>NC_139021.1:29109715-29646360 GCF_964662115.1 Mustela nivalis | reverse complement strand
AGAGCCCAGTGCAGGGCTGGATCCCACAACCCCAACACCATGACCGGACCCAAAGGCAGAGGCCCAACCCACTGAGCCACCCAGGTGCCCCGATTCCAAATACTCTAAAGCAGCTTTATTTGGCATACAGGTCGATTTATGAAGAACAAAACTGAACCCGTCTCAGCAAGACTAATTTATAAACCAGAATACCATCAGTAATTCATAATGAGAAGTATAAGTGGTAAGAGTTCTGACCCTGTAAAATTTACACATAGGAAGCCAAGAGAAGGAAGGATGCTTTAAGAGTACTTGGAATCGGGATGCCTGGGTGGCTCAGTTGGTTAAGTGACTGCCTTCAGCTCGGGTCATGATCCCAGAGTCTTGGGATCGAGTCCCACATCGGGCTCCTTGCTCAGTAGGGAGCCTGCTTTTCCCTCTGCCTCTGCCTGCCACTCTATCTGCCTGTGCCCACTCTCTCTGACAAATAAATAAATAAAATCTTAAAAAAAAAAAAAAAAGTACTTGGAATCAACTGAGTTTACTATACTAAAGACCAGAACCAAGAATTACATACCCTTTGTAGGGTATATACAGTATATACCACACACCTTTGTAGGATCTTACCTTAGTGTACAATTGTTTCTGGTTTCTTAAATTTTTCCCACTAGCTTTTACTTAATTCAACATACTATGATTTATATACCTTTTCAGATTATAAACAATTTATCATGGCATTCAGCAAATGGCAAAATATATAATAAATACAATTTAAAAACTGTATTTTCCCACAAACAGGATTTACGGAATACAAGCTCAGAATGAGGCTATAAGTACACATCAGTGAATAATGTGAATCTAGAAAATGTTAATCTACTTAAGTACCATAAAATACCTCTAGTAAAAAAAGAAATACAATGTAAAATTATAAAATTTCACCTCTTATCATTTATCCTTAAAATGGGATGCAAAGATCATGTATTGTCTTTTATCTTACCTAATGCCATGTATTTTTTTTTCTTTTTTTTGAAGAAAGAGAATCATAACTTCCAGCTACAAAAACTCCTCTGCCTATGT
This sequence comes from Mustela nivalis, assembly GCF_964662115.1. Classification (NCBI taxonomy): domain Eukaryota; kingdom Metazoa; phylum Chordata; class Mammalia; order Carnivora; family Mustelidae; genus Mustela; species Mustela nivalis. The sequence continues at coordinate 29,645,304 of NC_139021.1, read as the reverse complement.
TTGATTTTAACATACTGGGTCATCATGTTGTTAAAATACTATTAATACTGAACTTACATTGCCATGTTAACATGAAAAATAAAACAGACTATTTCTGTTTAAGACTGCTTCTTTTTAGCAGATCCAGGGGAATATTTAGCATTTAATGCAGAGAACAGTACAAATACCATTCAAAAATGGTTCCCTGGTTCTCCATTAAAAAAATACTGGTATTTCTCAGCTGGTTGGGTATTTTTCACCCACATTACCACTAATAACTTAGTTTCTCTTCTTTTTCTTTTTTTTTTTTTTAATTTTCGTTTTTGAAGATTTTACTTATTTATTTGAGAGAGAGAGAGAGAGAGAGCATGAGAGGAGAGAGGTTAACGGGAGAAGCAGACTCCCTGCCGAGCAGGGAGCCTGATGTGGGACTCAATCCCGGGACTCCAGGATCATGACCCGAGCCAAAGGCAACTGAGCCACCCAGATGCCCCAATTTCTCTTCTTTTTCAAAGTGCTATTGATTATGTTAACTTCCTGAAGAGGTCAAATATTTTAGTCTTAAAAAATCTTACTAAAATGAACATTTAATGTACATTTATTAAAGCACATTAAAGTCACATTTATTTATATGACTCAGTTTAGAGTATCCCATCAACTTCTCTAAAAATAATGCCACAGATATTATTTCCAAGATTTTGAAAACTACAAAACAACTTAAAAACAGTTTATTCGGGTGCCTGGGTGGCTCAGTGGGTTAAAGCCCCTGCCTTAGGTTCAGGTCATGATCCCAGGGTCCTGGGATCAAGCCCCACATCAGGCTCTCTGCTCGGCAGGAAGCCTGCTTCCTCCTCTCTCTCTGCCTACTTGTGATCTCTGTCTGTCAAATAAATAAATAAAATCTTTAAAAAACCAAAACAAACAAAAAAAAAAACAGGTTATTCAATCTTCACTGATGTTTAATTCAAAAGGGTATTACACCATCTATATCTAAGCTATACCTTTATAAAGTATACATGCATTTTAGAGAAAAAACATTAAAATCATAATTTGACAGAAAATAATATGCAGAAATCAAGTGAAATGTAACAACTATATCTTCACTTAGATTAACATTTAACAAATGTACAGCTCAAGAATGTTTATACAAAGTTTATTTAGCTAACAATATAGTCAATATAAGCCATACCATGAACCAAAGGCTAGTTATTCCAATCTTGAACTATGTTTATCTAAGCACACATACAGGTCAAGAAGCTAATATTGCCCCTGTGATCTATAAAACTCAAGTAACAATCCTAGAATTTGAAGATCCGTATTTCAAGATGATTATGGATAAACTGGCAGTTATCTAAGAAGGGCAATCAAAATACTAAAGAGTCTGAAAAATTACACACTTGATAAAATCATGTATATTTAGCCTGAAGGAAGAGATAAAGAAAAATTATCTTCAATTATCTAGTGTTTCTACAAAGTTTTGTTTTCTGTTGTTCTAATCAAATAAGGAATTAGAAGATTCAAAGGCATTTCAAGCTCAAATGGAAAAATAAATTTTTAAAAATGATTTATAGCTAAAAACAGAATAGTCTAGTTCATGAAGTAGTTAATTTCTTAGCACCAAAGGTTGGATAACTGAGCAATGATATAATGGATTCTGGGATGTATACATTTCTTCCACGTAATCTCCAGAGCCCTAATTCTAAAGCTTTCATTAATATGTTAATTACCTAGAATCTTGTTAAGATGCAGATTCTTATTTAGTTCTTCTAGGGTAAGGCAGAATCATGAGATTCTACATGACGCCTATTCTGCTGGCAAAGCAAATACACTAAATAGCTCTTCAACAGACTTAAAGTACACTTTTTTCAAATAATTTACTTGAGTTACACCTAAGCTTTTTTTTTTTTTTTTAAGATTTTATTTAATTTATTTGAGAAAGAGGGAGCACAAGCAGAGGGAGTGGCAAAGGTAGGAGAAGCACGCAAGCCCCACGTGGAGCACAATCCCAGGATCCTGATATCATAACCTGAGCCAACGGCAGACGCTTAACTGAGGCACCCAGGCACCCCTCCGTGTAGGCTTTTTCAATTAACAAGCCAATCTACCATGTACAGGGGGAAGAAAGGTTGACAACAAATTCAAATGTTAGAGAGAAGTACATTTTTTAAGTTAATAAAAAAAAAAAAAATCCATGTAATTTCATATAACGAAAGCCAGAATTATGCAGTGAAGTAACTTACTGTGGCTGGTAAAGGAAGAGATCAATTATGTTATCACGCCCTTTGGGGTGGTTGAAGAAAACGAACAGAGACCAGTGGATGAGCCATGTTCGCTGCTGAAGGGACTGAAGTGGAGAACTCACAGACTAGAAGGTTAAAAAATACATGCATAGGAAATCATAATATATGAGAAAGAGGGAAGAGAATAAACATCACTGATCTCCAAATTTTAGTTAGAAATGAGAACCTTCTGGGGCATGCTCTATGGCCATTATGATCTAAGTCCTATCCCCTAGACCCTCTGCACATACCTCAACATTAGAAATTACCTCCCTGCTCTAAGAAATAGATTCAATAACGTCTGCTAAGTCATTTTTACAGAAGCCATAAATTATACTTATTTCAGAAAACATTTTAAAAGGACTGAATTAAATACTCCATAAGTAGTTTTATTAGATATAACTGTAGGTGAAAACTGTTACCTTCTACACAGGACTTTACTGAGGACCTATCATTGAGCTGGTACTAATAGAATTATGCCATTTTCACTGTACAAATAAAAAAGGTGCAGTAGCTGTAAGAGAAATGAAAACCTGAGTTCTTGTCTCTAAGAGCCAAAAGCAGTTTGACAGCTTCTTTCAGGGAAATTCAGTGAAACGAGTCAAGCTACTCACCCACTGTGATTTTTATGTCAAGTCAACAAAAGCTAATCTGGACATATTTTTCCCCTTCCTTCCTCCCTCCTTTCACCCTTCTCCTTCTTTTTTTCCATTCCTCCCTCCCCAACATCCACTTTACCAAAAAAAAAAAAAAAAAAAAAAAAAAAAAAAAAAAAAAGACACAGTGTTTTCCTTATCAGAAAGTATGAAGGGTACATAAATATTTCAGAGAATCACCCTGGAAAAATGTAACTCACATTATTATCTATGGTCTCTTTTAATCGTGTAAGGTCTTCCATAGCTGCATCCCAATTCTGCATTAAGATTTCAGAGGCCAGTTTTCCCCAGAGTGAACTCAAAGCATTTCTATCTGTTGCTGGAACCTGTTTAAGCAATCACAATTAATTAAATTCTAAATATTCTAGGAAAAAAAGATATTGTATATTTTATACCTTACATAGCCACCTAGCCTACTAAAAGACCTGTAACTTTCTACCCCAAACAGTAATTATCCAAGTCCTTATTGGATCACACTGGTTTAAACTGATTCAGTTTCCATTTAGCTCAATTTACTAAAAATATCAGCTCAGAGTGCCTGGGTGGCTCAGTCGGTTAAGCATCTGCCTTTAGTTCAGATCATGATCCCAGGGTCCTGGGACTAAGCCCCGCATCAGGCTCCTTGCTTAGCAGAAAGCCTGCTTCTCTCCCTCTCCCTCTGCCTGCCACTCCCTGTGCTTGTGTGCGTGCGCGCGCTCTCTCTCTCTCTCTCTCGCTATCTCCATCAAACAATAAAATCTTTTAAAAAAATTAAAGAAAAAAGATTTTATTTATTGGACAGAGATAGCAAGAGAGAGCACAGGCTGGCAGACTGGCAGGCAGAGGGAGAAGCAGGCTCCCCACGGAGCAGGAAGGCTGATGCAGGGTTCGATCCTCTGACCGGAGCTGAGGCAGACACTTACCTAAGCCACCCAAGTATCCCTAGAAGTTTTTTTTTTTTTAATTCATGTTTCTAAATCACAACCAATTCAAGACACATTCCAGTTTGATAGTTAAATGTGATAAATTGTATATCTGAAAATCAATATGAAACAGACATCTTTTATACCAACATTATCAAATAGGGCACATCAGACCCAAAACTTCCAAGAGTAATCATTACTAAAACTTTCTTCAGTCAAGGAAAAGTACGTTCAAATCAAATGGCATGTACTTGGAGGAGAAAAATTTTAAATTCTGAGTGAAAAGAATAACAAAAATCACACTACTAAAATATGATCACCAATAGTTCTAGCATCTTAAAATCACTTTTATTTCAAATATCTCCTGGATGAAGGGAGAGTTATATTTTTGAGTCAGACCAAAGGGATAGAGAAGGCAGATTTTAACAAAATAATTAAAAAACAGTGTTAATCCCTTTTATTTATTTTTGTAACTTTTAAAACCAAAACCTTCAAAAATCCTTACCAACTCTTCTCCACTATTTCATTCCAAATTAATTCATTTCTTAGAACACAATCAAATAGGATGCATGTAAATATTCCTTGATATATTCTAAAAGCCATCAAATTTTTAAAAAATAAAGGTACATTCTAGGGTCACACAGCTTTAATTTACACAAAACTGACCTACAATAGGTCACCTGGAGAGTCAAATTCTAATCTCAGATCATAGTTACAATGGTTCTTTCATAGCTTATGTTTCCCTAACTATAGATTTAAAAGAATAACCAACCACCAGACAAGCATTTAGAAATGAAAAAACTGGTATTACAAAAAAACCAAAGTAAATAACTAATATGTAAAACACAGACATTTTTCATCCCAAATTCAATTCAGGATTTTTAATCTTTACTATTAACAAGATTTTGAACAAATACATAGATTTTAGTGCCTATCTAAACAGAAGAAAAAGGGAAGTAAAATTATCCCTTGGTTTAAACTTAGCTTGGTTAGCCCCTATCAATACGCCAACTCCAGGCTATTCAAAAGTTTGTCACACAGATGGGACATAAATTTAAAATAAATTTCACATAATTTCTAAACACTACCCAATCACTAGATTTTAACTCTTAATGTAAAACATTGATTTTTGTGTTCAAATCATGGTAATCAATCATCCAAACAAATGCCCTTTGAATTTCAACAATGCAAAAGCTTAAAACGGAGAATTTTTTTTAAGTTAGGGAACAAAGTAGGATCTTCATATTTAAAAAAAGGAAACAAAAAAACTTCACAAACCTTTAAGTATATATACCTATCATTTGTAAACATTTTCAGACTAATTACAAAACTACACTACATAAATATAATATACTGTCAAAACTAGAATATGTTATATTTGTTAGGATAAAAGGTTTTTGTAGCAGCATAGCAAGTTTTTTAATCCCCCAAAGTTTCTGCGTACTACTCTGGCTCAAGTCCATGTCAGTACAGTTGGCTCTTCATACCAACCTGCTTTCAAGGGTGGATATGCTAGAAGAGTTTCAGTATCTGGATTTCCAGCAGTTACCTTAAGTTTCCATGTCTTAGCAAAATGGCACATTCACTCACCAACCAGCAACAATAAATTTACTGTGCTAGAACTCTAACATGACACTAAATCTTCATTCTCAAAATTCACTCCCAGCATTAACAAATGATATGAATAACCAACTCTTTTCAAGTAGCTGTAATCATATCAGGCTTCTGATTTTACAATCCTGGTTTAAGCTGTTTACATTTCCAAAGTAATCAACTTTTGCTCTCCTAAATCCTTCATAATATTCAAAGTAAAACTGATGGAATTTTATGATAAGCCACTACAAGTTTAGCATCACCGATTACCTTCAATGCACTTGCAAGCTAACCACAGCTAATCTGTAAATTAAGAATATTCAAAAATGCGAGTTAAGAGAAAATAAGTATTTTTCAAATCAAACTTTGAAATAAACTGAGAATCTTTATTTCCTTTTGAAGGAAGGATGGTAGCTTTAAAAAATGAAGTTAACTACTTTTTAAGTGTAGGAATTAGCAGTATTAATAAAACACCAATCTCTTCCCTTCCCAGATCCCCCAAAAAGGAATATTTAATTTCCAAAAAAACAACCAAAGATAGAAGCTGTAAGTCTTTTCTTTCCGGCAGGTATATGGGGCTAAATGAATAAAGGCATCAGAAAGCAGAGACAGAAGAAACAGACTCTTCCAAGATTAGAAAACCCTGTCTTGGGGCGCCTGGGTGGCTCAGTGGGTTAAGCCGCTGCCTTCGGCTCAGGTCATGATCTCAGGGTCCTGGGATCGAGTCCCACATCGGGCTCTCTGCTTAGCAGGGAGCCTGCTTCCTCCTCTCTCTCTCTCTGCCTGCCTCTCTGCCTACTTGTGATCTCTCTCTGTCAAATAAATAAAATCTTTAAAAAAAAAAAAAGAAAACCCTGTCTTTAGAGGTCATTTCCCAATATCTAGGATTAACTAGGTAAATCAGAGACTTAGGTACTTGCTGACTAACCCAAAATGAGGAACAAATTATAATTTCTCAAATAAGAAGCTAGTTAAAACAAGGGCATCTCGATAACTACAGAAGGCATCGATACAATTACCTACACAGAAGGCAGAATGAGAAAAAAATTTTTTCATTTGAAAGCCTGATTTTGGGGTGCCTGGGTGGCTCTGAGGGTTGAAGCCTTTGCCTTCAGCTCACCCAAGGTCCTGGGATGGAGCCCTGCATCAGGCTTTCTGCTCAGCAGGAAGCCTGATTCTCCCCCTCTCTCTGTCTGCTGCTCTACCTACTTGTGATCTGTCAAATAAACAAAATCTTAAAAAAAAAAAAAAAAAAGCCCAATTTTTTTTCCTTTGGCTTCATTTAATTTTCCTTTTTCCCAAACTAAAGCACTGAATCTAGGAGCTTGTCAAACAGACAAATGAAAATAACAAACAGGGTTCTTTATGGATAGAAATTTGCTCTATTATTAAAAAAAAAATCATTGAGTTTTATTTTCTAATAGCTAAGGGCAGAAATAAATGGAAAAAAGCTACTATTAAGGCATAATTTTTTTTCAAATTATCATTAGAACTTTATAGTTATTTGAAACAAACTCAGGGGATGTATATAGCCTAAGATATCTAATTAAAATTAGGAATAATGGGTTTATTAAAAAAATATTTATTAAGCATCCATAATGTGCTGCTCACTGTGCTACAGAGTAATTTAACAAACTGATCATGATAGAATTTTGCTAATGCTTATCACACAATTATACATAAAGTAATAAATTTAGCAGCTCTTACTTTCTGTATTTCAAGGACAAATTAAATCTCCCTCCAAATTCTGAGGTCCTGATACAAGCTTTCCTATTTCTATTTGTTCTTTGTTGAGGAAAGTTTTCCTCCTTTCACCAAGGATTCTTGAATATTTACGTATAGACTCAAATCTATAGACATGTTTTGACAAAACAGGAGAATCCTACAAAATCTGAGAGAAGAAAAACAATTTACTTACCAATACTCTAAAGAAGTAGAGATATTCTGCAGCTCCAGAGTAATTCCCACATTCATATTGGAATTTCGCATACCTGTAGAGTGTATCTAAATATTCCTGCCTAAACTAAAAAAAGAAAAAAAAGGCATCAGTTATATTTTTAACTCTGAGTTTTTAAATTCAAACCATTTACTCCTTTAAATATCCCCAGACATCAGATCAGTATTTTCAGTGTATCCCAAGTGTCACAAAAAAAAATAAATAAAACAAAAAGCATGACGGAACACATGAATCTTAGAACACGAATTATCAACTGACAGATTTATCATTCATAATTCTGGTCTCAAAGAGTTATGAACTGTAACAATATCTAATTTGTTGCAATGAGCATTTGAATTGCAGGGAAAGGTTGAGGTGTGAGGTTCTCAGTTAGTGACTGAGCTTAAACAACTACCAAGTGCATGAATCCCTGTAAGGGTTTGAGATTCTGTACAATAACATGTAAAAGTAAATTTCAGTTCTCTGTGAAAACTAGCCCCAAAGTACAGCAACTTTTAAAGCTAGCAATGCAAGCAAAGTAAAAGTAATGTAAGAGAAGGGCTATGAACTAGAACACTGTCAAATATACCAAACATTATATGTGGAAAACAGAAAGAATAATTTGCACAGTGATCAGCATACCTCTTATTACAGGTGTTAAATGAGAGATAAAACTTGAATGCAAGTAAAGAATTAATTATATGCAAATCCTCACACTTTAACACAAAGGAAAGGAGAGTGGAAAATGACTACAGAAGGCTGTAATAAAATTCCTTTACTGGGGATTTATGAAGACCTTGATAATATCAAGAATTACTATATTCCACAAGGCAGCCAAAATATTACCCAATTCTACCGCTCAAAACATTTCTAATTCAAATTTAGTTCTATTTTTCTTTGTTAATGCATCAGAAATATAAAACAGTACCTATTCCTTGGTTATTCTAGAAAAAATAAAAAGTTTCGAACAATTCTATGATCTAAAGTTAAATATAAGCACCTCATTTTCCCATCAGCATCAATTTTTAAAAACTCAAGTTTCAAAAACATACCAGGTCTTATATTTAATAAATTAATCTAGAAATAATACTTTTTCAAGCCTCAAACCTATCTATGCAGCACTATTTTTTAATTAGCCTATTTAAACAGCACAACTAAAGAAAATTTTTAAAATACCACTTACACCATGCTTGTCCGCCAGGTAATCAAACAGCATCCGACCATCTCTTAATTAGAAACAAAAATTATTATATTTTATAGGTCACAGAAAACAAAATAAGCATTTTTAAAGTTTATCCTATAACCTACATAAAGCCATTTAAATACCTTTAAATACCTTAATATTTAAAACACTAGAAATAAGTCTTTCAGAATAAAATAAACTACAAAATTAATCAATTATGCTTAACTTACGTATCGATGCCACATACCCTACTGTAATTATTATCTGTATCAGTGTCAACCCAATTGAACCTTTCTTAAATTGGCTTGCATAATAACTAAGATGTTTGCCAGGCAGGCTGGTAAAAGACAAAGTGATCAACAAAGACATCAAGGAACAAGTGATTGATGGGCACAGCTTACTGGGCATTTTCAAAAAAGAAAACATTCTCTTAATGCTTATCACAGAGGGAATGCTATGGCATGTTTTTTCAGAGCATAATTTTACCTGAAGATTTAGTGGGAAAGGAATATATCATCACCAAAATTACATGGATATATCATAATACTGAATATGAAATATGGATGAAATTTTAACATAAGATTTCAAAAAAACTTAACACTTGTGGATCACAGTGAGTAACTTTGTGTTACACTCCTTTTATCTTTCAGATACATAATCACTGTTGTTCCTTGGTTGACTGGGTATTTCCAGAAACGTATGAGAGGTAAAATGTTACATGTTCAGTGAAATTTAGAAACAGGAATTAGAAGGAAGAGGTTATTCCTTTGCAAGTTTTTAAAACACAATTCCATCCTTTCATTTATCTCAATGCCATGCCTATTAAACTGCAAGGAATCTTCTCTAATAACTGGTGAATAAATCTATACTCATCTTGATTCATACTGTAATCACATTAATTTCTAGTATTTAAGTGACTAGACTAAATTTAGAACTTAAATTCTAAATGCTCTGTTGTACCCTAACAGCCGGATTATTTGAGCTGTTCCTTTGTGTGCACTTACAAGTGACCTGAGGGTTTAAGCCATTATATTCTAAGTATAATAAGAAGTATAGTACACATACACATAGCTATATATTATTGCTTTGTAAGATACAGCTATCTGTGTAATAGGTATATATCTACCTGTATAGATAAAACATGGTGTTGTTAGTGATGTAGTAGATTACATTATAATATGGTATAGTAATTGTGCACTATTTGGTGTTTTGCTTAAAATTATCTGGTTAACACTTCCCTAAATCATAAATGAAAACTTGAGCTCATCTCCCTAAAAGTTTGTTTTGGTCACATATTGTATGAACTAAAGACACAACATGGCAAAAACTTCAGCAATTTCTCTAGTAAATATACTGGCAGCTAAGATTTACCACAATATTCAGTTCTAGCAGATTTTGTTTTAAAGATTCCTAATAACCCAAGGGGCTTCAATTAATGATAAACATTAAGTCAGAACCAGGCAACATGGCATTTTTTGGAAACCAAGCAATAGGTTTATTTCTAGTTAAGAGGAAGTTAAGAATAAAATAACCTTATCAGCTCCACACTACCCTCCCTTCCTGGGCTGGGCAATGAGGTTGGAAAGATACTAGAGAATGCAGCCAAGTGATAAAGTGGGCTCAGGTTTCCCTCCTGGTACTGCCCAGGCACAGGTACGTCAACCTCAGTACTACTGACACTTCTGGGCTGGATAACTCTTTGTTGGGGTAGGGTACTGTCTTATGCATTGCAGGATGGTGAGCAGCATCCCTAGCCTCTCCTTGCTGGGTGCTAGTAGCACCCCTTCAATTGGGATAAGTAAAAATGTCACCAGACATTGCCAATGTCCCGTGGAAAGAGAGGAAGAAGGCAAAACTGCTCCAGCATAATCAGATTTGGATAAATGGTAAAGAAATTAAAAATAAAATTAGTATTACTATTTATTAAGGAATTCCTGGTCCCTATACCATAAGTATAAGTGAAAACAAACAGATAAAATATCAATTAAGCCATGAATTTTATGATGGAATATTAGACAAAATTTGAATTTTTAAAATTTTTTTCAGTGTTCCAAAATTCATTGTGCACCACACCCAGTGCTCCATGCAATAGGTGCCCTCCACAATACCCACCACCAGGCTCACCCAACCCCCCACTGCCCCCCCCAAACCCTCCGTTTGTCTCTCAGAATTCACAGTCTCTCATGTTTTGTCTCCCCCTCTGATTTCCCCTCAACAATTTGAATTAACATTTGTCTTAATCCAGAAAAGAGAATTTTCAGAATTCAAATTAAGGGAGGTTACCTGGTTGACTGCATCTGCCTTGTAGTTTCTGGATCCTCAAACATCTTCACAATTGGTTCTGTTTCTGCCTGAAGCTGTTTCAGTTGTGCAACAACTGTGGTTCTTTTTTCTCTCAAAGCTAATTAAAAATGCAAAGGAGTACTCTAATGTTAAACTATACTGCTCACCATGAGGATGTCTCTGGAAAATTTTCAAGTTATTTAAATTATGCATAAATTTATTTACCCCCAATATATTCATATGCCAGCAACACCAACTCAATAAGTCTCCCAGATCCATTTTTTTTTTCTTTCTAGCAGTGCAAAGGCACATAAAGAGGGAATCTTCTTCTAACTCTTAAAGAAAACTCAGGAATATGCAGATACAGCCTGGGGGAGGGGTGTCTGCTAAGGAACCATTATCTAATTCCACATTTCAGAAGCTTCATGTTTTTATATTTGTTCTCACTGAATGTTCTCAGATGAATATTATCCCAGAGTTTCTGAACAAAGACTCAGAGGGTTTACATATGACTATAGATTTTCAATTAGGCTGAATGGAATTTAAATCCAGTCAGTAATCTCTTTTCACTATAAATCTAATTCTGTAATCTCTCAAACCCAGTTCTAGTTTCTTTTAACTGTATTATGTAGAGTCAGAGAAAACTTGCAGGTAACCTACCCTGCAGACGTGTTTTAAATTTTCACTAAGAAATAGTTAACTTTTTCATCACAAACTAAAATTTAAAGAGCTACTGTCATTTACTATAATTAAAAAAGGTGACAATATTTAGTGTAGTAATTTGTGTTATATATTAAGAAGTACTACCACAACAGAATTTCTTAAACATAAAAGGGTATCCGTGATCAAATTTTGGAAAATGTCAATTTAAACAAAGTAAATTGTATTTCTCTATTGAAAGCATTCTTAGAATTTTTTAAAACACCAGGTTCATAAGAGAAATAACACATTTTTCAAACTTACGGGAAAACTTTTTTTTTTTTTAAAGGAACATCTATTACCACAGAAAACAAGAATGTAGAAAACACCATACCAGAGTAGTTCTCCAATTTAAGTGCTGGGCCTCAGCCAACAGTTTCTGATTAAGTAGATCTGGGGGTATGACCCCTAAATTTGCATTTCTAACAAGCTCCCCAGGTGCACTGATGATCTGGTATTGGGAACAATACTTTTGAGAACCTTGGCTCTACCCAGATGATTAAAGATGAAAAGAAGTCTCTAAGGCACATAGATACTAACTGAAAAAGTTAGCAGGCCAAAACCAGCAACATTCCCAGATTATTTCTAAGAAGACAATCTGATTCATAAGCCCAATTCTGATGTTACATACTATGAACTGAACATATTTGAAAATCACGTTTTAAAGAAGTTTCATACCTTTTGTAATGAGAAAATAATATACTTTAGATGACATGTAACCTTCACGTTAACTTTCATTCACAGAACTTTTAAACATTCAAATAGTTTATTAAAGACTTTTGACTAAAGCTCTTTTATAAATCATAAAACTTTAACACATATCCTCAGTTCATGAGAGAAGCTGACAAAACTTACCATGTGGAATATCATCAGAATAAAGGTTTTTGTATACATCCATAGCAAAGTCTACCATGTTGGTATCACTAAGGAGATCCAATTTCCCTTGTAATAATTCTTTTTCATTATATATCTGCAAGAGAAAATTACGTTCTAATGAGTATGCCGAACTTCTCCCAAACAAACTGATAAACCACACCAACTCCACCGACAGGCACATGTAGTTGTTTTCTTGCCACACCAAGTAATTAGGAATCAACTAAATTTTTTTATTTTCTCACCATCTCACATCCACATGATAGGTACTCATCTCTCCTTGGGGTGGCCTTTTGTCTACCCCCATATATTTTTCACTAATTCATTTGAATCCTTTATAATCCTTCCCCATCCATACCACTAAAACAGAACTAGGACCAAATAGATACACTAGCAAACTTACGTAAATGTGAAGTTTAGGGCAATGAGCAATATGTAAGGATCCTATCCAATAGTATTCAAGGAGATAGTAACCAAAATTTAAAAAAAAAATTTTTTTTTTTTTTAAAATACGCAGTCATCAGGATAAAGCTTCAGCAAAAGATTTGCATATTAAATCCAATTTTGTCAAGGAAAGAAAAATGTAGGAAGATTCCACATTTCAAGCCTGTAAAAAGATCAAGGTCATCCAATAATACAGCCACGAGATCAAAACTGAAACTTCCAAACTCTACAAAGAACTCCAACAAATAAAATAGTAAGAAAAGAGAGAACTGAAAATAGCTATAAAATTTTAATAGCCATTTTACAAGAGTATAACCAAATAGCCAACAAACACCAAATATCTCAACTTCGTTCATTGTACAGAAAATGCAAATTAAGCCACATTAAAAGCACAAAACCAAAAAATATGGCAATACCAGTGTTGGTGTAGATTTAGAGTAACTGAACACTTACTCTTCTGGCAGAAGTACAACTGCTTTGGAAAACTGTTTTCATCTTCTAAAATCAAAAATACTTTTTGATCCAGTAATTCTGCTCCTTGATACCCAAGAGAAATGGGTGCAAATATTCAAAGGACATTTCCAAGAATGTTCATGGCAGTACTACTTGTAAGAGCCAAGTTTATAAACATTAGAATGGTTAAACTGTAATATACTCCTATAACAGATTAACATTCAGCATTCAAATCAAAGAACTACAGTTATCCTACCAACTTGGATGACTCTCACAATGTTTAATAAAGTAAGTCATACAAAGCAGTACAATGCTTAATTTCATATACATAAAATCAAAACCAGGCAAAAACAATTCTAGATCAGACACCTCCATTGGGAGGTGTGAGTAGTGACCAAGAGGGATCAGGGGAAGGTTTTTAGGATATTTGTAATGTTTCATTTATTGGTCTGGATGGTGGTCATGTAAGTGGGTTCACTTTGAAAAACGGTGCTTGTATTTGGCACTGTTCTGTATGAATGCTATATTTGATTTATTTGATTAAAAAGTTTACTTAAAAAAAAATTGAGGCCTCCTTTCAGTGTACCCTATAGAAACCTAATCTTGTGAAAACATCTTTCCCTAGCATGCCAACCTCTTCTTGCCACTCCATTAATAGCTTTTAATTTGTATTGTCTCTTATCTATATAGATTCAAAACCCTGCTCCTCAGCCATCAGATCTTACTGGCCTCTTAAAACAGTAGCTGCTTATATCACCTTCCCTAAATTCTGCCTTATACCCACACATACTCTGTAGAGGGCAGACAGTAAATATTCTAGACTTTTGAGCTAAGAGGCAAGAATCTAGGAAACTAGGGGCACCTGGGTGGTCAGTTGAGCAAATGGACTCATGGTTTCAGCTCAGGTCATTATCTCAAGGTTCTGGGATAGAGCTCCACATGGGGTTCTACACTCAACAGGGAGTCTGAGATTTTCTCTCTCCCTCTGACTCTGCCCTCCCCATGACAACTGTTCTCTTGCAAGCTCTCTCTCTAAAATAATCAAGTCTTTAAAAAAAAAACAAAAAACAAAAAAACAAGATAGTATAGGTACTATAAAAGTTTTCACAATTCCTTTTCTTTTTGAAGCAAAAAATAATGGACTAAACTTTTTTGTAAAAGAGATCTACTCATGGAAGTATGAAATTGGGGGGTGGGGTGGGAATTATTTCACTTAATCGGGGTACAAAGTTAGTGTTCTATAATTGAAACTGTTTGCAAATGTTCATCAGTTAAAAATTATTTTTAGGGGCACCTAGGTGGCTCAGTCAGTTAAACGTCTGCCTTCGGCTCAGGTCATGATCCCAGGGTCCTGGGATCAAGCTCAACATGGGGCTCTCTGCTTAGCAGGGAGCCTGCTTCTCCCTCTCCCTCTGCCTCTGCCTGCTGCTTTGCGTACTTGGGATCTTTGTTCTCTGTCAAATAAATAAAATCTTTAAAAATTAAAAAAAGAAATTATTCTTTTGACATTTCTTCCTGCTGTCATCCTCTACAAATCCAACATCCATTCTGATGATTCCTGAGAAACTCAAGTCTTAAAATTTCCCACAACTTTCCACAACTTCCATTTAGTACCTCATCTCTAAGATTTCAACTAAATTCACCATCTCTTTCACCATTACCATTAAAATGCTTCATTATACCCTCTGTTCTTTTTAATTTTTATATCCCCCTTTTTGGTTGTCATTTACTACATTAGATCCATTTTTAGCTATTTCAAAGATCTTCTCATTAGTACTATCATTGACTCCATCCATTTTCTCCAACTAAATACAATTCAATGTCTATCTTTATTTCTGGAAAAAAGTTGTCTGTCTTCTACGTTCTGGCTAGGGACGACTATGAAATGTTTCAGAAACAGGCAATAATGCTATTTAATCACATCTGTGCTTTTCTCTGCTAATAAGCAATTTCTAAATGACATGTAAGTCTACCTCCAAACATTTCTACACTACTTAAATAACCTTCCACTGCTCCTATCACTCACAGAGTGACTGTCATCAGCTCCTACAAATGTATAATTTTCAATCTCAGTTGGGCCATCCACACTTCCCAATCCTTATACTTTGGTCAGTTTTCTCAGTCCCCATTTCCATTCCTTATCTCACTCTACTCTCACACAGGATGGCCTAGCCTCCTAATGGAAAATATTCAGGAATACTCACTTTGTCCCAGAGGGCTAAGTGCTTTATATGCATTATCTCATGTAATTTTTCTAACCCCATAAGATTTGTGGCAGTATCAACACTTTACGCATGAGACAGGCTTTTTTTTTTTTTTTTAAGATTTTATTTATTTATTTGATAGAGATCAGAAGTAGGCAGAGAGGCAGAGAGAGAGAGGAGGAAGCAGGCATCCTGCGGAGCAGAGAGTCCAATGCGGGGCTCCATCCCAGGACCCTGGGATCATGACCTGAGCAGAAGGCAGAGGCCTTACTTAACCCACTGAGCCACCCAGGCGCCCAGAGACAGGCTTTCTTAAAATAAAAAACAGCTCTGAAGTAGAGATATTAAATAATCATTAAAAGTCTTCATGCCCCTCTATTTTACAGCTAAGGACACAACAGAAAACAAAACAAAGATCCTACTCTCATAGAGCTTACATTATCCAGCAAATTACAAATATATCAAATTGTTACTATTAGGAATCATGATCGCTGTCTCCATCCTAACCATCTAAAACTCAACTTAAAACCTATCCTCAAAGTCCTTTTTCCGAATAGAATCTCCAATTTTGATAGCACTCTGCCCCTACTTCTGACTTTACCCCCCCATATGTAATTATAGACCTTTATCTCCTCTAAAGGATAGGTAAGTTTTTCAGCGGTGAAATGTCTGGGTTTTATCCTGGATTTAACACAACTCCATGACAGGCCTATACTTAGTAACTGCTAAGTAAACCTGTCTTCCTCTTGGTGTATTCCAACCATTTTACCAACATTATCTACAAAGAGGCAAGTACTGAGCAGTTATTTTCCACTGATTCTCAGCTGCTCTTCATAGTTTTGGTCTTACCCTATGAAAACCTAATTTACACTCACATATTCCTTCCTGTTACGGATCTGCCTTGTAAGACAAAAGTGTAAAGAACACAGTACAAGAATATGAACTTTGGCTGATTTAGAAGCATTTCTACAAATAGCTGATAAAGGATTTCAAATATGGCATTTTTCTATTCCTTGATCTTTGGTGAATTATCCTCACATATCCAGAAAAGGAAAAAAGGCAGAATGTACTGTTTTATGCAAGCTCTAAAATACAAATATAAGTACATCCTACATAAGGAGAAATTAAAAAATAAAAACCAAAAAGAACCTCTCATGACAAAGCTTTATATTGCTTTATTTTTACATTCCTGAAATTTATTGAAAATAAACTCTGCTTGTTCCCTAATATCACAACTTTAGAATCCCGTTATGTGTTTAGAAAAGGAGCAGATAAATTTGAGGATTAAACCTGTCTAATGAACAGTTAACTTCCAGGAAGATCTGACGTTATCACAATTTAATGTTTATTTGCAGAGCTTTTCTGTTTTACTGTTGAGCCATAAATCCACTCCCCAAATTTAGAGTTCCCTAAGTAGGCTTATGTTGTACCCCATTTTCAGATACAGAATTCATTTACTTTTCTGGCCAATAATCGAGTCCCTTCAACACAGTAACATTATTATAATTACTAAAACGTGCCAACTTCCCAACAAATTCAAGGTATAACTAAGCCCAGTATTTCAAAACTTTCAGGATTTAGACGTTTTGAAATGAGGTACCAGAATCACAGGCTAATTCTAGGTATCTTGAGTAGCTAAATGAAAGTTAACCTTCATGTTACTCGAAGTCTGTATACACCGGAAAACCACTTTTAAATTAAAAAAAAAAAAAAATGTCCAGGGTTGTTGGTTTTCTTTTTCCTTTTTGGCGGGGGGAGGGGAAGTGGGTGGCGGAGGCGTCCCCATCCGACAAAATCTGGCACGCTTCTAGGAAGTGGCTACTTGCCGAAAAACCAGGAAAACTCTCTGCGAAGAATTCAACTTAATGTAAATTAAAATACTAGGTATTTCAGTGTAAGAAAATTATTCCAAAGATCGGCAAACAAAAACAAAGCCAAGCACACCCTTCCCACAGTTCTCGAAAGAGCAAACAGGATCTGTAACATTCCGATTTGCTTTTTGAAGCAAGCGTTACTGCAGGGAAGCGGCGAATGGTTGGTCAACTTGCGAGAGGAACTGACGCGGAAGTCCCTCTGGCACTGTCACCTCCAGCAGAGAAGCAGGGACCTCTTCCTCCCCTAAGTTGCCTGCTGTGCCCTCACTTCTCATCACAACCAAATTCTGCAGTGCTAATTAACTGGGACGATGCTAAATTACCGGCCGATCCTTACTCCCGAACGCAGGACCAAACTCGCGGCCGCCTCACACGTGTATCAGGCCTACGGCTATCGCCACCGCCTCTAGGCCTCGCCCCGCGCCTCATACGCTCCCACGCCTTCCTCGCGGTCAAAGTCCCCCTCACCTCTTTTACGGAGAGAAACTCGAGCAACGGAAAGACTAGGTGCCGATCCAAAAAGTGCGCGATCCGAGTTGTCAAGTCGTACTCCGCCATCTTGCCAAGTAAAAAGGGAGTCTGCCCACTAAAACTTTATTGACAGCGCCGACAAAAGAACAAACAGGTCCGTGTTGCGCAGGCGCAGTGGTTAAACAAGCCAAGGGTCAGGGGTGGGGTTCAGCCCGAAGCGCTCAGAGAAGAACGGCGCATGCGTGCGGATCCTCCCTTCCTTTGGGCAACTCTGGGATTGGGCGGAGCCGCGGGCGCAAGTTCTTCTGTTTGCAAGTTTGCCGGTTCCTACTCTCCGTCCGGCTAATAAATTTTGCAAAAATCTGACAATTGACTGCTAAGGGATAGTCGGTTACTTTGGGATGCGGCAGAAGACGAGATAACGAAGCCCCTTGCTCTCCGGAAAGTTGCGTAGAAGGAATTCTTGAGGTTTTATTTGGCTTATAGTGATCGTTTTTTAATCTTTCGTTAAATTAAGGTGGACGGGTTTTTCTAGGCGGGAAACAAGTTAAGTAATTATCGATTATGGTAAGAGCCATCATTGGGTGGGGGTGGTCGGGCTGGGCCTATTTAAATAGGGAGGGCTGGTTAGAGGAAAAAACTCAGAATAACCATTTAACTGAGAGCTGTAGTGGCAGAAAGAAGCGGCTAAAACTGGAGCCAGGGTAAAACCAGGGCTGGTGGATGGCTTAGCAAACAAAAAGGTCACGAGACAGGAAAGGACTTGGTATATTCCAAAAGCTAAATATCCTGTGAGATGAAAGACGTTGAGAAGGGCCAGGTCATGATTAAGGTAAGGAGCATGGATTTTATTTTAAGTGCTCTGAAGTCTCCTTTGCTAGTCCGTTTTCATCTTTCAGGCCTCTTCATTTTGGACTGCCTCAGGCTCTTGGACCTCTTCTCTGTAAGTCAATACCCTCGGTGATATCATTTTACCTGGGGGCTTTAAGTGTAGTTTGTACATTGACAACTTCCAAATTATAAGCCAATACAGAATATTAACCGCAGAGGCACATATATCTAGCAGGCTAATCAATATCTCAATATTAACATGTCCAAAACCAAACTCCCCCATGTAGGTCATCAAAACCTGCTATTTTTGTACTCTTCTCCATCTCAGTGAATGCTAGTTCCATCTGTCCAGTTGCTCATACCCAAAACCTTGGAGTCATCTTGACATTTTTCTTTCTGTTACACTGTGCACTGAATTCACCAACAAACCCTTTGGCTTTAACATCTGAAGCATATCTGGAGCCAATCAGTTCACACACCAGTTCCAAAGTCCCTAGTCCAAACCATCATCCTGTCTTGCATTGATTTTTAGAGTAGCTTCTTCACTAATTACCTTGCTTCCCCTCTTTTCCACCTGTGATTTATTCTCACAAAGCAGCCAGCATGACTTTTAAAACTTAAATATGCTTGAGACTATCCAGGCCTTGTTATCTTGCACTGACCTCATCTTCATCTCATCTCTTATTGTTCACTCTGCCCCAGCTCTAAGCAACACTATTTTTCTTCTTTATAGACTTCCCTATTTAGGACCTTCATATGAATGGAATCATATAATATGTGTCCTTGTCTGTCTGACTTTTTTCACTTTCCATAATATTTTCAAAATTCATTCAAGTTGTAGCATTTCATTTCTTTTCCTGGCCAAATAATATTATATGGCTATACTGCATACGGTTTACCCATTCATCCACTAGTGGACATTTGGGTTGTTCTCTCTTTTGGCTACTATGGAACTGCCAGACTGTACTATCATTTTGCAAGATGTTAACACTGGGGGAAATTGCATAAAGGATACGCAGGATCTTACAAGTGCCTGTGAATCTACTATCTCAGAATGAAGTTTCAGTTAAAAAAAACTCCTAGACTTTGGGCAAAAGAAACTGGCTTCCCACTCGTAGATGAGGGGAGAATGATAAAGGAATAGGTATGGGTGCTAAAATCAGGAATTCTGTTTCAGACAGAATAAGATCCGTATTAGATATCCAAGTGGTGATCTGTAGTATACAAATTGAGATACTATTCTTGATCAGTTGATATAGTTGTTACCACTTACCATGCATGTAACCTTGTACACTAGACCTTCCCCCCTTATCCATAGCAGGTACGTTCCAAGACCCCTAGTGGATGCCTAAAACCATGGACAATACATAACCTTATATATATTATGCTTTTGCCCATGCATACATACTTACATGATAAAATTTAAATTATAAATTAGGTACAAAGTTTCTTGGAAGCCCAGAAAGTAAAGTTGTAATAGAATATAGACAGAAAAAGAGGAAGTTAAAGAAATAGCAGCCAAGGCTTCCAGCAGAAGTGAGCTGGAGCAGAAGAAAGCAAGCAAGTACAGTATGGAAACTTGCCAAAAAAGGAAAGAGAACATTTTTGAAAAGTAGAGAGAAATAAGATGCAATTCAGTTTGATTAACATTTTGAAATTTTACCATGTGAAAGGTATTAATGGGAATATATAATCAGTAAAAGCTATATAGGAGCTTTCAAACCAATAGGTGGCAATTATTTATTCATTCTGTATAAATCAAATACAATGTTCTAGGCCCTGGGAATATAAAAACAGAGCACCTTCTCTAAAGAAGTTTATATTCAAAGGGGAGGAGATGGATACAAACAGATAAATACATACTTTGTCCAGTGGTGATGAATACTATGAAGAACAATATGCAAGGCAGAAGTTAGATAATTGTGGAGAAAGACTTCCAGTTTATATAATGTGATTAGGGAAGGCCTCTCTGGTAAAGTAGAATGTGAAAAGAGACCTGAAGGAAGTAGGGAACCTGTGGCTCTCTAGAGGAGAAAGATTCCAGGTAAAGGAATATTAAATATAAAAGTACCGAAGCAAAACTGAATGCATATATAGAGAGAAACCAGTTAAGAGACTATTGAAATAATTCAAGCACGAGATGATGGTGGCTTAGACAAGAGTGATAACATTGAAAAAGTTGTGCACAACAACAAAATTCTGAATATATTTTAAATGCAGAGCTATCAGTCAAATAAATAAATAAAATCTTTAAATGCAGAGCTATCAAAATTTGCTAATGGATTAGATGAGAAAAAGGAGGGTCATAGATGACACCAAGGTCTAGAAGAACTGAGAGGCCATTTACTAAAATGAGGAAGGGTGTGAGAGAGGCATGTTTTAGAGGAGAGAAGTCAAGAGTTTAGTTTTGGACATACTATGTTTTGGATGCCTATTAGACATCTAAATACAACTGATTAGGCCGTGGTGTATAGGAATCTGGAATTTAGGAGATAGGTAAAAAAAGCTGGAGACAGAAAACTAGATCTTGTTAACCTATTGGTGAAATTTATAAACGTGACTGGACAAGATCAGAGTATGAGAGTGTTTGGAAGGAAGGCTAAATCTTAGGCATTTCAATTTATAAAGGTTGGGACAACTTAAGTCAAGTAAAAAAGCTAGAGAAGGATGGGCCAGCAGGTGGTGGGGAGAAGAGGAAAAGCAAGAAAGTGGTGTCCCAGGCCCCAAAGGAAGAGAGTGGTTCAAGCAGCAAAGAGAACTATGTCAATTGGTGCTGTTGGTTCAAGAAGACAACTGAGTATTGTCCTTTGGCTTTCAAAAATATGCAGGTTATTGTTGATCTTGATAAAAGCAGTTACAGTGAGTAGCAGATAAAAGTTACTTTGTGCAAGCTCAAAAGATGGGAGAAAAAGTGAAACAACATATATAAACATATCCTTTGAGGGATTTTACTAGAAAGGAAGGCAATGAAATCGAGCTATAGATGTGCAGTCTAGGGAGGGTGTCTTAAAAGTTGTGTGCATACTGATTGAAATGATATAATAGTTCTGTATATAACCGTAATGGAAGGATAGAGTATTAGCAGAAACTGTAGGGAATATGAAAAGATCATGGATCCCAATCAGGCTGATCCCAGAGACTGATTCTCATAGGGAGTCAAGAGAATGGAGAAATCTTGGTGGGATGGATATCTTTTGTATTTGGACTGCTGAATTTTTACAACAGCTATGGAAGAGAGCCTTGCAGGTGATTGAGGAACAATTTGAACTTGTATGTAGAGAAAGAAAAACAGGAAAATGGCAGAAATATTTCAAAAAGACTGCTTGGGAAGGTAGCTGAAGATTGAAGACTAGGGGAGGATATGCCAGAAAATAAGACAGGGGTCAAAGCTTATATGAGGAATCTGAAATTTATCTGAGGTCATGAGGAAGCTTAAAGTATTTTTGAGTATGAAAATGAATAATTCTGTGTTTCAGGAAAATAATTCTGACAGTTGTGTGGACCGTGGATTAGATAGTGAAATGCAGCCAGACTATAGGAGGTCTTTAAAACCAGACTGGGAAACTTGGATTTGATCAGATAGGAAATGGGAGCCACTCATTAAGTTCTTAAATTTAAAAAAAAAAAAAAGGTTAAAAAAAAAATGAAGACAGTGTTGTTTTGTCCTTTAAAATTAAACTAGAAGTGATTTACAAGTTGGATTAAAGTGGTGACAGATTGGAAACTCTGTTGATTTGCCTGGCTTTTCCCCTGGAATTTTCCTTGCTGGTTTATGAAAATATCTTGTTTCTTTTTATAAGAGATTTAGCCCCAAATATGGAAAATCTGACTTTCTTGCTTTATTCTCTTCCTAGTGTTTTAGATAAAAAGAGATATTACAGAAGAACAGACAATACCTCACAGGGGTATTTGATTGTCATTCATTTATAGGATATTGATTAAATACTTTCCATTGGCTTTTACCAAGTCCAGGGAAACAAAAAAAAAGAAACCAATCTCAGCCCACATGGAGCTTACAGTTAATGGGTGGTAGCAGGTGTGCAAAATGTAAAATAACCTTGGCATAGTGTGAGAGAGTCCATGCACAAAGGGCTCTTGGGGGTCCAAGGGAGGGAATGATTTGCTGCCAGAGGAAGTTGGAGCTTCATGGGGAAGGTAGTGTTTGACTACCTCTACCTGAATAGATGTAGCTAAGAAAAGAGGAAAGAATGTTTCAGACAGAGAGTTAAGCAGGAACATAGGCTTGGCCTTGAAAAAAAGCTTAATGTGATCAAAGATCACGTTGGAAAGGTCTTTATGCCTAGAGGGTGCCATGTGTGATGTTGAATGGCAGAACATGAGTCTGCATTAAGGGATCTTGGCAAAAATGTCAAGGGCACTGAGGATTTTGCTATTAAGTTCAAATTCTAGCTTGCAGACCAGTTTTCCTGATAACTCTTTTCAAATCTCCCTTGAACACATCCTCTTCCTCTGCCTTTCTAGTTCAGTCCCTGATCATCTCGTGTATAGATTACTGGAAAGTCTTTCAGAGGTTCTCATTGCCCCAGATCCTGCACTTACCTAACCTGTCCTCCCTCTACTGTCTGGATGACATAAATATACATCTAACTTTGCTATGAACTGAATTGTGCCCCCCAACTATCAAAATTCATATATTGAAGTCCTAACCCATTGCAGCTTAGAATGTAACTGTATTTAGAGATAGGGTCTTTAAAATGGGTCATTAGGGCACCTGGATGGCCCAGTTGGTTAAGCATCTGCCTTCAGTTCAGGTCATGATCCCAGGGTCCTGGAGTCTAGTGCTGTGGCTGGCTTCCTGCTCAGCACACACACATATACTCTCTCTCTCCTTAATAAATAAATTAATTAATTAAAAAATAAATTTAAAAATAACAATTAAAGGGGATAATTAAATTAAAATTAGGTGATTTGGTAAACCCTAATCAAACATGACTCATGTCCACATAAGACAAGGAGAGTAAGATACATACATATACAGAGGAAAGACCAAGTGAAGAGACAGAGAGAAAATGGCCATCTACAAACCAAGAAGAGAGGCCTTTAAAGAACTCTGCCAACACCTTGAATTTGGACTTCTAGCCTGTTATTAAGCCACCCAATCTGTGGTACTTTGTTACGGCAGCCCTAATACACTAATGCACTTCGCACTTCCTATTTCATATAGTAAAAGTCAAAACTTCTTAGCTTACTATATCAAGTTCTTTAGAAACTTATCTCTTTAGAACCTTGTGCCTTTCCATGCTAAGTTCTGCTCAAACCACGAAGTTTATTGTTTTTCTACATTGAGAAGCAAGAAAGATCCCAAATAAACAACCTAACCCTACACCGAAAGGAACTAAAGAAGAACAAGCCCAAAGTTAGTATAAAAAATAATAATAATAAAGAACAGAACAAAAATAAATGAAGTCAAGAACAAACATTAATAAAAAGATTAACCAAATGAAGAGTTGTTTCTTTGAAAAGATAAACAAAATTGTTAACTCTAGCTAGCCTAACCAACGAACAAAAACAAGGGATGCAGATCAACAAAATTATAAATGAAAAAGACATCACAACTGGTACAGCAGAAACACTAAGGATCATAAGAGGCTCCTAGAACAACTAAACACAAACAAACTGCACAACCTACAGGAAATGGAAAACAAATTCTTAGAAACATACAACTTATCAAGACTGAATCAGGAAGAAACAGAAAATCTGAATAGACAATTACTTGTAAGGAGATTGAATCAGTAACAAAAAATCTCCCAATGAAGAGAAGCCCAGGACCTAGTGGTTTCACTGGTGATCTTTACTATTTAAATAAGAATTAACACCAATGTTTCCAAAATAGCAAAGAGGAAGGAACACTCCCAAACTCTTTTTATGAGGCCAGTGTTATCCTGATAACAGAACCAGAAAAGGATATGACAAGAAAAGAAAACTACAGCCCAATATAGATGGAAATACTTTCAAAAAATACTAGCAAACTGAATTCAGCAGTACATTAAAAGGATCATTCACTATGCTCAGTGGGATTTATCCCTAGGATGCAAGGATGGTCGAACATATGCAAGCCAATCAGTGTGATACAGCACACTAATAGAATGAAAAAATAATCTTATCATCTCAATAGGCAAAGTGTGTGTATTACACATCCACATCTAAGTGTTTTTTAAGTCTTTTTTTTCCAATATAATTATTTGACAAAATTCAACAACCATTTATGATAAAAGCTCTTAATAATTTTGCTATAGAGGAGCACATCTCAGTATAAGAAAGGGCAAGCATGACAAGCTGAGAACTAACATTAAAGTGGTGAAAGGCCAAAAGCTTTTCCTCTCAGATCAGGAACAAGACGTGTGTCCACTCTCACCACTCCTATTCAACATAGTCCTGGAAGTTCTACCTAGAGCAATCAAGCAAGGAAAAGAAATAATAGATATCAATTGGAAAGGAAGAAGTAAAATTGTCTCTCTTTGCAGATGACATGGTTTTATATAGAGAAAATCCCTAAGACTCAACCCAAAACTCTAAGGTCTAATCAGTGAATTCAGTAAAGTTGCAAGATACAAAATTAACATAAAAATCAGTAGTGTTCCTATACACTAACAACAAATTTTCCAGAAAAGAAAGAAATCAATTACATTGACAGTAGCATCAAAAATAAAATACTCAGGAGTAAATTTAACCAACAAGGTGAAAAATCACTACTCTGAAAACTATAGGACATTGGTGAAAGAAATCAAAGAAGATACAAATAAATGGAAATGTGCCTCATGTTCACAGAATAAAAGAATATTGGGGCATCTAGGTGGCTCAGTTAAGCTTCCGACGTTTGCTTTAGACTCAGGTCATAATCTCTGGGTCGTGAGATCAAGCCCCATGTTGGGCTTGCACAGAATGTGGAGCCTGCATAAGAATCTCTCCCTCTCCTCTGGCCTTCTCCCCCAACAAAAAAAGAATTAATATTGTTAAAATATCAATACTACCAAAGCCATCTATAGATTCAATGCAATCCCAATCAAGATCTCAATGGAATCTTCTACTTTCTACAGAAATAAGGAAAAAAAACCTTCTAAAATCTATGTGGAACCAGACATGTCATTGTTTCATTACTTTCTCTCCAGCAGGTCATTCAAACTAAAATGCCCTTTTGCCCCCTCCCACCTCATTGTCCACCTTTTCACTTCATTCATATATATATATATATATATATATATATATATATGAATAAAGATTAACCAAATGAAGAGTTGCCTTTCTGCCCCATATATATATATGTATATTATATGTATATATATATATAATTTTTTTTTCAGAGATCACAAGTAGTCATAGAGGCAGGTTGAGAGAGAGGGGGAAGCAGGCTCCCTGTCGAGCAGAGAAGTAAAGAACCCGATGCGGGGCTCCATCCCAGAACCCTGAGATCATGACCTGAGCCGAAGGCAGAGACTTTTTAACCCACTGAGCTGCCCAGATGCCCCTAACTTTTCACTTTT
Source organism: Mustela nivalis (assembly GCF_964662115.1). Lineage (NCBI taxonomy): Eukaryota > Metazoa > Chordata > Mammalia > Carnivora > Mustelidae > Mustela > Mustela nivalis. The sequence goes on along the minus strand of NC_139021.1, from coordinate 29,619,142 downwards.
TAAGACTCCAATGAATCATCATCTTTCCCATTCTGTGTTTCCCACTAGCGGGGCATATCTGAAGTAATCAGTCTCTCTGCGCCCTTTCTACTGGCAACAAACTTTTATCTTAGCCCATAACAGTCTAACTCACTTTTTTTTTTTTACATGGTTTTTTTTTTTTCCTCCTTCTATACTAAAGACTACGTGTGTATAAGGACTTGAGTATAAGGACCATGAATATCTGTCTTTGTAGTCCGCATTCCTGTCTTAGTACCTAGCACGTAACAAGTACTCAGTAGCTGCTATGGAAATGAATAAATGTGTGTAGAGACTGGATATCCAGACCTACATGTTCTTGGAAGAAATTCAGCCGTATTTTGGAATAGTTTTAATAAATACCTATCACTACTATAGGGGACACATATTTTTTAAGATCCTTTTGTGATTTAAAAGCTCTTATTTAATAGCTCTCTTGGATATTTATAAATAACACTAAATAACATTATTTGTAATCCAGTTACCCCTTTTATATACTGCATACAGATGCCTATTGCATTTTTTTTTTAAAGGTTTTGTTTATTTGAGGGAGAGAGAGAAATAGAGAATGAGCAGTGGGAAGGGGACGAGGAAGAGAGAGAGAGAAGCAGACTCTGTGCTAAGCAGGAAGCCCAATGAGGGGCTCCATCCCAGGACCCAGAGATCATGACCTGAGCCGAAGGCAGGTGCTTAACCAGCTGAGCCACCCAGGCACCCCGCCTATTGCATTTTACTGTCTGCCTTCTTTAGTTATAGTTCCAGTTCATTTATTCAAAACACATTTGTTCCTATTTTGTACCAGACACAGTGCTAGATTCTATGGGTTTAAAAAAAAAAGACTAAAATGCTGTTTCTATTTAAAGGAACTCATAGGTAGACGGGACATAGACATAAACCAGTAGTTATACTTCAGCGTGGTCAGAGCAATGATAGAAATGTAAATGAGGAATTAATGGACTAGTTTAATTAGATTGAAAGCACAGACGTATCTTGCATCTAGTTGTTAAGCCTTCCCCTCCCCCCTGAAAATAATTACTGCTTCTTGGAGTGTGTATCTGCAGAAGATAACTTTTTCTTGACCTATTCTCTTGCACTGGAGGAACCTTTTTGCAACTCCTTATGTACTAATTCCACCCAATGCCTGTGTGAGAATTTCCAGAAGCCTCTGTCCTGCCGTCATCCTCGTTAAAGTATCAGAGAGAAAAGGCGCCTTTGGAGGACTTAAACCCCTTCTTTCTTCACTTATCACCTCATATAAAGCTGGGATTGACAGCTAATTCTATTCTACTCTGAGACCTTCAAATAAGAACAGTGAAGGATATTAGGCAAAGGGAACCATCACTGCTCTTATCTGTCTCCAACACCAGGACCTGGAATGTGGCTACCCCATTCTTGAGGCAAGTAGCTATTACCAGTTGTTGGGAGTATTTCAGAGGAATCTGAAAGAATTGGGATGAATCTAAAAGTTGACAAGCTAATATAAACCATTAGCCGCTTCAAAACATAATTAAAATACCTGTATATCTGTTCAAATACTTCTAATTCTGTGTGTCTTTCATAGAATATTCTGTGTTGGTATTATCTGTCTTTAAAAATTCCTGCAGTCCAAATAAATGCTTACTGCCTGATTACCAGACCAATGTGGTTGGTTAACATATTAACTGATAGAAATAGGTACTGAAATGCAGTACAGGCTTCTGATAATGGCATTTGCCATTTGAACACATTCTCTCATATGATAACAACCAGCTTCAATTATCTGGCTAAAAGTCCTATTTAGCATTTATTTGGAAATCTTGCTGCAAAAAATGTGGACTCTTTAAGAAAGCAACTTTTTTTTTTTAAGATTTGTTTATTTATTTATTTGACAGACAGATCACAAGTAGGCAGAGAGGCAGGCAGAGAGAGAGAGAGGAGGAAGCAGGCTCCCCGCTTGAGCAGAGAGCCCAATGCAGGGCTTGATCCCAGGACTCTGAGATCATGACCTGAGCTGAAGGCAGAGGCTTTAACCCACTGAGCCAGTGGGTTAGGCACCCCTAAGAAAGCAACTTTTAAATTAAGTTCCCGTGTTACTCTAAGTTACATATCTTAGGCAATGCTGGAATCTACTGGCTATGAAGGAACTAAGCTAGTACTGTATGCCAGTCCAGTTACTGCTGATCTAGCCAAAAAATAAAAAGTAAATATTGAGATGCTGTAGGGAGCCAGGCAGAATTTTCAGCCTGAAACCCAAACAAGGAAATACAGTTTTCCAGGGACTCCAGCTCCCCAAGCAGAAGAGTTAAGTAGAAGAACAGTAACACTGTTTATACTTACGGTATACACTTTGTCATATGTATTTACTTCATCTGTTTACATGTCTGTCCCTTCCACTGAACTATGAGTTCTACAAGGTCAGGAATGAGGCGTATTTATGTCTATACCCATGTACCTTTTGGAGGAAATAAAGAAAAATTGGGGGGTGGGGGGAGTCCTGTAGGTAGCCCCGAAGGAGAATAATAAGAGGGATTCATTGGAAAGCATTTAAATATTTTAATATTATCAAACTAACCAGATGATAAGAGACTATGGATGTCGTTATGAAGGTTTCCCTGACTTTCTCATTTAGAACAGCTTTCTCCAGCATTTCAACACCTTGTCTATTTCCTTACAGTGCTTATCACCATCTATAATGACATTGTTTATTTGTTTACTTGTTTAAATCTTTCTCACCTCAAGGTGATTTCAAGAAGGCAGGAACCTTCTGTGGTCTTGTTCATTACTGTCTTAAAACTATTTGTTGCTTAATAACTTTGCTGAGTGGATCTCTGAATGAATTAGTATGTGTTATTTAGGTGGAATGCATTTGTGTCCGGAAAATTTCTTACGTGATTCAAAGAGCTTATATACCAGGATACAGTGGGCACAACGAGAGGTAGGACTATTGAAAAAGAAAAGAATGTGAAAATGCCTTGACTCCTGGTATTTGAGCTCTAAAAAAGAAATCTCCCCTTTTTATTCTCCTGTGTGACAGTGAAAAATGAACTCAATACCATGGTAGAAGGGCGCTGGGTTAGTGATACTTTCAAGTATCAATCTTTTAAGGCTTCTCTGAGTCCTAGAGATCAGGAATGAGGGAGTTGTTGTAGGCATTAAGCTCCATTTACTTAGCAAAAGTATTCTGTACCTGTTTTGTGACAAGAATTGAGTGGGGCCCCCGGATACAAAGATGGCTAAGAGGAAGGTTGTAAAGCAGCAACAGATAAAAATCAGAGCTTCCAGTCTACAGCTGTGGAGAAGATCTGTGTCCTAACTTGACAGTTTTTTTTTTTTTTTTAATCTCTTCATTTCTTTTTAATTTTTTAAAATAATTTTTTTAATTAGAAATTTCCTTTTTCACTTTCTTTTTTAAAGCATTAACATATTTCTTTTTAATTTACAGATTAATCATATAATTCTTTTCTGAGTTCTGTCATCTCAGTGCTGAGCTTTTCTAATTCTGATTGATGATGTTCTCTCACATCTTGAATCACTTTCTCAATGTCTTTTAGGCTTGTTTTGAAATGTTGGTTACAGTTTGGAGCTGTTTTGTTGGCACATCTTTCTGGCCTGCTTTCCTTGTCTGTAGGAATGTCAGTTTGCTCCTTATTCCTATTTCTTATATTTTTATATGGGATTTTCCCTCGATACTCTCCTCGTGCTCATTTCAATGGGAAATTAATTTTTTTCTGAACATTTGCAGCGAGGCCAGTGGAGGAAAATCTTTTCTAACTTCCGCATGCTCCCTCTTCTGCTCTTGAGTAGTGGTCAAAGCCTTGGTGGCTTGCTGTCTGGAATTCTCTGACCAAGTTTCCTCCCCCTCTGGGCCTTTTCTGTCCTTTGGCCCAGTTGTCCAGCTGTTGCTGAGATTTATTCTACACGCCGCAGCTTCTCCTCGGTGTGGAGCCAGGCGCCAGATCAGAGCCCTGGAGAATCGAAGGTTTTGGAGTCGCAGGGAGCTCTCCTGCCCCGGCCCCCGTCCTTCTTCGAACTGGAGTGCTGCCCCGACAGGAACCGACAAAGCGCTGGTTCCCAGGCCAGCTGCGCACCACTGGCTGCTGAACCTGGAACTGCCGCGTAGGCAGCGGAGGTGATGGAGCTCACCTGCCGGCACCTGCTTGCGCCTACCTGAGCTCCCCTGCGAGCGCCTATAGCAGACGTCTGGCCTCTTCACAGCCGCCGCCTGCTGGCTTCTTTCTTCCTCCCGCCCTGACCCTGAGAAGCTAATGGGGATTTGGCTCCATTGGCTTTTATTTGGGGTGCCCTAGCTTTGTCATAAATTTTGCCCAGGCCTTTTGGCTTTACCACCTAGTTGCTGTGTTTGTTGTTGTTGTTGTTTCTTTTGTTTTGTTTTGTTTTTGTTTCCTTGCTTTTTCTTTTCTTTCCTTCCTTTTTTTTTTTTTTTTTTGGTAGGAATTTAAAGATTTAAAAACTTGGGGTTCCACCATCTCCCCCCGAATCCATCAGCTGCATCTAAAGCTGAGAGAATTCTGAGATGAAGTAGATATGACTTCCACACGGGCTCTTTGAATTAAAGAGTGGTGCTAAATGTTTATCAAATGTGTACTTCCCCTTTTCCATATCATCACTCCCCATGCATATAGCAGCTCATTTCCTACTCCTACCAATTAAATCCCCAACTCCTTGGCAAGGCACGCAAGACTCCATAATTGGGGCCTTTCTCTCGTCTGACCTGCTGCACAACCTTCAGACTCCATGTATTTATACCACTGGCCTGTTGCAGTCACACACATATGACATCGCTTCAAGCCTCAGTGCTGCCGTGCTTGCCTTTCCCAACTTTCTTCTTCCAGCTAATTCTTATTCGACTTTCCAGTTTTCATTACCTTCCTCTTGGATCTTAGAGCATCTTGTGCTTCTTGTCATTTACCAGGTAAGATGTATATGGTCTGCTCAAGTGTCTGTCCTGTCCCCTTGGCAGTAACCTAGGGATCATATCTTACCTCTGTGTGTCCGACATCACATCCATTGCCTTGCACATAGATAATTTTAATAGTTTCACTGCTTCTTGCTTCTACTTGTCCTTTCTGAGTCACTTTACCTACTACTTGGTAGTAGCTATGCCCTATTTCATGTATTGCAATGGTACATGAAAAGGAAAAAAAAATCGAATTTCTCTCTGGCTCAGGTACTTCTTCTGAGCTTCAGATCATTTATTTATTCACTGCTTGGGTAGCATCTGCACTTGTATGTCTCCCAGGAATCCGAAGTCAAGATCCAGATGTCTACTACTGTTCCCTTTCCTCATCAACAGCCCCTTATTGATCATGCTAGGAAACAGGAGTCACGCCAAATCACTGTTTTCTCAACTCTCCAGTCATCAAGTCCTATTGATTCCACCTTCCAAGCCCATTTCAGCTCCAATGTTTCCTAATCCACTGTCACTGCACCCCTCGAAGCCATGTAATCTCTCACCTGAAGCTCTTTAAGATAGATTCCTAACTCTATTCCTGTATCTACTCTTAACTTTCTCTCATCTATTTTACATATGACAGACAAAACTAACTCTTTGTGAAAATCTAGTAAGTTTGTCCTCTGCCTAAAACCACTCAATGGCTTTTCATTGTTTTTAGCATGAAGTCTGAAAATCCTTAAAATGGACTCTAAATTCCTGTTCCTTTTGGTCACTGATTTTCTTTAAATTTCTCAAATTCAGTCAACTCCTTCCTGTCACCTGGTCCAGCTGTTTCCTCTGCCTGGATCATCGTCCCCACCCTCCCCCCCCCTTACCAGGCCAAACTCATCCTTTGGCTTTAATATGGTAATACTTTTCTGCTCTTTATAGTTATATTCACTTGTAAATGTGTCCCTAAAAATAGTTTGCATTTGCTTTAGAACTTTACGTAAGTGAAATCAAATTCCATAAATCTTTTTATGACTTGTATTTTATATTCAACATTATGTTTGAAGGATCCATCCATCTTACTGACTATATAATCTGTTCATTTTTGTTGCTCTTGTAATATTCTACATTTTCTTAAAGTCTATTCTAAAATCAATGAACTTTAGGGTTGTTTTCAGTCTGGGGTTGTAATGAATTATGAGTAATGCTGCTAGGATCTTTCTTATATATGCATTCTGATCTATCAGTGCACGCATTTCTTCATGGCATATACTTCTGGCCTTTGACAATCCCACATTGTTCTCTGGTTGGACATTCAAGATTATATCCATACCAGGAATATAGGAGAGTTACTACTGCTATACTTCCTTGCTGACACTTTTTAATTCATGCCAGTCTGATGGGGGAGTGTTTTGCCTACACTTTTTATAATAAATTGGTACTTTATAAAGTAATATAGCATTATGTGGTCACTTGTTTCCAAAGCTGGCCACAACAACGCCTCCCATCTCACATGCCTTTCTGCAGTGTGATTTTGTAGTTTCCTCATTAAAAAATGGAGTCTGGGGACGCCTGGGTGGCTTCGTTGGTTAGGCAGCTGCCTTTGGCTCAGGTCATGGTCCCGGCGTCCTGGGATCGAGTCCCACATCGGGCTCCTTGCTCGGCAGGGAGCCTGCTTCTCCCTCTGCCTCTGCCTGCCACTCTGTCTGCCTGTGCTCGCTCGCGCTCCCTCTCTCTCTCTGATAAATAAATAAAATCTTAAAAAAAAAAAAATGGAGTCTTTTTCTCTTCCCCCTAAACCTGAACCAGCGCCATGACTTGTTTTGACTTCTAGATCTAGGTCTTATGAAACCTAATAATATCCACTTTAACTCTCATGGAATCTAGCTGCCATATAAGTTCAGGAAAGACTAATAAATGATGAGAGACTACATAGACAGAGAGAGGCCAAGCCAGCCCCTAGCTATTCCAACTACCCTAGCAACGTGCCAGACATGTGAATGAAGTCATCTCAGGTATTCCCACTTCAACTGAACTTTCAGCTGAATGCAACTTGATGAGTGAACCCAGCCAATATTATGTACAGAAATAATAAATAGTTGTTATTTCAAACCACTTGGTTGTGGATATTTTGTTATACAGCAATAGATAGTTGAGTGGTAATAGACATCAAAAGTATTAAAAATGCTTATATCCTCATATCAATTTCTTTTAACAATTTATCTTAAGGAAACGTTTTAAAAGGAAGGTTTAAGGTAGGTACAAAAATGTTAATCATAGTGATATTTCCATTTTTTTAAAGTGGAAACAACCTCTATGTTTAAAATTTAAAATGAGGAGTAATTAAATTATGATGCTTTCATAAGGTAGAATATTCCAGAGGCAAAACTTCATTGAAGGGATTTTTAATGACTTTGGAAAATCCTGAAGAAAAATATCAGGTGGTGGTAAGGGCAAGATCATTATATATTTATACATATATTCTTGTTTAAAAATTGTGCATCGAACATGGGGGCTTAAGTGGGTACGAGAAAAATAAATGAAACAAGATGGGATTGGGAGGGAGACAAACCATAAGTGACTCTTAATCTCACAAAACAAACTGAGGGTTGCTGGGGGGAGGGGGTTTGGGAGAAGGGGGTGGGATTATGGACATTGGGGAGGGTATGTGCTTTGGTGAGTGCTGTGAAGTATGTAAACCTGGTGATTCACAGACCTGTACCCCTGGGGATAAAAATATATGTTTATAAAAAATAAAAATTATATAAAAAAAAAATTGTGCATCGAAAAACATTGGAAAAACAAATCAATATATTAACAATAGTTTGGTGGGATTTTCCCCCAGTCTTTAAAGTTTTCTACAGAGGAGATATATTACTTATCTAATAGAGAAAAGATGTTAATGCCATTTTTTGGAACAGTAAAAAATTTGACATACTCTGGTAGAGAAAATTCCCCTACTTTGAAAGTTGTACAGGCTGTGGCACTCTGTCTCGCCTGATGGCAGTCAGTTCACATTTCAGGAGTAGACCTGAAGGCTTGGTAGCCCAAAGTTTTGAAATTGGTAGAGTTTCTAACTCTTTATTTTCTAAATTAAAAGTGAACGCTATTATTTTACTGTTAGAATTATTTCATAAAATAAATGACATCTCAAAGTCCTGAATGTAAGAAGAATGTAATCACAAAATAAAAGACAACATTTCAAACATATTTAACTTCATGAAAAACTCAATAGAGACTTTGAAATTTTCATTTTGCCATGGACTGAAGACTTCATTTGGGAGACAGGCTCAAAGAAATAAAAAAAGAAAAAACCACACTGAAGTTAAGACTACACAGAATATTAAAAGTCCTATATATTCTTACTCAGTAGAAAATGACCTGGATTTCCTAATAAAATCCTCCAAGTTGAGAGGGTTGAAACTTCTAGAGTCAAAGAGTCAAGTACGGCTTTCTTCAAGGGCCGAGTTTGTCTAAGTAGATGTGCTTACTCAATATTCAGCTTCAAGGGAGCTCTCCCAGGCCTATTGATAATGACTTTCTAGGAGTGTGACCTAGTAACCCACATTTTTAACAGCATCCACAGGGAAGATTTATACACGTATAATTGACAGACATTGTCTTTTAAGGGTTCTCTATCTTGATCTGGTTGGTAGATCATGACTATAACGTGTAAAAATTCATCAAGGTGTACACTTAAATTTTATACTTCATGGAAGTTACACCTCAGTAAAAAGTAAAAAGAAACAAAAAACAAGAGGAGTTACATAATTGCCTTAGCAAAATAAATTTCATAAGTTTTAACTCATACTAGCAGTCATAGTTTGTATATTTCTGTTGCTCTGAAGCAAACTGTTTTGCATTCTGTTGGCATATTTAGGCACTGGTTATTTTAGAAACAATTTTTAAATAGCTTTAGTTAAAATAACTTTTTTTTCATGGAAAAATAATTCTAGTGTAGAGCCAAATTTATGGGAAAAACAAGCCGTTAATTTGTTTTCTTTTATATAGATACCATTCATTATTATAGATCGTTAAAAGTTTGTCTTTCTTTAGAGTTGATGTTTCAAGTAAATGAGACATTTAAACCCTAATGCTTTGTGTTTTGTGAGTATGTGGAAATGAAAACTAATGTAAGAAGAAAGAGAGGAAGAGAGGGAGGGAGGATAGAAAGAAGAGAAAGGAATAGCAAAAAAAGAAACAGTACCCTAAGGACAAAATATTTCTGCCCATCCATTCAAAATAAATCCCCTCATAAGGTTAAGACATTTCACATCTTTTGATTGTTAGTTTTCTTATATTTTTTAAAAGATTTAATTTATTTATTTGACAGAGAGAGAGAGATCACAAGTAGGCAGAGAGGCAGGCAGAGAGAGGGGGAAGCAGGCTCCCTGCTGAGCAGAGAGCCCAATCGTTGGGGCTCAATCCCAGGACCCTGAGATCGTGACCCAAGCCAAAGGTAGAAGCTTAACCCACTGAGCCACCCAGGTTCCCCTTGATTATTATTTTTATCTTAACTATTCTCTGATTCCCACTTAGAACAGCTTCTTAATGCATAGTACCTTATTGTAACACTTTATGTTTGAACATATTTTGTAGTTGTTTCTACTGAAGTATATTTACAAGCTTTGTTATTATTTTTTTAAATATATGACCATTTCTGTGTTCAAAGGAGAGGAGCAGGGACTCACTAAGGGACAGAACTCCTTAAAGAATTTGTGGGTTCTCATTCTGATGCCTGATGTATCACACACCTTCACAATGTTACTCGAGTCAGAAGGAGGCCTGTTTTCTCTTGGAATGCTACATTCTTAGGGGAATGAAGTGTTCAGAGTCTTTAACACTATACTGGAGTGTCCCCTGAGTATTTAGCATCTGGATATGGCCATCATCACAGTAATGAAAGATAGCGCAGGCCAGAACTCACTCTGTCCAGGGGGAAAGCAGGATCAACACCAAGTCTATCATGGCTTTTCCCAGTGTTGCAAAAATAATGGGTTATGGCATCTATATAAAATACTTCTACAGTCTTGCATTTATTTGTGTTACTGTTACCCAGCCTACATTTGATTAGGAAATAATAGTTAATGATACTACTAAAAAATTTAGGGGATTATAAGTGATAATTTTTATAACAGCAATCATAGGTTGTTAGTGTTAACTCTGTTTTTCTCATACACATATAATAGTGTCTTTCTCTTTTTTTCAATAATAAATAGTGCTAAAAATTTTAGAAGGATTTCTGAAATATAATAACTAACCCACATTTGTTCAGAAATTACTTCCTTAGTATTACCAGGAGAGAGAAACCTCTAAGCTAGATGGATCATCTGACTTATTTTGTATTTATTTTAAAAATTATATTGCTTAGTATAAAAATTATATATGTAATTAAAAGATTTTAAAATTCAGAAAAGTGGAGAAGAAAATGATTAAAATCTCCAATAGAACAACCACTTAGAGATAATCCGTGTTAATATTTGTATGGAGGACTACATCAAGAGTAAGGCTTTTAGGTCACCAGATTTATTTAGCACATATATTAGTTCATCTGATTTACATATATTAGTTGCTTTACATATATTAGTTCATCTGATTCCAAGAACAATTTTGTAATGTGGTCCTATTATCAATCTATTTTACGGAAGAGAAAGCTACAGGATAGAATTATTAAATGACTTGTGCAAGGTCAGACCACTGGTAGGTGGCAAAGTGGGAATTTAGGGCCTGGTATTCTGACTTTGGAGTGTGTATTTTTAATCACTTACTAAATGTACACTGACCAATATATTTTTAAAATAGCTTTATTGAGGTATAATTGACATGCAGTAAACTACACATGTTAAAAATATACAGTTTGATAATTTTAACCATCTTCACTGTGTTAAGTCTATGGGTTAGTAGTGTTCAGTATATTCACATTGTGTGTAGTCAGTCTTTCCATTTAGCGGGACTGAGACTCTCTAACCCCTACACAGCATCTCCACCATTATTCCCCTCACTCCCACCATCCTATTTTCTGTTTTATCAGTTTGACTACTTTAGGTGTCTCATGGGAATTTGGAATAACACGGTATTTGTTTTTTTGTGACTAGCTTATTTTACTTACCATGACATCCCGAAGTTTCATCCATGCTATAGTGTATGACAAGATTTCCTTCCTTTACTTTTTAAGACTAAATAATATTCCTGTGTGTGTGTGTAAGTACCACATTTTGTTCATCCCCTCATTTGTCAGTTCCATGTGGCCTGCTTTCACCTCTTAGCTATTGTGAATAATCTGCTATGAACATAGCTGTGCAAGTATCTCCTTGAGATTCTGCTTTCATTTCTTTTGGTTATCAACCCAGAAGTAGGATTGCTGGACCATATGGTAATTCTATTTTTAATTTTTGGAGGGAGGTTCATACTGTTTTCCATGGCAGCTGCACCATTTTACATTCCCACCAACAGTGAGCAAAAATTCTAATTTGTCCATGTCCTTGCCTACACATATTATTTTCTGTTTTCTTTTCTCTTTAGTAGACATTCTAGTGGGTGTGAGATGGTATCTCTTGGTGCTTTTGATTTGCACTTCTCTAATAATTAGTAATGTGAGAATCTTTTCATATTTTTTGGTCATTGGTATATTATCTTTGGAGAAATATCTAGTCTAGTCCTTTGTCCATTCTTAAATTGTTTGTTTTTTTTCTTGGTAAAGGAGATCTTTATATATTCTGGATATTAATATTCAGTGTGTTTTTTAAGTAAACATGGAATAATAGTTCTACTGTGCAGGCTGTTTTGCAAAGTGTTTTTTCATGTTATGTACTTTGAATATGTTACTTAATATTACTCTCTTGTTACTTTGCTATGGAATCTATATTTTGGCATATGTTTATAGGACAATTTTTAATGATCCTTTTATTGCAAACATGCTATTTTCATTTTTTTCATGGTAAATTAAACTATACTAATCATATTTATTGATTTTATGATAGTTTCTATATTAGTTTCTGGAGTCTCTTGTTACAAATTACCACAAACTTCATGGATATAAACAATAGAAGTTATTCTCATAGTTCTAAGGGCTAAAAATCTGAAACCTGGCAGGATCACACTGTGACCGTAGGAGTCTATGGGATAATGTTCCTTTCATTTAACAAATAAAATTTTGAATTTCAGATAAATAATGCTTATTTTTTTTATTATAAGTATGTCCCAGAGATTGCATGGGATATATTCATATTAAAATATTCATTGATTTGGAATTATTTAAAAATTTAACTAAGTGTTGTGTATTTTATCTAACAAATCTAGCTTTGGAGCATATAAGTCATACACATTACCATTTGAAACCCAGCCTACCAGCCAGTATGGCAGAACTATTTACAATTCACTAAAAAGAGTCATACGTTCTCTCACATTTTGCAGCTTTCTTGAATTTAGACAGAGCCACATGACTTGTTCTGGCCAATTGTGCTGTGGTTGGAAGTGATGTGTGTCAGTTGATTGATGTACTTAAAAACCAATGTGCAACCAATCCCTGTCCTATACCCACACCTACCCCCCACGCCCTCATCTCCCTGTCCCTGCTACAGTGACCTAGAACTAGAAGCCATGTGTTCAAGACACCATAGATGCAAGATGCAGTACTTTTGTATCCCTGAAGAAAAGTTGAAATTGAAGTACCCCAGAGAATCACTGCACCCACAGCATACTTCGCATGTGTAAGAAATAAACCTTTATTTGTTAAACCACTGAAATTTTCAGGTTTGTTTGTTACTGCAGCTTGGCAAAACCTACCCTGATGAGCCAACTGTGTATCATTAGATAAATAAATGATGTGAGTCTAAGTTTGCTGATTTTTTTTTTTTGTCTTAAGTAATCTCTACACCCATTGTGGGGCTTGAACTCACAACCCGGAGATCAAGAGCCACAAGCTCTACCAACCAACAGGAGCCCCTGCAATTGTTGTTTTTTAATCTTTATGGAGTTGCCAACAATTTTGCTGATTAGTTTGAAGGACTGAGTGGGAATTATAGGTGAAAATCTTAAGTACTCTGCACACTGCAACAAATGAGAACAATATTTAATGATAGCACGGCCATTATGAGTATTGCTTTAATTCTTAGAGCAATCTTATGAAATTGGTATTATTATCACTTTCATTTCATAACTAAAGGAAATGAGGCTTGAAGTGGTTGAACAATTTGCCCAAGGCCATTGTACAAAGCTATTGTTAAGTATAGATCTAGGTCTATATTCCAGTATAGTCTGACTCCAAAATCTGTATTTTCAAACCTATGTCACATAAACTTTTACCTGTGACATACAGATGCCTGTCTCTGTCATTTGTTCATTTTAAAAACATTTACTGATTGCTTCTTATATCAGATGCCTGTATAAGCAATAGAATACAAAGATGAAAAACCAGACAAAGCTTTCCCTTAAGGAAGTCTCAGTCTTGTCCAGGCATGTATATATCTAATTACAGATTGGTACAATAAGTTATTCAGATAGACAGAAGCACATGTTTTCAAAGAAAAATATGTTGGAAATGGAGTACAGTTAGATGAAGCTTCAAGTTCAAGTTGCTGGTGAAAACTGCACTGAGTTTTGGAGGATGACTGTGAGTTGGTCTGACAAAAACAGCCTGGGATTCTAGGCAGAGAGAACATATACTAAGCATGCACAAACCCATTTGTTATGTTCAGGAATTGTAGTTGGTTGTAAGCCTGGGTTGCAATCATCTAGCGATTTCAGGAATTAGGTATAACCATCAGGAGCTAAAAACATGGCAGAGGCTGCCCAGTAGGAGTGAGACTACAGAGATGGGGTGGTCCAAAAAAGACAAAGAAAAGGTAAGTACCACCAGGGATTTGGGGGGGGAGGGATGCGGGTAGAAATAGACTCTTCCTTCTGCTATGCAGTCTCCCACCACTGCCTCCCATCGAGCAAACCTAACTAGAAGCCAGTGGGCAAGGGAGCCAAGGAAATGTAGTTTCAGGAGCTAGCTTTCTGCCATACTGAAGAGAATAGGGGGAGAGTGAGAAATGGATCCTAGAACAAATAGCAGAAGAGTATCAGTTCCATCCCTTGGTCTGAGAGGAGAGTGTTCATATTCTGCAGGCAACAATATCCTGTTGTCTCCGGTTAGGTTTCCTCAGCAGCATACCTAGAGATGGGATTAGGGTATAGGAAGTTTATTGAGGAGTGCTTTCAGGTTCAATACTTGTGGAAGAGGAAAATGAAGTAAGATTGGGCAGAGGTAGAAGTTGAACAGCAGTGCAGTCCCCACAAAGCCTCAGCTGACCCCATATGCAGCTGTGCAGTCAGGGCAGCCTTTCAAAGTTGTCTCCAGTTGGAATACCAGGATGAACCTTTATACTCCCAAGCTAACTGGTCATTGGATACCAGCTATTCGAGGAGGCATGAGCTTGGGCCTGAGGAAATCCCTATGGAAGGCTGAACAGTAGAGGACCACCTTCCAGAAGCATTCCCAGAAGCTAGGAACATCTACCACAATCCACCCCTGGTGCTCCTCAATCTCTGCATAGTTCCCACAAGCAGGTCCCCATGAGCCTTTCTTCCTGGAGGAAGTTTAAGGGAAGGTTAATAGACAAGCTAGAGTTCTTTCTGCCATAGCTGGTTAAGTCCACAACTAACTCTGGTCATCTCCCTCCTCAACTATGCATTCTAGACCCCCACAGCCCTCTGCTGTCAGCCCTAGTCGTCTCAATGCTTTACCTGGTGGCATGAACCAGACTCTTTTCTCTGAGGTATCTAAAGCACTGATTACCATGCTCTTCTCTAGCCAGAGTTACTGCATTTGTCAATTTACCATCAGAACCCAGCCAGAGAATACCCAGGGTCACACAAGTGGATCGCCTAGGCCCCACACATATTCCAACCAGCCCTACCTCCTCTTGATCCTTTTGGCAATTCTATCTCATTGGCTGGTCACAGAACACAAGGAGCCAGAAGCGTCTGGGCAATTGCTTAGCTGGACTCTTGATCAGTTGAGCTATTGTCGTCTGGAAGAACTGTTCTCTCTTTGGGAATCAGGATCTTTATATTAACAGAGCCAGAATTCTATTCAAAGGGTAAAAAAGAAACCTTAACTTCCAATGAAGAGCAAGCTTTGGGCGTCTTCAAATTTTAGAGGCCAAGAAGAGTAAGGACAACTAGGGAAAAGGAAGTGGCCAGTTACATAGGAAGGAAACAGGTGTATGATATTTCTGAAGCCAAAGGAAGAAAGTTTTCAAGAAGTAGGCTTGATCAACTATTGTCAAATGCTGGGAAGGGCACAATATGATGAAGACTGAGGATAGACCCCTGGATTTTAAACAATTAGTGATCTTGAAGAGTGTATTTTCAGTGTGGTGGAGGAATGAAAGCCTGATTAGAGGGGTTTAAAAATGGGGATAGGAGACAAAATGAAGATGTGAGTATAGATGCTTTTAAGATGTCTTCCATACAAAGAGGTAGAGGAAATGAAGGTAGCTTGAGTGAAAAGGCACAAATGATTTTTTGAAGGAGGCAAGACACTGTAGCATGTTGACGGAAATGATCCAGTGGAAAGGGAATAATTGAGAGGCCTAGTTAGTCTTTGCCATAGATGTCTGACAAGAAGTGCTCAGGGAATGCTAGCTACTCAGACCTTGATAATTATATGATCATCTGCCTACTTTCTTGAGATTTTGAGTGAATTTTTTATTTCTAGCAAGTGTCCAGGGAATGTCAGCAATATACCTAAATGTTAAGGTCCATGAATGCTGCTATGAAAAATCATAAATGAGAAGTTTACCATTCCTTATAAACATGTGAAAATAGAATTATATTAATTGTGTTCAAGGGAAGGGCTTATGTAGGCTAGTCCATTCATCTGAATATAAACTTGTTATTTCCACAAGATACTTTAGAATTTTGAAAAGTTTTATTATTTGTAGACTTTTATCAATAGTCAATAACAAAGAGTGTCTGGTGGATGTGTAAGGCCACAAAAACAAAGAAATAAAAACAACACCACACAGAAGAAAAAATAAGGTCAGTGGAGTGGTTGCAAAGCATTAAGCACAATCTGAGTGTTCGGATAAGAACTCTCCCTTTTTAACAGTAACTATGGTGACTGGGAAACTAATTGGGGTGCCTGGGATTAGAGATAGTATTTTAGTGGATCCAAGACAGAGACAAAAGGGAGGGCATTATGTATAGTTTTATTATTTTGAAAAAAAAAAAAAAAGAGAAAAAAAGATAAACCTCTTTATTTATGGAGAAAAAGCCATGACTATAACCAATCAGAGTCTTTGTCCAAATAAAAGATAACACAGAATTATTGTCAGACGCTGGATTTTTTTCTTCCAGACAACCCTATACCTTGAAAATTTCAAGAACAGTCTTCCAAAACCTCTATAAAATATTAAACTAGTACACTTGCAATTTTAGTACAAATCAGGAAATGTAGAAATTACAGTACTCGTAGTTATATTAACTAAGTTCACAGGGCACACATGTAAGACTTTTTATTCCAAAGCAGCCCAATTTGAAAAGTTAATATTTCTTTGGGGACTGAATACTTGTATTTTCCATCTTCTTTGAATTAAGATTAGAAAATGAAAATAAGTGTTAGCATACTTCATTTAATGTATAATTTCTTAGCTTTGCCAAGATGTTTGGCTGACCTCTGATTTTGTATCAGTATTTAAAGGAAGATATTAAATGGGAAATCATCTTGAAGCTAATTCAAGGCCAGTCATGTACTAGGGCTTTTATACTTTTTATATTTATAACACAGTAATTTTATTTTGTGACTAGTTTCCATAATATGTTTCCATCAATTAGAAAGAGAAAAATATTTTATTTCTAAGGGCAAATCTCCAGTTTTTCATTTCTTTACTCTTAAAACACTGACAAGGAGAGAGTCATTCAGACAGTATAACATTTGATTTACTTATTTTTCTCATGCAGTCTTCATTTTTTTATTGTCCAAATATTTTTGATTGGTTTAAATATTCTGGAAAATTAATTCGGGAGCTGATAAAATACTTCTGAAAGTCATGATGGCAAGTCTACTTGCCAAAGTAAAACTGGACATAACTAAAATATCCCTAGTCCTACAGTTTTCAATTGAGAAAAAAAAATACATTCCATTTAAGAGGAGATATGCCAAATTGACCAATGTGATTTTATTTTATGGGGAAAGTCTGAGGAACTGTGCAGAGCGTACCTCAGAATGGTCCATTCAAGGGGATGTAAGAAAGGAATATTTCACTACAATCCTTGTCCTGCATTGTATTAATACCCTCACACTTCCAAGTTTGTGTGTGGGTCAAAATCTAGCTCAACAGCTTCCCTCAGGTACTACTGCAAGAAGTCAAAGATGTAGAAAGCAAGAAATTATAGTAGTGGCAAGGTGCTGTCTCATAATACTTGTGTACACCAGATTGTCATAACACGTGAGCTAGAAGTACATTAAGAAAACGTGAGGAGGGACACAAGAGGTGTCAAAACACACTTTCATGATTAATTCTGGAAAAATAACATGATACAACCATTAATAGATGTAGTTATCTGCAAATGGATATTTAAGGTGATACGAGAATACCCAAGATTTATCAAGATGTCTGTAAAAATGTCTAAGTCCAACCAGTCATGTGTTTATAGTAAAGAAAAGATAGGCTATAACTATAGAATATACCCCATGTTTTTGAGTCTGCATGGAGCCTATTAAGAGGAAGACAAAACATATTATAGAAGGTTTGTGTGCCTTCAATATAGTTATAAAACATTCTCATATAAACTAGTCAAACTCCCAGTCTGTTTCGTAGCATACTCTTTAGTGAAGAGGGGCATCAAGCAATCATAGCTTAAAGACATTAACTAGGAATATCATCTAATTAACTTTGTTCATTCTGGTTCTATGTTCACCAAATGACTGCTTATTCTCCTGAGGCTTTCTCATAAATTGGTCTACAGTGATAAAATGGACTCATTGTCAACATGAGTAATTGTCTTCCCTTCATAATCACATTTATCATCATAAATTTAAAATCTGAAATTCACTTATCAATTTCCTTTGAATTTGGGTAGTTTGAGATGAAGAATACTGAGCAAGGTTGGGATATTGTTTAAAAATATATCAAACATAAGGGTACCTAGGTGGCTTGGTCAGTTAAGTATCTGCCTTTGGCTCAGGTCATGATCTTGGGATCCTGAGATGGAGCTCCAAGTTGGGCTCCCTGCTCCGCAGGAAGTCTGCTTGTCCCTCTCCCTCTGTACCTCCCCTCCTCACCACTCATGATCTCCTTCTCTCTCAAATAAAGAAATAAATGCAATCTTTTAAAAATATATATAAGCAGGGACTTGACAAGAAAATTAGATAATATGACAAGAAGAGAATTATATAAAATTCTACTAGGAAAAACAGTTGAGTAAAAATTGGAACAGTAAAATAGCTTGGAAGAGTAGAAGATGTGAAGAATGTGCTGACTCATCTTCTTGGTTCTGTGGGCAAAATGAAGGAGGTCTGGGATATATTCCAATTTTCAATTAATGGAAGACAGAATGAGAAAAGGTTCAAGACTATAGCTTTGCTATTTTAATAGTAGAGGACCTCTACAAAATATTGTAGACCCAACTATTCTAAGTTTTCAATTGGAGTGTGGTGTAATGGAGCCTTCGACCTCAGCAAAATCGCTTCTCCAAGTTGGTGGTTTGGCTTGATCCTTTATCAAAAGTCATGGGAAATGGGAAATAAAGGAGATTGCAAAGCATTTGGTAAATATAAATAAAATGCAAAACTCAACATTAGCAACCTTCAAGCAAATTTCTCTGAAATAAGTGGTGTATTTTGTGAAAAATTTCAGAGTGGTTTCTTGATACATTAAAATGTTTTTCTCGTAGTAGTGATGCTTTCATAGTTGGCTTGATTTACTTGATATCAATGATCTGCACTATAATAAAATTTAAGCAGAGAAACTTAATACAGTCTGAATTGAGAACCACAGCTTCATTGGGACTTACTGTATCATGTTGCAACATAACATTCTAATATACATAATTTCCTAAATCGTGCACTGACTTCAGAGTACTTAAATATTCAGCTCAATTCTCTCTTAAGTCTTCAGAATATAGTTAAAAATATAATGTCCTGCATGCAGAAGGTAGAAAAGCTTCCCTTCCACACACCAGCAAACAAGAAAATAGCTATATGAAAAAGCTCCCTGGCAGTTATTTTCAGCACATTTTGATAGGACACAAAAGGAAGAAGAATCAATATTTCCTGAATGCCCATGTACCAGCCCTTTTGCTTGTATTTTAACACACTTTAGCCATTAAAACAAATCTGCAAGTCTAGATCTTTATTATTCCTATTTCACTTTTAAGGAAACTGAGCTCAGAGGTGCTGTAGTAATTAACACAGCTGTGGTGACCTGCTGTGGAATATAGTCCTGTCTTCATTCTGTTCATACACATGACCAAGGATCTATGTACAAATCCATGAATGCAAGAGAGTTCTGCCCCAGCATCGCATCATGGATATTGTAGCATTGTTCCTTCTTTAGACAATCTTTTCAGTGCCGCCAAACTAGGCATCCATTTATGAAAAAATATCTCTCTTCCTTTCTGAAAGGCACGAAGGGGGTTATCAGACCAGTTTTTGCTTTCTTCGTTTTTGCTTTTCTTAGTAACAATGGGTATGGTTTCAGGATCCAAGCTCTAACATGTTCAACAACTGTAAACTCCTGCATGATGGTAGTCATGACCTGGATTGCCAATTTCCGACTTATACCTGGCTTGAAAGAAACTTGCACTGAATCAAGCCATGGCCGCTTATGTTTTAGTTGTTGGATTCTTGCTTCCTCTAAATTCTGAAGACTCAAGCCCTGAATTATTTCAATTATTTATGAAATACAACAGTGCTCACATTAATATGTTTTTTTCTTTGGTATAAGTAGATGAAAAAAATGTTTAGCAAATGCTCGCTTTTACAGTGAATTGGGTTTGGCTTGCTGACTAAGTGGCAAGGGATCCGGATATGAATATTTTCAGTTGGCAGTAAGGAGGAGAAAGAATTCTCTATTTGCTTCTTCATATTGTGAGTTTAAGGAATGCTTTGTGTTGTTATCCCGACAAACTTACAAATCAAAATAAACAAGAAATGGTAACCTACAGCAGTTAGTGGAAAAACAGTATCAGGGGAAAAGAAAAGTATGTTTTCATTCTTGAAAGGATGAAATCTGTCAGTAGGACGAAAGGGAACTCTTATTTTGAAGCTAATGTATAAAATAGTAACTTCATACAGCTTTGCGGACAAATGTATTAAAATTCACTTTAACTCCATGAGGAAGTTAATAAATAAAGAAGAAAAAGAAGATAACTACTTCAGATGAAGAACTGAAAAGTCACCTTATAGAAAGAGTATAGTGCAAAGCCTCTAGAATAACCCCCAATGATCCTTACCTCTTGGCATTCCCATCTTTGTGTAATCTCTTTCCATGAAGTATGGGCTAGACTTAGTGACTTGTTTTCAATGAGCAGAATAAGGTGGAACTAACAACGCATGTCACAAAAGGCGGCATAGTCTCTCTCTCTCTTTGTCTAAGATCATTCTCTCTGGGGGAAGCCATGAGCAGGCCTATGGTGAGGCACATGTGGCAAGGAGCTAAGGCATCTTGCCAACATCCATGTGAGTGAGCTTGGAAGAGGATCCTCCAAGCCCATTCAAGCCTTTAGATGACAAGATTCCCAGCTGAGAGTTTGGATGCAGCCTCATGAGTGACTGAACCACAACTACTCTGCTAAGGGGCTCCTAGATTCCTGATCCTAAGGAACTGTGCAAGATAATTAATGTACATTGCTTTAAGCTGCTAAATTCTGAGGTAATTTGTTGTGCAGCAACAGATAACTAGCGCAAAGAGGCGACATTGATAAGACACTCTATCTTGGAAAGCATAGGGCCAGGAATTCACTTTGGTGAGAGGACTAGACAGATATATCATGTTTAAGTAGGTCAGTTAAAAGACAAAAATATAGACCACAAGTCTCGAGAGTCACGTCAAGGCTGAAGGACTGGAGGGCCGGCAAAACTGGCACGCTTTGGAAAAGTTAGTACATAGGAGTTTAACCCCAAAGTTTAGTAGAGGATGCAGGTGAATGACCTTATTGAGGACAGCTATAGAGAAGCTAGAATCACCTCAGAGGTTGGGAGACTGTATGACATTTGATGTGGAAGTTGTCCTAGTCATCAGAATTCAGGCAGTTTAATAGGCATGGCTGCTACCCTTTAGGAACTTCTATTTCTGAAAGGACAAATTGACATGCGCAAGTACCTAAAAAAGTATAGTTCTAAATTCCTAAAGAATATTCTTCCTCCTCGCCATTCTCTCCACCTCCATCAAGCTCTGACTCTTTGCACCTCATGCCTGGCACTTAATTGGTACCAGGTTGTTTCTTGTTCTTGAGACTTGTCTCCTCAGTTAGTCTGTAGGTTGCTTAAGGAAAGGATCATGTCTTGTTCAATAATCCTCCTCTAACCACAAGTTCTTATTTGAAATGTGAGCATATACAGGCATATTTCTGTGTACCTTCTCTGAAGCCACAAGAATTTTGGATCATTTTACATGAATCATTTCAAATGCTACCATCTTGTCTGTAGTGAGATTCAAAGCCCTCTGGGTTATTTTGTTCTACCCTCTTCTGCCTCTCTATACTATTGGTTATATTCCCTCTAATTTTTGCAGAGGTGCATTATCCGTTTTCTTTATATCATGGATGCGGTGCAAGAAATGGCGCCTGGGTGGCTCAGTGGGTTAAAGCCTCTGCCTTCGGCTCAGATCATGGTCTCAGGGTCCTGGGATCGAACCCCACATCAGGCTCTCTGCTCAGCAGGGAACCTGCTTCCTCCTCTCTCTCTGCCTGCCTCTGCCTACTTGTGATCTGTGTCTGTCAAATAAGTAAATAAAATCTTTAAAAAAAAAAAAAAAAAAGAAATGGTGCTAGGTGTTGGAAGGACACGCTGCCATGGATAAGATAGACATGGACCCTGCCTTTCTGTCATGTGCTACCCATGTAGTCTGTATAATATTAGGAAAAAAGTAATTAAACAACAATACGCATAAGCAGTGACAGCTCCCAGGAATGTTTAAAGTTAGTACTCACGATGTGTCAAGCTATTTCCCAGTGGAGGATCCATTTTTTGATCTGACACTATGCCATAAGTGAATTTCATACAAAAGAAAGTTTCATAAGATCTTCCAACATGGAATACGCTTTAGAACAGAAAGGTGTGTTCATGGGGCGACTGGATGGTTCACTTGGTTAAGGAACTGATCTTGATTTCAGCTCAGGTCATGATCTCAGGGTTGTGAGATGGATCCCCAAGTTTGGCTTTGCACTGGACATG
Organism: Mustela nivalis; assembly: GCF_964662115.1. Taxonomy (NCBI): domain Eukaryota; kingdom Metazoa; phylum Chordata; class Mammalia; order Carnivora; family Mustelidae; genus Mustela; species Mustela nivalis. The sequence continues at coordinate 29,596,856 of NC_139021.1, read as the reverse complement.
GAGCCTCTCACCCTATTTCTCTCTCTCTCTCTCTCTCTCAAAAAAAAAAAAAAAAAAGGAATTGTACTCATATAAAAGGACATAGATAAAGAACACGAATGTTGGAGACACAAAAATGAAGAATCTTATAAGCGGGCAGCTAGCAATCGCTAGCTGGGTGGTAAAGACCTTAGAAAATAACTTCTTAAACTTTGATATCTAAAAATTTTCATTTAAGCAAGTAGCTTAAAGTGTATTTTAAAAAGACCTTCACCTATATCTTAAAGATTCATTACAATTCTATTAAACGACTAACTCCGAATCTGTTAGGTGTCCATTTTCAGTTGTTCCTTCCCCGAGTCCATTCCACATAGTCCAATAGCCCTTGTACTGTAGCAGAATTTAGAGTAATTTAATTTTAATTGTCCATTTCCATCCAGTAAATCATGTGCTTTTAATGAGAGCAGAGCTCTGTCTTTCTTGATTAATTTTGTATCACTATTCCCTAGCACAGTGCCTCACACATGGAAAATGTGATGAATAAAGGAATAAATAAATAAATAGGAAGTAAAAAAGGGTCTTCACAAAAACAAAAACAAACAAACAAACAAAACCCTGTTATTATATGCACGCTTTTTCTAAAAGATAGAGAACACATTGGAAAGAAATAAAATCACTATGTAGGACTGTTCAAACCTGTCTGATGATAAATAATTCTGCTAGACACATAAGATCCATTAATTACTTTTCATTCATTTCTCCCATTATTTATTACCTTCCTACTGCATGCTCAGCAATGCATTTACCTGTTTGGCCTTTGAAACCTTTCTGGGTTCTGCTTTCTAGATTTGGCCCTAGCAGAGAGACCTGACATTTCTAGAACTCACTCGCCATCTTTTGCGTTGATGGGCCTTATACTGAACTGTCTCAGCTTGCTCATTCATAATAGGCTGAAATATATGAACTGAATTCTGCTAGAAACAGCAGCCACTAAAGGAGTGTGAACAAAGAAGCAACATTGCAAAGCGAGGTTCAGGAAGATTCTTGGTTGATAGTGATTAGAACTGATCGTTTTTCTTTGGAGAAGTCTGATGTTGAAGAGCTGTAGCTTTTAAGGAGAGGAAAGGCATGCAATGTTAAAGGATGAGGAGCAGTGCAGTATGTTGTATTGGGTTCCAAATGGGTGTCACTGGTAGGAATTTGGTGAAGGAGCAGATATTGCGGGATGGCAGGGCCAAGGGGCCCTCAGTGATAAAGGGGACCATACGTTAGCTTAGAAAGATTGAAAGGTTTTAGATAAGTAACAATGCATATGATGTGTTTACAGGAAAAAGTAGAGAATGGTTTGGTTGTGGTAGTGGTTCTTGGTCTCCTCTCTGGATTCACTTGAGAAGCACAATAAAATGAGAATTCACATGCTCTGTCAATACCCTCTAGTCAAAGGCAACCAAGAATAAACCTGCAGTTGAAGGAGGCTGGGTTTATGGATCATTGCAAAGAGGGAGAACCACGTGGTATCTTAGTAAGAGGGTGTTAGAAAGGACTTACTATACGGGCATCTGGGTGGCTCAGTCAGTTAAGCAGCAGACTCTTGATTTGGGCTCTGGTCATGATCTCAGGGTCCTAGAAACAAGCCCTGAGTCGTTGGGTCTGAATGTGTGCTCAGCAGGGAATCTGCTTGAGGATTTCTCTCCTCCCACTGCCTCTTCCCCTGCTCGCTCTCTCTCTCTCTAAAATAAATAAATAAATCTTTTTAAAAAAAAGACTATAATATTTGAACTTTTGCTAGTAATTTGGTAGAGGGTCTAAGGAAACAGGGCTTTGGTCTACATTAGATGCTGTCAAGAAGCAGGGATAGGGGCGCTCAGTGGGTTAAAGCCTTTGCCTTCGGCTCAGGTCATGATCCTGGGGTTCTGGGATCAAGCCCTGATCGGGCTCTCTGCCTCTCTGCTCGACAGGGATCCTGCTTGCCTCCCCCCGCACCTACCTCTCTGCCTACTTGTGATCTCTGTCTTTCAAATAAATAAATAAAATCTTAAAAAAAAAAAAAAGAAGCAGGGGTAATTCTGTGATTGGGTATCTTCATAACTCTTACCTAGAAGGTGGAAGAAACCAAGCAATACTCTAAAAGTAATTAGTAAAGCAGCGCAATCAATCATACCATTCAGGACAAGGAGTATTTTGTCACTTTTGTGGTTTGGGCACAGTTCCAATCAAGTGTCACTGCTGACACTTGATTACAGATTGGTGATCATGGTCACCAAGTGGTCTTGTCGGATGCTGGTGTTCTGTGAAATTGCTTGGGATCAACAGGAGAATACCATGGCCTACTTGTGATTGCTAGGGCAGCTGCCAGATGTTGGGGATTGCTTTTCAATTTTTTTAGATGCAGTGCATGAAACTGATTCATTGGTGGACAAGAAATCTATATTTCTTTTTTTTTTTTAAGATTGTATTTATTTATTTGAGAGAGAGAGAGAGAATGAGAGAGAGTATGAGAGGGGGAAGGTCAGAGGGAGAAGCAGACCCCATGCTGAGCAGGAAGCCCAGTGCAGAACTCCATCCTGGGACTCCAAGATCATGACCTGAGCTGAAGGCAGTCACTCAACCAACTGAGCCACCCAGGTGCCCAAGAAATCTATATTTCTAATAAGATGTCTATGTGGTTCTGACTGAGGGAATCTGAGAATCAAGTTTTCCTATGACGGTGAATGAGGCTGAACGAGAGGAGAAGAGGATTATAGAGATCCTTGAAGAACAGGCTGATAGGTTTGAACATGATTCTGCCAGCAAATAGCAGCCATCAAAGACTTAGCAGTATAGAAGCAGAATTGCGTAGCAAGGTTCAGAACGATTCTTTTGCTGGTAGTGAGTCGAGCGGTTAAATAGAGCATAAGGGATGGGAGCTCAGGCTGGGGGTAAGCAGGGAGAATAGAAGCAGACAGACGGCAGCTAGGAAACTCGGGCAAGGGTCTGATCCCGACAAGATGATAAATTGGATTAAAATACTGGCAGTGGGAATGGAAAGAAATTGTTGGATGCGAAAGACATTAAATAAAAATTGGAAATCCATTCACTGTGAGCCCAGAGGACAGCGACTTACCTCGATATTCTTTGCTCCTAGGCCTGTGCCTGGGGCAGATTTTACCTCTGGGAGCACAGCATACATCCTGGAACTATTTAAGGACTGAATCGATTAAACAATGGATACCATTCTATAACTGACGGGATGTGGGGGAAGAGGAAGAAGGAAAACATTAGGAGTGACTTTGGCCGGGAAAATTATTTCAGGAAAAGGAGCATTCCATTTGGTCAAATTGAGTCTCTGTCACGTCAGAAATGACTGCTATGGCTTTGGAATTTGAATTCAAGAGAGAGGCTACAGTAGGGGTTGCAGGATGAATAAATAGGAGGACTGAAGTCTTTGGAGTCCATGGAATTTCTAAGAGTGGGTAACAGAGTCAGCCTCCTCTTCATTTGGGAAGGCAATGCTTGTTGTCTACCCTAGACGAGGAGTTCCCATTCAGAGGGACACACATACGTACTCAGGAATAGAGTATAGATGTTATGAGCACGTTTCTGGAGTCAGCAGACAGGGTTTCCAGAACATCCTTGCACCAGTCAAGGTGTGACTTTTCATGTATTTAACTTACCTAAGTTAGGATTTCCTGACCTATAAAAAGAAAATAACAAATGTAAGGCAAGCTCTTACATTTGAAGATGGGTCTAAAAAGAAAATGAAAATACAAATCTTAAGTGGGAATGTATGAGTGACAGTATACGGTAAATGTGAAGCTTTAGTTTGCTGTTTAGGACTGTTCTGTCTTCTCAAAGCATGACTTCTTAAGAAAGAGTGGCCATCTTCAGTGACTCTGCCCTTTCATAGGATGGAACAAAGATTGAAAATTTAAGTGTACCCAGTTGCTGTCAAAATGGTAGAATTTAGAGCACTATCTAGAAATTCAGTAAATCCAAAATAAGAGGGAAAAATCCTTTGACTTGGGACGCCTGGGTGGCTCAGTTGGTTAAGCAGCTGCCTTCGGCTCAGCTCATGATCCCAGTCCCCTGGGATCGTGTCCATCGGGCTCTTTGCTCGGCTGGGAACCTGCTTCTCCCTCTGCCTCTACTGCCAGTCGGCCTGCCTGTGCTCACTCTCGCTCTCTCTCTCTCTTTCTCTGGCAAATAAATAAATAAATAAATAAAATCTTAAAAAAAAATCCTTTGACTTGCAATTTTTAAAAAAGATTTGAATTATTTATTTGAGGGAGAGAGAACATGAGCAGGAGAAAGGGGCAGAGAGGCAGAGGGAGCAGGAGAACTCCTAGGGGCTGCGCTTCCAACACTCTTTAAGAAATTTAGATTTCCTGGGATTGTGTTTTTCCAGACTAAATCCTTGACAATTTCAGTCAAAATTCAACTGATTTTGTGGGCTGATTTTTTTTTTTCTGTCTTTTTATTGAATCGGTCTATTTCTCTGGAATAGTTTAAGGCCGTTCTTACCATTTCCTCCTGGGTGGGACTTTTTTTTTTTTCTTTTTTGGCTATGCTGTTTGCTTAAACTATGAAGCCATTTCAAGTAGACATGTTTTATCATCCCTTTTCCCCTTTAGAGGAACCTCCCTATAATTTAACGTTGCTAATAACCTCACCAAAGTGACATTTCTAATATTTACTTATTTATTTTTCTCATTAGACACATAGAATCAAGGACAGTGGTTTCATCAGTACTTCTAACTCCAACCTACAATGAGCAGTTAATAATGTACCCCTTCAGTGAAGTTGTGTGTCATAGAAAAGGTATTTTATTTATTTTTTTAAAAGATTTTATTTATTTACTGAGAGAGAGAGAGAGAACACAAACAGGGGGAGAGGCAGAAGGAGAGGGAGAAGCAGACTCCCCACTAAGCAGGGAGCCTGATGTGGGGCTCAATTCTAAGACCCTGGGATTATGACCTAAGCCAAAGGCAGAAGCTCAACCCCCTGAACCACACAGGCACCCCCTAAAACAGGCATTTTAAACAAAAATGTAAATAAGGCTAACAATTTAAAAAAAATATGTGAGAGAAATATTAAATAAAGCTAACAATGCCTCAAAATAATAGGTCATCCCAACACATTTCCTGAAGTTATTTCTAGAAAGCAAAAGGCATTGGAATTAAATCAAATAATTAAGTATTTAGGACATGTATGTTCTTATCTTCTTCATCACTGTTATTATGAAGGGTTTTTTTTTCTTTTTTAATTTTTTATTTTTTATAAACATATATTTTTATCCCCAGGGGTACAGGTCTGTGAATCACCAGGTTTAAACACAATTAAAATGTGGCTGTGTACCCATTTATACTTCATCATTAATTAAAGCAAGTGGCATGTTCCTCGGGAACTTATTAATGAAACAGAACAAAAATGACAGGGGCTCTATGAAGCCAATAAATACACTGAATCATTAAAGATAAAGGAAAGAGTGGACATCCTTTTCCTTTCACAGATGCAAACTTGAATGCTGTTTTAGAAAGATATTCCAGTATTTCCTGCTTCATTAGTGAGGAGTTTCTTATTTTGAAATTCCCTTGCAAGGATAGCTGACTTATTCCTAGTAAGTTACCATTAGAGTCCCCCCAACCCCCAGCCCCCACCCCCCTGCAGTTTTGCCTTCCACTGTTTCAGTTATCCACAGTCAGCTGGAAGCGGATGGTCCTCCTCTGACTTACCATCAGAAGACCAACAGTAGCCTAATGCTATGTCACAAACCCTGTATCATTCACCTAGGTTCATCTTATCAATATAGACATTTTATCATCTCACACTGTCACAAAAGGAAGGGTGAGTGGAGTATGAAATATTTGAGATAGACCACATTCACATTACTTTTATGATAGTACACTGTTATTATTGTTCTGTTTTATTACTGTTGTTGTTAATCTCTTACTGTGCTTAATTTATAAATTAAGCTTTATCATAGGTGTGTATGTTTAAGAAAGAACATAGCATAAACAGGATTCCATACTATCTGTAGTTTTAGGTTACCACTGGGGTCTTGGAATGTATCCCCCTCAGGAAAGAGGGGCTACTGTAGTTGCATTTCTGCATGAAAGCAGATTAAACTATCTTCCATACCTTTTGATCTAACCAATGTGTTAAAATGTCCTTAAAATGTGTTTTAATGTTCTAGACCTACTGGGTCAAAGAGTGTGAAAGCATCAGGCACCCTGGAAAAAGACTCACAACGCAGGTTATGCTGATGTGAGAGAGTGCTATCTTCTCACACCACGTAACATGTAATCACCCCTTATTTTTGGAAATTGTAAGGAAAGTACTGAACTGGTAGTCATTAAGTTTCTAGTTCTGAGCCCATTTCTTTTTTCTTTTTTAAGATTTTATTTATTTATTTGACAGAGAGATCACAAGTAGGCAGAGAGGCAGGCAGAGAGAGAGAGTGGAGCGGTGGGGGGGAAGCAGGCTCCCACCGAGCAGAGAGCCCGATGTGGAGCCCAATGCCAGGACCCCGAGATCATAACCTGAGCTGAAGGCAGAGGTTCAACCTGCTAAGCCACCCAAGCGCCCGAAAAGGCCACCCTTTGAAGTCACTTAGCCTCCCTTAGTCTTAATTCCCAACCAGTAAAACGAAGCACTTTTATTTATTTATTATTTTTAAAATGATTATTCATTCATTTATTTATTTATTTGACACACAGAGAGAGAGGGAGAGATCACAAGTAGGCAGAGAGGCAGGAAGAGAGAGAGGGGGGAAGCAGGCTCCCTACAGAGGGGGGCTCCATCCCAGGACCCTGGGATCATGACCTGAGCCGAAGGCAGAGGCTTAACCCACTGAGTCACCCAGGCACCCTAAAACGAAGGACTTTTAGAGTATATTGTCTCTAAGACATCCTCGAGATGTAAGACTTTAAAAAGACCCATAAGATCTGTATTTAATGCCAGAATCCAATTGGAATACCTTTAAACTTAACTAAATAAATAATGAGCAATGAGGGGTCTACACCCATCTGCTGAGTGACATTTCGAAACTCTCTAAACCACTGACCTTTTCCAAAAATCAGGGCATTGTACACTTTTCTTTATCCTACTAGCATAGAGGCCATGAGAGTGAGTAAAATTCTAGTTACAAAACTGCTTAGAATTTGGAAACCATATTCCGTAAACATGCAATGTATAGCTACCTATTAGCATGACTAAATATACCCCCTAAACAAACATGCTAAGAGAGCTACTACTTTGAAAGAAGGAAGAAAGTCAAGGAAAAACCATTTTTGATGGATGTTAACTAGACTTACAATTATTTCACAATATATACAAATATCAAATCATTATGTTGTACCCTGGAAACACAATGTTATGTATCAATGATATCTCAATTTTAAAAAAGGGAGGGAAAGTGTAAAACCATTTTATTTTCTTTTAGACAAGCCCCAAATATTTTTCTCATCTATTTTTAGAATTAAGGATAAGGAATATTGCCTAATTGTCAATAAATTTAAAAACTAGGAAGGAGAGTCAGAGATTAGTAAGGAAATTAAAGATGAAAATGAAGGGAAAAAATGAGAAAGAGAAAGAAAAACATTCACAGATGAACAGAGAAATAGACTAACCAGGAAAGATCAGGAAAAACATCAGAGGGAATTTCACAGAAGTTAAGTGGACAGGCAAAGACAGACAGACACTCAACAAATGGAATACTAGTCATATATAAGAAAGGTTTTCATGGAGAAATAGCTTAATCAATGGCTTTTAATGAAACAGATTTCATACACATAAGAGTCTTAAGCAATCACAGGCATATGGGTAAAGATAACCTCTTGGCACTGATTTATGGGCCTACTAAAAAGGAACTGAAGACTGAATCAGAGATTTCCCAATGTTATTTCAATTAAAATAAACTTCTTTGATGGGTGTTCTCTACACTATTGCAAAATGATAGTAACTGACTAGAAATTGGTGCCTCATCTAGAAAGAGGATGAAATTATTTAGGACAGAATTAAAAAAAATTTAAGTATTTTGCTCTCCATAGGAATAATAAATCTTTCATAGTCTTCCATGGAAGTCATTTATTTACAAATCTGTTAAATAATGAATAACAACTATTAACATCATCCCTTTTCATATTATTATTATTAACTCAGAATATTTCTGAAATCAAAGGATTCCTGTTTTTCAAGTGTTATAGATAAGAATATAGTTGATATTTTAAAAATATCCTTAGATTTTTAAAAATCCTTATATTTAAAATTTCCTATATCAGAGATACAGTAGATGTGTATGAGTGAAATGACACAATTTCCTTTAATATAATCTGTCAAAAACATGTGGAGGTTTATAGATAAAACAAGTATCAGAATGTTGTTAATAACTGCATCGGGGAGATGTATACATAAGGTTCACTTATTTTCTATTTTTGTGTATATTTCAGATTTCCTATAACAAAAAAATAAAGCATCTTTTTTTGAAACTGAGTCAACTATTTGGTTGCATTTGGAAGAAGTAGCTAAATGAACCTATGATATCTCACTTTCAAGACATCAAGAAAGACTCAAGGATTTTTTGTTACTGAAGGTTTCTTTGGTTCCTACTTTTTTTTCAGTGACTTCTACAACTTTATTTTTCATCATCATCAGAGTTTTATTTTCAGAACAGCTGAACTGAATTTTTATAAATTTCCACTTCAGAAACACAGGCAGTCTTAAGAAATGGATGGGAACCAGGTACTTAAGTGTTCAGTTTTCCATTGTGTTTTATTTAACCTAAGTCCCAAATTCTAAAAGCAGAAATGGAAGTATCTTTCTGCCTTGGGTAAAGATGTCTCAACTGTTCCATGAGAAAGCTGGAGAAAGAGTTGCATTTGGAAGCCTTGCTTTGGCTATCACCTGAGACTGGTATCCTAGAAGTGGTGTTCTCAGGCTCTTGGAGGGGAGGAATGCCTGCCTCTTACTCACACACTGCTGTATTCTCAAGTTAAAGTCTCAGAGGAGACTGCCTGTCTACCCAGCTGCAGAATGTGTATGTGATGATTGCATCTGTTGCTATGGAAACTGAAATATAACCGATAAACTACACACCCCAAACAGATTAAAATTGACTTAGAAAAACTATGTAGGGTTATTACAAAATGTATGGTAAAACATCTCTTTACTGTACCTCCCTCTTTAAAATGATAGCTTATGAAGTAGAATTTTCATAGAAGTCCTTCTCCCCAACAGAATTTGTGGTGGTAGCGAGATTATTGCTGAATAAATCCTTAAAGTAGTACATGACAGCAGATGGATGAATGGTTTAAATGCATATATGCTTAGCTAGGCATATTTGTATGAGAGTAATGATATTATTATGAAATACTGAGTCCCAGATATCCAGGCCCAAATATGTTTAAACAAGATAAAAATATAACTGATTTTGTTTTAATGTGATTTACTGTTTCAAAGATGTATATCTGTTGTCTTGTTGTTGAACTTACATTCACCTGAACTTAATAATAGCTGTCACTTATTCAGCATTTACTCATGATGATAAAAATCATAGATGTGGAGAACTAATAATTGAAACTGTTGTAGAATGTTCGTTGGTTGAAGTGAAGTTTTGGTTGTTTTTTGTTTTTGTTTTTGTTTTTGAGGAATGTGTCTATCATACCTAAAGAGCTAAGATTGGTCATTGATGAAAGAGAAAAATTATGGAATGATAATTATTTAGATGTCATACAATTAGCAAACCTTATTTTGGGGGTGTCAAGGGTATTAAGATCACTTGATAGTAACAATAAATTAAAATTTTTTTTTCCTAGCAAACGTTCTCAATGGTAGTATATACTAAGGGAAAAGAGAAAATACTGGAATTGCGCTTGACCACTTTTGGATTTCACTGTGTAATGAATTTGTTCTGCATTAGGACTTTAAAAAACAACCTTGCAAGTTACACAGAACCAAGAGGACAACTTATGGAGGACATGCCTGTCTCCCAGAAAGTCTGAAGGTTTATTTTGCCATCTTTTAAGTCAAAGGAAGACTGGAAGGTCTGTTTCCCCATTTGTTGCTCTGAATGTTTATAGGAAGGGAAAGGTTCTTTTGGAGACATCTGAACAAAGTTCCAATGTTCTAAATTCTGTTTTCAGGAATGACTCAGAGCTTCTAACGTAGGAACTCCTAATGATCTGTATGTGGATGTATGGAACATTCAATGGCCTAGGAATGGTGATAGTTGGATCTCAGTCTATTCTCTGTCCTGCCGTTACTTGGCTGTGGATCTCAGACATGTCTGGCCCACAGTTTTCTCATCTGTCAGATCTCAGTAAGAGGTGCCAAATAATCGGTAACATTCCCCTCAGTTCTAATTACAATCAAACCTTATGTGAATGTTTCTGTCTGACTCAACCCCAATCCATAATTCCTTTCTCCCTAATTATTTTCTGGTATTGGTCCAGGGATAAACATGTGTCTAGTTCTAACCAATGAAGTGTTAATGGCTGAGATTTCAGAAAATATTTTTAAAAGGATAGATTGGGCCAGAATGATCCTTTGGGCCTTTTGAATCTGTCCTCTTCTTGCCTGCAAAAAATATAATGCATGGGCGTAGCAGTCATCTTTTTTTTTTTTTTTTTAAAGATTTTTTTCTTTGTTTATTTGAGAGAGAGAGAGAGAGAGAGCAGAGTGAGCAAGAGAGAGCACAAGTGGGGGAGGGAGAGAGAGAAGAAGACTCCATGCTGAGCAGGGAATCCTACCCTGGGCTGGATCCCAGAACCCTGAGATCATGACCTGAGCCTAAGGCAGATGTGCCCCTGTTGCAGCCATTGTAATGTCCATGGGTGAGTACCTAAACAGTAAGGACGGCAGAAGCCGAGAAATGAAAAGAATGTGCATCCCTAATGGCTTCTTTGAGAAGTTGTGCCAGCCTCTGACTGCCTGTATCTGGATTTCTTGCTATAGGAGAAAAATGAACCCATCGTTTAAGCCATTGTGGTATCATTGACCATTACTGGCGGTAGAATTTATGCCTAAATGATATAGTTAACAAAACAAATAAAACTAAAACACTCTAATTGTAGAAGGTTCCTTGTGAAGGGTACAAAGATCAATACCATAATTACTCCTCTCAAGGAGCTTTTAAGTAGAAGACAAAAGACGAACACTAAATGAGCCACAATACCAGTCAGAATGCATTAAGAAATGTACCAACAACATTTTGAGCAAGATGAAGTCATAATTGATGTAACAATGTGGGGGAAATTGGGCATAGAGCCATTTTTTTAAAAAGATTTTATTTATTTACTTGAGAGAGAGAGAGAGAATGAAAAGGCAGGGGGAACGGCAGAAGCAGGCTCTCCAGTGAGCAGGGAGCCCAAGATGGGACTCGATCCCAGGACCCTGAGATCATGACCTAAGCTGCAGGCGGACACTTAACTGACTGAGCCACTCAGGTAGGTGCCCCAAGCAAAGAGCCTTAAAGAGTTATATTTTAATACTCTTGCAAGTTCATGCTGCCTGTGAAGCTTGACTTCCAATTTAACATTTTAGCAAAATATTTTAAAAGAAAATACATCTGAGAGATTTAAAAGAGTCATGGTAACCCATCTCCTACTTGATCACCTACTGGTTTATGCAACTACTCCCAGTGCCCTCATAATTTGCAGTTTGAAAAAATATGGACTAAAGTCAATGCCTATCCTCCCTCTTTTTATAAGCTTTTTTTTTTTTTCCCCCTAAGGCTTTGATGCCATCCTGACCCTGCCTTACTGTCCAGGTATTTTCCCAGACTGTGTAATCTGATAACCAATTAGCACAGATGAGTTAACCAAAAAATAGCTTAATATGCTACCAGTGTTCCCTCGTGTTTGTGCTTTTATAACATCTAGCCCATGATAATTCCCGATCACATTTTAGAATCATCAGGGAAACTTTTAAAAATATCAAGTGCCTCCCATTCAAGCCAATTTGCATCTAATTGATCTGTAGTCAGATGTAGAAATTGGTAGGTTTAAAAACATCTCAGGTGTTTTTAATGTAAGGCTAGGGTTGAATCAGCCGTCTTAACCTACATTCAAGACATGTATCCACCAGATACCTGACATGGCAAGTTTCTCTAAAAATCTACTCTCAGCCTCATGGGATTAGATGATGAAAGCACAACTCATTTTGTCCCTGAGCTAAAAAAGAGTTTGTTGAAAGAATCCTGCATTTTCTCAGCAACACCGCGGGGAATGGGTCTCTTCAGGGCTTGGACCCAGGATCAGGAAAGCTGACAGGAACCAGGCACTGGTTCCCTCTGCCCCCTCTTTTCTTGCTGGCTCATGTTTTAATTTTCATAAAGAGCTGCTTCTCGGGGGATTTTTTTTGGTTTAGTCTTTCCCCTGGCCTTCACCACCAGATATCTGGAGGTGATCTTTCTGCAACCCAGCTCTCTCTGCCTCCACAGCTACAAAGGAAAATATTATGGCTACTCAAGGTCACTGCGTGTATTTGTACCCCACACCCGAAGCTGCATCTACCTAGATGGCTGCCCTTTGCTTCTATGAACAAAATGGACCCTCTGAAGGGACACAGCCTCAACCTACAGCACTACCGGTGGCCCCAGCTTCAGCCTTTAGGAGACGGATCCAAGCTCAGAGGATCCTTTCTTACAAGAACTTAGCCTCTGAGAAGCTCTGGCCCAGGATAGTTAAGGGCCCATTCTGATCTATTCACCTATGGTCTGAGACACAGGGTAATATGGCAGAAACACATTGCAGAGGACTCATCCTTCCATGGGGAAGGGGGCACTTCTTTAAAAAGGGGATCATTTATGAGGTGGGCAGTTAACAAAAAAGGTCTACTTGATCCCTCAAAGAGCTAGCTTTTGAATATGGGAGTTGTCTAAAATATAAAATGTCTCTCAGAAGCCCTCTGTTAATGTAATGAACATGTAGGAAAAAACAGAGGTCTTTCCTGACTGGGATGTTCTAGGAAAGCATTATGGAAAGGATTTAATTTTTACAGACAATATAGGGAAAGAGGCAACTCAGACAGGCAGAGAAGACATAGTGAACAAAGGCATGGAGTAAGGATGGCAACTATTTTAGACTGATTAGACCGTAGGATTTAAAAGGTAACATGGGCGCCTGGGTGGCTCAGTGGGTTAAAGCCTCTGCCTTCGGCTTGGGTCGTGATCCCAGGGTCCTGGGATCGAGCCCCATACCGGGCTCTCTGCTCAGTGGAGAGCCTGCTTCTCCCTGTCTCTCTGCCTGCCTCTCTGCCTACTTGTGATCTCTCTCTGTGTCAAGTAAATAAATAAAATCTTTAAAAAAATAAATAAAAAATAAAAGGCAACATGCATGATCAAGGAGTTGGATTGTAGAGACTGTTGAAAATCAGGCAAAAGAACCCCCTCTAGAAAACATATGGTTTTTGAGCAAGAGAAATATATAATCAGATGAGTATTTTAGGAAGGTCGATCTCTTCCAAAGTGACTACAGTAACTAAAGAGGAGAAGATATGAAAGTAGATGAGTAGATCAAATAAGAGGCAAGACAGGGTTCAATCTAGGTTGGTGGCAGTAAGAATAAAAAAATAAATACAGGGCATTCTTGAGAACCATGGGGATTTGAGGCAGCATGCCAGGGGCAAGGAGAGAGATATTTGAATTAGGAAGCATATTCCAGGGCTCTGGTCACATACATGTTTGGGAAGCCAGTTCCAATAAGTTACTTTCTAAGGCACCCTATTGTATTTGTTTATTTCATTTGACTCATTCCATCATTCATTGACTCAACAAACATTTACTCAGTTTCCTGAGCACCTGATCTTATCAGGCATTTATGCGAGGAGTTGGTTCCAATAAGACAAACGAGACTGGTCTCTTCCAGTGAGGATGTGGACATGAAAACAATGAATGAGAAGACAGTGTGAAAGTGCCACATGACCTCATAGGGCTGCTGGGCAGATTAGATGAGATCACGTCTGTAAGATGCTTAGTTAGGCACAGTGCCTGGTACCTAGTAAGCGCTCAAGAAATAGTAACTAATATTCCATATAAAATCCCCAGAGAGAGGGAAAAAAAGAGAAGTGATGAACTGCCTCAGGATACTGAGGACAGCTTCAGAGAGGAGGTGAGATCATAGACCAGGCAGAGGCAAAGATGGGCATTCTAGAGGGAAGGACCCACATGAACAAAAGCATGATGTGTTCTGAGAAGACTGAGAAGGGCGGCCACGATAGAGTACAGGATGTGTATTCAGTAGTGGCAGGTAGGCTGGGCCTCCATTTAGGTGACCTTGATGCCCAGCAAAGTCTAGATTTTATATTTTAGGCATTCAGAAGCAGTGGTTGGATTCCAAGCAGGCAGAGGGTAAGCCGATTTCCTATTAGAAAGGTCACTATGGGGATGGTGAGGGGGAGGGACTAGGGTGGGAAGTGAGACTAGGTCAGAGCTAAGAAATTAGTAGGCTGCTTAATTGTTCAGGCAAGTCATTCGAGGTAAGAGCATGAGTTGAGATGGTTGCAGCAGAAATGGAGCAGCAGGAAAAAAAATGGGGACTTTTGTATGAAGCATTTATGAAACATTTTCAACAATCCATCCACTTCTAAAAGTTTGTGAGGTTATGTTTGAAAATGTATCTAATTCAAAATATATTACATTTTACCAGCCCACTCTTACAATATTAATCTCTTCTAAAAATACAGGAAAGACCATACTTTAGAGAAAACAAAACAAAACAAAACTTTGACAATGATAACATCCATTATAGTATCATAGGTCAGATTACTTGCAAGGATACTGGGCAAAAATAACATCATACCCATATTTTAATGTTGTGTCCCAATTTGGTGTATTTTTGCTTATATATTTCAAGATTGTGAAATAGATACTCACAGGCAAAATTTAAATATTCTGATGTGCTGATGAGAACACCCTTTTCTTATTGCATTACATGAGAACCAATCAGGTGGCCTAGACCCAGGTCATGCATGGAGGCCAACAGATTTGTGGGTTGGTAAGTTGCTTATGGCTTCTCTTCCTGAAACCTAGAAAATGTTGCAGAACTCTCAGAGGTCTTATTATTGAAATTCTGTGTACAGTCAATGCCTATTCATCGAAAATTGAATTAACTAAAAATTTCAAGTAATGAGTTGTTTTTTTCTCCTCTTTATATGTGCTAACTCATCTTTATAATAAAAACCACTGAGAATTGTAAAATCCTGTATTTCATTTTAAAACAAAACAAAGTAATTATGTTCCATTCCATTCACTATTATTTTACTGTCTTTTAAAACTAAACTTGTAATTTTGAGATAATTGTAGATTTATGTACACATGTGAGAAATAATTTGGAGAAATCCCTTGTACAATTTCCCAGTTCCACCCAATGTTAACATCTTGCAAAACTATCACATAATATGACAAACAGGATATTGAGATGGATAGAGTATAGGTCTCTTCCTGGATTTTCTTCTTTTCCATTGATCTATCCATCTTTTCCTCCACCAATACCCAATTGCCTTGATTACTGTCATTATACAAATGGCCCTAATATCAGGAAGAGTGATGCCTCATACTTTATTCTTCTTTTTTAAGATCGTTTAGGTATTCTAGGGCGTTGTTTTCATGTATTTCATTATAACACATTTCTTATATAAATTGGAAATTAAGGTATACTACATAGGGCAACTCCTCTTCACCAGTATATGAAGTTAGTTATTAATATATCATTCATTAAAATTCTGAATAAGCAAGAATTTACTTTTAGTCCCGGCTTGAAGGTAAAGTTACCACAAAATAGATTATAAAAGTAAAATTGTGGAATCTTCTCTATAGGCATTTAAAAGCCATCTATTTGGGGCATCTGGGTAACTCACTTGGTCGAGCATTAGATGCTTGGTTTCAACTCAGGTCATGATTTCAGGATTGTGAGAGGATGCCCTGCCCTCAGTGAGGAGTCCACTTGAGAGTCTCCCACTCCTCTGCCCCTCCCCTGCTCTCTCTTATTTAAAGATTTAAATAAATTTTTAAAAGAAAACAAAACATCTGCTATTCAGCCAGGGTGCCTGGCTGTCTCAGTCAGTAGAGTATGTGACTCTTTCTTCTTTTTTTCCCTTTGGAGCTGGGGGAGGGACAGAGAGAATCTTAAGCAGGCTCCCCACCCAGTGCATGTCTACCAGGGCCTCAATCTCACAACCCTGAGATCATGACCTGAGCCAAAATGAAGAAGAGTGAAGAATCGAACCCTTAACCGAGTGAGCCACCCAGGCACCCCGAGCATGCAACTCTTGGTCTCAGGGTTGTAAGTTCAAGCACCATGTTGGTTGTAGAGATTACTTTAAAAAAAAAAAAAATCTTAAAAAAGGTATTTTAAAAATGAAAAAAAATCTATTCCTATCTCTATGGATATGTCATGAAGATTTCAGTTGTAATAATTCTAATATATTCGTTCTTGAAAATAATTTTAAATGCTAGAAGTTCTAACGTGTTAAGCAAATAGGGTGTTCTGTAAAATATTCTGTTTCATTGACCTTTAGTTATATTTACCTACCTATAACCTTTATAAGGCAATAAATAATTGTAAGCACAGGACGTGAACAAATCCCAAAACCAGCTTGTTGAAATGCAACTTTGTCTCTAAAGATTCTGCTGTGCCATTTACCTTTGGAGAGGAAAGGAGAAAAAGACAAACAAAAGCTCCAGCAAATTGACCCTCAGAAATTAAATGGACTTAAGTGTGGCGGATATATTTTTAGTTACCGGAATGGATATGCTCACCAACAGTGTGCTCTCATAATTACCCATTAACAAATGGATCAGGATACATGAGATAAATCTGCAAACTATTGAATACACTCAAGAATTTTTGAATTAATTTTTGAATTACAAAAGCAATCATATTGTAAAATTTTATACAGCTCTCTCTAGTCTATGATATTCCTAATTTCTTTTTAAAGTAGAAGTTTTTATTTTCATCTAGACAATTAAAGTATTTGTACTATCTTTAAACAATATAACAGGCTTTTAAAAAGGCACTATTTCGTTACTGAAAAATGAAGCTTAACCTTATTAGAAATCACTGCAGCATATAAGAAAAAGAAACAATTAAAAAATAAAAATCATATTCATATCACATATCACAAATCATATCACAATCATATGTAATGCTTTTCTAGTTAGCTAATGAAGTCTTTAAACAAGAAGAGCTTTTTTTTTTTTTTAATTTTATTTGTTTATTTGACAGAAAGAGAAAAAGTGCAGAAGCAGGGGTAACAGCAGAGGCAGAGGGAGAAGCAGGCTCTCCACTGAGCAAGGAACCTGATGCAGGGCTCGATCCCAGGACTCTGGGGTCATGACCCCAGCAGAAGACAGACACTTCAGCAACTGAACTCTCCAGGCACCCTGAGAGAAGAGCTTTTTTTAAAAAAAAAAATTGCATTTTCAATAAATTTATTGAGATATATCTGATACAAAAACTATACATATTTAAAGTGTATTAAAACATGTCCAAGTTTTGAAAAGTGCATACACCTTTGAAACCACACCATGATTAAGGTACTAAGCATATTTATTATGTCCAAAGTTTTCTTGAGTCTTTTCCTAATCCTTCCTACCTCCCCTACCCTAGTCTAGGTAACGACTGGTCTGCTTTTTGTCACTATATATTAGTTTGCATTTTCTACAATTTTATATAAATGGAATTATATGGCATGTATTTGGTTTTCTCTTGGATGTTTTCTTTCTTTCTTTTTTTTTTTAAAGATTTTATTTATTTATTTGACAGAGAGAAATCACAAATAGGCAGAGAGACAGACAGAGAGAGAGATGAGGAGAAGCAGGCTCCCTGCTCCCTGCTGAGCAGAGAGCTCTATGCGGGACTCGATCCCAGGCCCCTGGGATCATGACCTGAGCCGAAGGTAGAGGCTTAACCCACTGAGCCACCCAGGCGCCCCTCTTGGATGTTTTCAATCAGCATAATTATTCTGATATTTATCCATGTATGTTGGATGTTGCATGGATATACCATAACTTGCTTATCCAATCACTCATTGAAAGACATTTGGTTGTTTCCAATTTGGGGCTATTGTAGATAAAACTTCTATGAATACTTGTATTCAAGTCTTTTTGTGTATGTCTATTTTCATTTCTCTCAGGTAAATACCTAGGAGTGGAACGGCTAAATCATGCAGTAGGTGTGTATTTAATTTTTTAAGATGCTGTCCAGCTGGGGCACCTGGGTGGCTCAGTGGGTTAAATCCTTTATCTGTGGCTCAGGTCATAATCACAGGGTCCTGAGATCGAGCCCTGCATTGGGCTTTCTGCTCAGCGGGGAGCCTGCTTCCTCCTCTCTCTCTCTGCCTGCCTCTGTGCCTGCTTGTGATCTCTCTTTCTCTGTGTCAAATAAATAAATAAAATCTTAAAAAAAAAAAAAAAAGAAGAAGCTGTCCAGCTTTTTTTCCCAAAGGGCTGAAACACTTCTATTTCTACCTGCAGTTCCACAACCGTGTTAATACTTGATATGGTCTGTTATTTTAATTTCAGCCATCCTGTTAGGTGTGTAGTGGTATTTCATTGTGGTTTTAATTTGCATTTACTTAATGACAAATGACACACACGTACGTGTTTTTTCTTCTTTTCTTCTTTCTTTTTTTCCCCCAAAACTGAGATTGTAAATATGCCTTACCTCAAGTTTCCTATGGATAGGAAATTTGGTTGGGGCTTTGGATTTAGGCAAACTGGGCTTAAATACTGATTCTGCTTTGTAATAATCACCTGGCCTTGATTATGGTATCAAATATGTCTAAACTCCAGTTTATCATCTGGAAATTAGGGGTTATATAGTGTTTGCCTCTTAGGATTATTACAAATATTAAGTTAGATAATGTTTTTAAAACACTTAGGCCATATGCACCTTATACCAGTGTTGCTATGCACTAGGTCAGTGGTTTCCAAACCTGTTGTGTTAGGGTCATCTAGAGACCTTAACAAAATTTCAAAACTCAGTCCACACCTCTGACCCATTAAACCACAGCCTTTAGGGATGGAACACAGGAGCCAGTAGGTCTTTTTGTAGTTCCCCAGGAAAATCCAGTATGCATACAACTTGGGAACCACTGCATTAGGTGATTTATACAAACTATCATATTTAATTTTACAACAATTCTCTGAGTTGTGTTTTCATTCCTTTTTTGTGGATAAGAAAACCGACATTTCACAACGACTATGTTGATGAAGGTTATCTAGCAAATTGAGCTTGAAGGATTCAGACCCAGATCTGACATCAACATCCCTACTTTTAACTATTTCACTATACTTATGCAAGCAAGGTTCTTACAGAATCCTAAATTTAACTAAGGGAAAAAATGCACACACACACACACAGCATTAGTTGATTGCAAATATCTGGTGCAGACTTAGGAATAAAGCAGTAGGAGAATTGGGAACATTTCATTGCCATTTGTGAAGGAGTCTACCATAAACCATTAATATAATCTTACAAAATCAATAAGGATTCCTGATCAAGGTTTCACCATCATGTATCATAGAATTAACTTGGTAGATTATACACTGAAGCTTCACATGTGGTTTACTTTTTTCCAGTCCTTCCAGTAGTCAAACAAAGTCCAAGCCACTAGTTAGAGCTTCTACCCAATGTTTTCCTGAGAATAATTCCCAGATGTACTGAATTTACAATGGCCAAGATAACCTGATGACTAGTTTCTGGAACAACACTCTGTTAGCTATAAAATGCATTCTTACAGGCATGTATTTTTTTTTTTTTCTCTACACACCTAATTTAGGATATAGATGAACCAACATTACAGTTCTAGTGGGAACACTAGTATCTAAGTGGCAGATGGCTCTGGCCATCACCATTCGCTATTGCTCTTCCAGGCTTATAAACAAGTTACAAGAATTGAGCAAAAATGACACTCCTGCATACATGATGACATAATTATGGGTGTAGACTTCATCTTAGAGAAGAATCCCAAAAGAGTTTATGTCAGTAGAAACAGTAAAGACACTACCATAAGGGTATTTTTAGGATTTCTTCACTCCCACAATAATTGCAAAGAGCTCAGTATTTGACAGTAATTTTATTATTGTCAGAGCTTTTTGCTCAACTGTAGGGAACTATTCTACAGTCCTACGTGGCACTTTGAGGTGAAGGACACTCCAGAATTCAACTGAAATAACAGTAGTTTGTATTCAGTGTAATATAGTGATCCAAACCAAGAAGTTAACAGTACTTTGACATTCTGAAGTGTTTTCCCACCAGAAAGTTCCAGATGTTATTTTCTGGTAGGCAATAAAGTATTCAATTAATTTGAAGTAATTCACTTGATTTAAAAAAATTTTTTTTTCTGGTTCTTCAAAGGGAAACCAGCTTTATTTTCCTATTGCAATTTTAAAAATATTGTTGGCTATTCAGACAGCTGTAACGAAGAAAGAAATCATTGAAACTTCATTATGCAGTGATAACCTCTAGGTATGTAGGTTTCTCTCCCTCCCTCTTTTCCCATTATCTATTAATATCTCTGTCTAAAAACAATGGAATAAATGCACTGTATGGAGAAAATTAAATATTAGAGAATGGACATAAAATGAAAAGCAGAATCCCCTTATCCCTTCATCTCTAAATCAGTTTTCCACAGGTTAAATGTTTATGTTTCACTGCTAGTATTTGACTTATCAACTTTGGATATTATCTGTTATTTCTCAACTATAAAAGATGAGTATTTAGTCTACTCATGTTACTTACTACTTGTTTTAATAACCCTATTATTAATCCTAGGATTTAATAATCCTATCGTTACTTTGATTTGTACTGGTTACTGATTGACTTTAAATATTATACTGAAATCATTATTGCCTGTTCCGTCTGACTGTGAAGTTTTTCTCTTTACTTTTCACGTCAGTAAGATGCTACTTACATCACTATCCAAACTTCCATTTCTGCTGCCCAATTTTAAAATTTAAACTTCTGTACTTTTGCAGTGTCAAGATTTATGATATTTCTATTTCTCCAGAACAAAATATGAATAACATCAAAAGACCTGTGTTAAAATTGTATATCCACTGCATGCAAGCTGAATGGTACAACTTCACTTAGCCTTGATTGATTTTTATCAATATGTGATTTTTCCATTTTCTTTTCCATTTTCTTAAGGGTATCTTTTAATGAACAGAAGTTTCTAATCTTGATAATCTTTTATGGTTACTGCTTTTATATACCAAGAAATACTTGCCTACTGCATTCTTGCAAAGATATTCTTTATACTTCCTTCTAAGGATTTTAGAGTTTTTATTTTTAGGTTTACAATCCACCTCAAGTTAATTGTTTTATATGCTGTGATGTACAAATATCCAGTTGTTCTAACATCATTTGTTGAAAATATTTTCTTTTACCCCCATTGAATTTCTGGCATTTCTGTCAATGGGCTATGTATATACATGGGCATGGGGTGGGATGTCTATTTCTAGATTCTCTGTTCTTTTCAATCCATCTGTTTGTCTTTTCTTATGCCAATAAAACATTGTCTTAATTTCTATAGCTTTATAATAAGTCTTAGAATCAGGTGGTCTAAGTCCTTCAACTTTTCTTTTCTCAGGATTATTTTAGTAATTTTGGACATTTGGATTTCCAATTAATAGTCAATGTTAGACTACAAATTTCCATTAAAAAAATAAACCCGGCATTCTGAGTTGGAATTATACTGATTCTATAGATCATTTTTAGGTGGAATGATATCTTTACAGTATCCTGCAACATATACATGGTGTATTTCTTTACTTTTTAAGCCTTTCTTCCTGCAACTTTGTAGTTTTCAAAGTAGAGATCTTTTATACCTTTTCAAAAATTTATTCTTAGATATTTAATGGTTTTTAACACTATTATAAAGAATATTTTAAATGTTATTTCCAATTGATTGTTGAAATAGTATAAGAATACTGACTTTTTATATCCTAGAAACTTGCTGAATTCACTAATTGGAAGTAATGGATTTTTGGAGAATCATGTTGTCTCTGAATAAGGGCAGTTTCTTTTCTGCTTTTCTAATCTTTATTCCCCATGACCCATTTCTTTATATGTTATATCCATCTTTTCTTGTAGACATTTAAGTGTATTTATTACAGTTATTTTAAAGTCTTTCTCTGCCAACTCTAACACCTAGGTCCTTTGTTGGTCTCTTTCTATTGACTCTAAGTCACATTTTCCCATTTCTAGTAATTTTTTATTGTTATACTGTGGGTAATACATTGCAGAGTCTCTGGATCTTCCTCTGAAAAGTATTGAGTTTTGTTCTAGCGGTCAGTTAAATTACAGACAGATCACCCTTAACTCGGGGAAGCTTGGTTTTCACTTTTTAAGGACAGGTTTATGTTTTAGTTTTGGTGATGTAGTCTTTAGTCTTTATTCCTAACTTCATAGAAAGTCTGTGATCTTTACCAAGGTCACCCAACTCAGTTGGATTTCAGCTCCAAAGTGTGTTTTACTTGTGGTGGGCAACAGCTAAAATCTCTGCTTAGCTCTTAGAACCTTTCCCAGTTGTTACCTTTGCTAGGTTCCTTGGATTGTTACTGGCATATTTACAGGCAGTCAGCCAATAATTTGAGGGGAATTCACATGCAGATTTCTGGGTTTCTCACTCAGTTGCTCCTTCATTTAGGGGATTTCACCTTAGATTTTAGCTGTTCAGACAGACCCACACTCAGTTCTCTAAATTCTCAGGGCAGTAAGCCTGGTTTTCTTCCAGAGTTCCATCTTTCCATGTTGTACAGACTGAAGAGTGAGAAAGGCAACTTTTGTAGATACACTATTTAGGATTAAGTAGAAGAGTAGGAAATTTGATTGGGATATATTGCCAATCAACAACCTTACCAAAATTTCCCCATTTTCCTTAATACATCTCTTCTGTCCCAACTCTGATTGAATGATTTGTAAAAGTCCTTTTCCTCCTGCTATTGTCATCAAGGAATAAATTATGCTTTAAACATTTTTTCATTTAAATTCATAATGACCAAAAATTCTATTTCTTTTACAACCGATGATACAGAAGTAGAATGGGACTGAGGATAAGGAGACCAAGGTGTTTTTTGTTTTTTTGTTTTTTTTTTTAAATGCTTTTCCCCAATCAGCTGTGTCATATTAGCATTAGAGAACCACTAAACCATTCTGTTCTTCAATTTCCTCTTTGGACAAAAACGGGGAATGGACTAAGTAATGTCCAAGGACAATCTAATTAGATCCTGTATACATACATTCATACACACATATATAAGGCAAATTATGTAAGATTCTGAGTTTAAAAAACCCTCTAATTTAAAAAAATTGTTTATAAAGAATTTTTTAATATTTTATTAATTGGTATATCATGTCACCAGATATAAGCTATGACAAGAAAATTGCCAGGATATAAAAACATTTATTATAATTTTCCTCCTGAATTTTTTTGGCTAAAGCTGGCAAAACAATCTTCCCTTTTATTTGTTTTTCTAGTTAAAAAAATTATTTATTATTTGGAAGAGAGAGACATCACATGTGCGAGTGCAGGGGTAGGGACAGGAGAGAGAGAGAGAATCCCAAGCAGACTCCCGCTGAGCTGCTGAGCCTTATGACCTTGAGATCATGACCTTGAGATCACAACCTGAGCCAAAACCAAGAGTCGGCACTTAATGGACTTCACCACCTAAGCACACCAACAATCTCCCCTTTTATTTATTTATTTATTATTTATTTATTTTTTTTTTAAAGATTTTATTTGACAGATCACAAGTAGGCAGAGAAGAAGAGAGAGAGAGCAGGAAGCAGGCTCCCTGCTGAGCAGAGAGCCCGATGTGGGGCTCCATCCCAGGACCCTGGGATCATGACCTGAGCCAAAGGCAGAGGCTTTAACCCACTGAGCCACCCAGGCACCCCCAATCTCCCCTTTTAAATGATAAAACTATTAGATTACTTCTTAAAATGATTATATATATAATATTCTTAATTTACAATTAAAAGCTAAAAAATATTCATTC
The DNA here is from genome assembly GCF_964662115.1 of Mustela nivalis. NCBI lineage: Eukaryota > Metazoa > Chordata > Mammalia > Carnivora > Mustelidae > Mustela > Mustela nivalis. The sequence continues at coordinate 29,572,900 of NC_139021.1, read as the reverse complement.
TTAACCTAATCATTAAAATTTTGAAAAATGTGCCATAAAAACCAAGTGTTGTCTTCAATAGGATGCTCTGTTATTAAACAACTATAAACCTCTTTTTGAAAATTGCTGCATTTTAATGGAAAAATCATTAAAACATCAGAAATTTATAAACCTAAAGAATTTTGCTTCTTACTACTGTCCTTTCTTATGTGTGGTCCAACAGAATAACAAATTAGGACTCACATGTTTTCTTTGATATTTTACTAAATTCAGTTCAATTCAATCTAAATATCAGGGAAATATGTGAGATTGTAAACCTAAAAACTAACATTGAGCAGTGTCTCTAGGAACTTTGTAGATTATGAAGTATTATTGTTAAATATTACCTTCCTTTGTGTCTAGAGTTAATCTACCTCATTGGAAATTATTGATAGGTATAATATAGTTTTAGTTACACAATCCATGTCCTTAGGGCCAATGCCCTCTCCTCCCAAACACAGAGGCAGACAACTTCCATGAGCCTATGTTTCTATCACTCTTTACACTATCCACAATATTTGTTCAAATTGTCACCTCTTTGTAGAAGCCAACTGTTTTCCTCTTAACTCTTCCTCAGAATTATTACTATAAAGAATCTAAAGCTAGCTTGCTAGCTGTTCTTTGTCCTTTTTCCATTTCTGTGTATTTTAAATTTTCCAAGATATGCATACACATAGTTAACTTAAATTGTTCTGTAAAACAATTCCCTCTTTTACTACTCCTTTATTTCCTAATTTCCAGTAACAAAATTTTTTTTTTGTTATTTATAACTTACCTGCATATTCCTAAGCAACATGGTTTTATTGTTACATCTTGATTTTAGATATTATCTCATGTCATCTCCCTCCAGATAAAGATCTAGCATTTGTTTCTGTTTGAAACCATTCATCCCTCTGCCTGTCTCTATCTCCCCCACCTATATATTTTTCCCTTGTACTCTTCTCCTTCCAATATAGTTACATCATGTTAGTTAAATCAATATTCAATGTTTGAATTCTTTTTTAAATTTAATTTTATTTACATTCAGTTAACATATAATGTATCATTAGTTTCAGAGGTAGAGTTCAGTGATTCATCAGTTGTATATAACACACAGTGCTCTTCACATCACATGCCCTCCTTAATGCCCATCACCCAGGTACCCCATCCCCCTACCCATCTCCCCTCCAGAAACCCTCAGTTTCCTATGCTTAAGAGTCTCTTGGTTTTTCTCCCTCTCTGAATTCGTCTTGTTTTTTTTGTTTGTTTGTTTGTTTGTTTGTTTGTGTTTTTGTTTTTTTCCCCCTTCCCTTCCCCTGTGATCCTTCATTTTGTTTCTTGAATTCCATTTATGAGTGAAATCATAGGGTATTTGTCTTTCTCTGATTGACTTATTTTGCTCAGCATAATACCCTCTAGTTCCATTCATGTTGTTGCAAATGACAAGATTTCATTTTTTTAAATGGCTGAGTAATATTCCATTGTGTTTGAATTCTTATAAATAGTTCAATGATATTTCCTTCTGAGCCACATACTATACTGGGATTAGTTTTACTTTCTTTTTATTAGTTCATTTTCTTTGTTTTTCCCCCCCTTAGATTAGTGATTTTAGATATTTAATCCTTTGGTTTGTAGTTTTATATCTTCAACTAAATATGTGATTTAATTTCAACCACTTTTAGTTGTTTATATCCTTCTATATAGTCTGGTTTCTCTTCAGACCGCATAAATCTTTTTTTTTTTTTAAGATTTTATTTATTCCTTTGACAGAGACAGATCAGAAGTAGACAGAGAGGCAGGCAGAGAGAGAGGAGGAAGCAGGCTCCCTGCCGAGCAGAGAGCCCGATGCGGGACTTGATCCCAGGACCCTGAGATCATGACCTGAGCTGAAGGCAGAGGCTTTAACCCACTGAGCCACCCAGGCGCCCCAGATCGCATAAATCTTTCGCCTTTTATATCCCTCCAAATACATCCAGACATATTAGGTGTTCTCCTAATTTCATTTTTCTTGAAGAAATCTCCCCTGGAGTTGTTTGACTTTTCCCAATTTCCTACATCTTTTGTATGTATCTTTTCTTTCCTGGATTATGTTCTCCTTTAGTGTAACACATACTCCAATGGTTTACTGAGAGAGTAACAGCAGCTCAATTTTCATGACTTCAGATGTCTGATATGTCTTTATTTTCCCCTGCAGTTGATTAGTACTCTTTTGATTGTACTCTTTTGTCAGAGTTGATTGTACTCTTGCAGTTGATTGTACAATTGCAGTTGATTGTACTCTTTTGTCCGAGTACAAAATTCTAGGTTAAAAATCTTAGTATTTTGTAAGTCATTGTTTCAATGTCTTACAGATTCCAGGGCTGCTGTTGAGAAGTCCAAAGCCATTCTAATACCTGACTCTTCTTTGTATCTTCTTTTTAGAAGTGGGTAGAGTTTTCTCTTTCCTTTCAGTGTTCAGAAAATGTATGATAATTGGCATTAGTGTGGCTCATTTTTCGTCCAGTATGACAAAGCAGATACATTCATCAGGACTCTCCATCTGCAAACTCATGTCCTTCAGTTCTGGGGACATATTGTGGATTATTCTTTGATGATCTCCTCTATTTCACTGTGTATTTTCTCTCTCTGGAAATCTTTTTATTTGGGTATTGGATCTCCTGGATTAGTTCTCTATTTGCCTATCTTTCTTGTTGTCTGTTTGTCTTCTTACTCTACTCTCTGAAAGGTTTCTGCAGTGTTATTCCCAGTCTTTCTATTGAGTTTCTGATTTCTGCATTATTTTAAATTCCAAAAGAACTTTTAAAAAATTATGAATAATTCCTCCTCCATTTTCAATAGCATACTAACTTTGCCTTATAGTTATAATATTTTATTTCTTATACATCTTAGGATGTATAACTTTTCTTCTCCCTTAATAGTCTCCATTCCCTTGTCTGGTGATCCTTAGTCACTCTTGTTTTTTTTTCAAAGAGAAGCCCATTGAAAACCTGACTGCAAATTTGAGTATGTGGGCAGTGCTTACCAGTTGTGGGCTTCACTATTGGTGGTCTGTCCTTTCACTGAATTCTTCTTTCTTTCTTTCTTTCTTTCTTTCTTTCTTTCTTTCTTTCTTTCTTTCTTTCTTTTTTCCATTGAATTTCTGATGTTCAGTATCTTTAGTCTTTCTTTTTTTGACTGGTTACTTTGCCCAAATAAAACTTCCAATTTCTTGCTTGCAGATTAGAGAATTGGCTATTAGGGTCCTGGGAGCTAAATGAGGGAGGAGGCAGGATAGCTCAGCATTTAGAATGTAAATATTGATTTAATATCCACAAATTTTAGTGTGAATGAGGCATACCAATGACTCTGCTATCTTCCACTCCTCTATTTTACCCTCTTCAGAGAAATATTTCCAGTCTTTTCCTGGAGGTGAACGCTGCGGTTGCCCTGCAGTTTACAATAGAGAGGAGGGGCGTGGGATCTGTTTCCCACACAGATCTTTTTCTAGAAAACAGATTTTCAAGTAATTTTCTGTATTTAGACTCATTTTTCACTGCCCCTTTTCACTTGCTATGGCCAGAAACTCATAATACCTAACTATGGCCCTAGCTGTGGCATTTTGGCTATCAAAATAGAGTATTTGGATAAAAATATTGGTAGCTGCACTTTATTGAGTGTTTGCTTTTTACCAAGTACATTATAGACATTATCTGTAATTTTCAAAACCAACCTGAAACTACAAGTTATTATCATCCTCATTGTATGGAGTTGAATAATTTAAGTAGAATTACATAGTAAGCAAGTAATTGTGTTTGGGATTCAAAAACCAATCTAGATCATTGGCCCCAAAGTTGATGCTTTTTGCTGGATGCTGCACTGCTTTGTTAGAAGAGGAGTCAGCTTATTGAGTCAGAAACACCAAGACCTACTGGCACAACTGAAATGTGTTACATAATGCCTTTGCTTTCCATCTCTCTTCATAGTCATCCAGTGTTTTAGAATTTGTAATTCTCACAGTGGCCTTATATTTTGGGTGTATCTGGAGTAGGCATTAGGAGTGGAGAGTGAGAGCCCAAGTATTATGGGAATGATGACTTCAAAAAGAGGGTTGCTGGGGGGAGGGGGTTTGGGAGAAGGGGGTGGGATTATGGACATTGGGGAGGGTATGTGCTTTGGTGAGTGCTGTGAAGTGTGTAAACCTGGTGATTCACAGACCTGTACCCCTGGGGATAAAAATATATGTTTATAAAAAATAAAAAGTTAAAAAAAAAAAAAAAAAAAATCAGTGATGCTGCTCCATGCAGGAAATGAAAGTGAACTCTTGAAGGGGGAAAGCTTGTGATTATATTTCTATTCTTCATATTTGGGTAATAATAAAAATATCAAGTGATGAAATGAAATGTAGTTTTTGCTGGTATTATGAGTCTTTTTCGTTGAGGTTTTTTTTTTCTTAAGATTTTTTATTTATATATTTGAGAGTGGGAGAGAGAGCCAGGGGTAGGGTAGAGAGGAGCAGGTTAAATGAGCCGGGAGCCCGAGGAAGGGCTAGATCCTAAGATCCTGGGATCATGACCTGGTACTTTGAATCGTTTTGGTTGATTTTTTTTTTTTAGATTTGTATTTATATATTTGAGAGACAGAGAGAAAGAGAGAGCGCGCGCACCAGAGAACACAAGAGGGAGGGAGTGAAGAAGGCTCCTCAATAAGCAGGGAGTCCAATGAGGGTCTGGGTCATGACCTGAGCTGAAGGCAGATGCTTAACTGACTGAACCACCCATGCGCCCCTGCTTGAGTTTGCTTCTTAAGGCTGAACAATTTAGCGAGCCTTTCCTGGAAACAGGAATCAAGATTAGAAGACTTGGGAGGTCATTTTCACCTTCATGATTCAAAAATGTTTATCAGTGAGACCTCTTTTCTCACTCACAAGCCCCGTCTTCTTCTTCTGTGATAACTAAGTATTTATTCCTATCATTTGTGCCCTGTACTTCCACTCTGCCTCCTGAACCAAAGCACACCTATAAATTCTGAACTATTATTTACCAACTACCTGCTATCTTCCAGCCACTGTTAGATGTCAGTGGCACAAAAATAAACGAGACAGACCATGGCCTGCCCCATAGAACTTAGAGTTTAACGGAGAGTTCTCATCTTTAATAAGCAAATGAAATAAGCTGATAAATAAGGGGAAAGATCTTACCACCCTTTCCAAATTTTTCCATATTATATGTATTAAAAACTATGTTTTATTAAAGAATAAATATTTTTACTCCCTTTCATTTTATATTCAACATTAACCTAAGTTATCTCCTCAATCTCCCAGATTTAATTATCCTTCAAGGGGGTAAACATTGTTCTTTCTCCAAGATCATACATTTGGTTCTCTCCTTCTCTAACTACAGCCTCCTCCTGGCCATCTGCTTCCTTCCCTCGACTCTGCTGACCCTTAGGAATTCTTCTCTTCCATCGTGACCCACTTAGCCCTCTTTGGACATTACTTGTCTTTTGTACTCATCTCAGAAAAAAAGCTCTTCTTCTTCTTCCAGATTAAGGGCTGCTACTTTTGCTCTAGGACTTTCCCTTACTCCTCAGATAGAGCATTCTCACTCTTCAGCATCATTCCTAGACAGGCTCCACTGATATATTCTTATTTGTCTTTGCATGTGCACAGATTTTTTTCCACTATTGATAATTTTCTAACTGACAGTGACAACCCATGGAGTTAGTCTTCTTTTCCTCAGATTTTCTCTTTCAGATAGTTAATGAATATTCATGACCCATGGTTTTGATTTCCTTCACAACATATTTCTTCTTTAGCTTTTATCAAATATTTTTCTTCAAACCTTCCACTGAAACTCTTTCAAGGGTAACTATTGACCTCTGACTAAATCCAATGACCTTTTCCAGGCCTTTTTGGCTTTGGCCTTCTATTTCCACAGCACATGTCCTTGTTGTCTTTCTGAAACCCACTTAATGGGTTTTTTTTTGTTGTTGTTCCAAATGGATCATGATAGAAAGTGTCAAAAGTTGGCCATATATTGGAATGTTTTGCTTATACAAAATTATTTAGACTTCTGTACAGAAGGGTCATTCTGATTGTTTGAGAACAAGCCCCAAGTTGGGCTCAGAGTGGAATATGCTTGAGATTCTCTCTCTCTCTCTCTCTCCCTCTGCCTCTCCTCCCACTCAAATGCACCCTTTCTCTAAAATAAATAAATCTCTAAAAATAAATATTTAAATAAGGATCCAAATGATGTTTATATATCAATCTTATTGTTATTTTCTTTTTCTTTTCTTGGTATTTTTTTTTTAATTTTTTATTTTTTATAAACATATATTTTTATCCCCAGGGGTACAGGTCTGTGAATCACTAGGTTTACACACTTCACAGCACTCACCAAAGCACATACCCTCCCCAATGTCCATAATCCCACCCCCTTCTCCCAAACCCCCTCCCCCCAGCAACCCTCAATTTGTTTTGTGAGATTAAGAGTCACTTATGGTTTGTCTCCCTCCCAAAAGATTTTATTTATTTATTTGACAGAGAAAGAAATCACAAGTAGGCAGAGCAGCAGGCAGAAAGAGAAGGGGAAGCAGGCTCCCCACCAAGCGGAGAGCCCAATGCAGGGCTTAATCCCAGGACTCTGGGATCATGACCTGAGCCGAAGGTCAGGTCACCTGAGCCACCCAAGCACCCCTTATTTTCTTTTTATATGTAGGTTTCTTTCCTATTTTATTTGCAATTTTTCTTCCTCCCTGACTCTCTCCCCCCAGTCTTTTCTTATCTCTCTCTTCCTCTCTCTCCTTCTCTTCTCTTTGGGATGGCTATTGAAGAAAGATACTAGTTGGTTTTTCCTACAGAAACCCTACTCCCCCTATTCTGTTTACATTTCCATGGTACCATTTAACATGGTCCTCCATCCCTTTAATTTCTTACTAATTAGTAGTTAGATATTGATAGATTTGGGCTTGATATTTTTTATTGAGAGTTCTTCATAGGTATACTTCTCTGAATATGTACATAATGTCTGTCTGTCTCACTCTCAGTGATGTTAGTAGTCATTGAGGATTACTGTTTATAGAAATTAATTTATTAGGGATTATAAAATAGTGAAAATGTCATCATTTCTTTATTTTTTAGTAGATGGAAGATTTTCCTAAAGTAAACTTTCTCAATATCAATTATCTGCTTTCCCTGATGTATAGTCCATTATCAAGAAAATGATGATCAATGAAGTTTATTAATTATTGAATTTACAAATTTGAATATATTGGATTTGTGTCAATCCATTGTGGTTAATACCTGTATTGATGTTCAAAGGCCCAAATCAATAGGCCAAGTTGACACCTGAGTCTCTTTGACAAGACCATAGTAGCCTTTGATAATTTCTTGGCTTTCTGGCTGACAAAATGCTCATCAGTAAATTTCCTGATTCAGAACTGGAATCAACCATCTGTCCAATGAGTACTGGTTCCTTTTGGTGGGAAATGGTATTTTTCTCTTGTTGGTTACCATTTGTCAGGTTTGTGTTCCTTATTTAAAAAATTATGATAATAACAAGATTATACTTTCAGGGATCATTTCTATAGTTTGTTACTAAAAATATTAATAGATTTTATTTTTCAGAGTAGTTTCAGATTCACAGCAAAATTGAACAGAAGGTACAGAGATTCTGTACATATATCCTCTGTGCCCTCAAACATACAGCCTTTCCTACTATCAAAATTCTGCACCATAGTACATTTATTATTATCAGTGAACCTATGTGGACACATTATCGTCACTCAAAGTCCATAGCTTACATTAGGGTTCACTATTGGGATGTTCTATGGGTTTTAGAAAATGTATGCTGACATGTATGCCCTAATATAATATGATACAGAGTAGTGTCACTGCCCTAAAAATCCCGTGTGTTCCACCTGTTCTCCCCTCCTTCCTCCCTAATTGCTAAAAACCACTGATTCTTTTACTGTCTCCATAGGTTTTTTTTTTCCCCCAGAATACCATATAGTTGGAATCATACAGTATGTAGGTTTTTCTCCTTTCACTTAATTATATGCATTTAAGTTTCTTCCATGTCTTTCTATGGCCTTATAGCTCATTTCCATTTGGGCTGCTAAAACAAACACCTCAGATGGGGTGGCTTATAAACAACAGCAATTTATTTCTCAGAGTTCTGGAGGATGGAAGTCCAAAACTGGATGCCAGCATGGTTGGGTTCTGGTGAAGACCCTCTTCTGGGTTGCAGATTGCTGACTTCTCAATGTAACCTCACATGAAAGGGGCAAGGGAGCTTTCTCTGGCCTCTAAGGGCTGCAAAGTATTCCATTGTATTGATACAGCAAGGTTTTATTTAATCCGTTCCCTATTAATAAACATTGGGGTTGTTTACAATCTTTATTATTACAAATAACATTTCTTCTTCTTTTTTTTTTTTTTAAAGATTTTATTTATTTATTTGAGATAGAGAGAGAGTGTGCCCATGCATTGGTGGGGGGTGGGGAGCATAGGGAGAGGGAGAAGCAGGCTCCTCACTGAGCAGGGAGCAGGTTGGAGGGCTCAATCCCAGGACTCAGAGATCATCACCTGAAACAAGGAGATGCTTATCCTACTGAACCACCCAGGCGTCCCTACAAATAATATTTCAGTGAATTCCTGTGAAGCTATCTTTTTGTTTTTTTCAACATAGCTTTGTAGTAGATTTCTAGAAGTAGGATTGCTAAATCAATGCATAAGTGCTTGGGTAATTCTGCTATATATTGACAAACTCCACTCACTGCAGAAGTTAGAAATATTTTGTATTTCCTTAACAACATATTAATATGCTATTTCTTCATGGCCTTTTCAACAGAAAAGTTGAAATACTTTAAATTGCTTTTGTGTTGCAGACTTTTGGATGTTTCCCAATCTGATAAGAAAGAAATAATAACTCAGTGAAGTTTTTAATTACACTTCTATTGTTATGAATGTAATTGAAAACTTTTCTTATGTTTAACAGCCATTTCCATTTTTTCCCTATGAATTCTGTTCATATATCTAGACCATTTTTCTATAGGATTGCCTTTTTTCTTTAGTTGTAGGAGCTTCTATATATATTAGAGATACGAACCATTTATGTATAACATATACTTTTTCTTAGCCAGTCATTTGTTTTTTTATTTAGCTGTATTTATTTTCACATTTTTATCTACTCAAACTCATCATTTTCATTGCTCCTGGAGTCATAGTTTCCCCACTTTAAGGTTATAGAATAATTCAGTTGTGTTTCTTTTAAATACTCTTATAAATCACCAAATTAACCCAGTTTGGTGGGTTGTAGCCAGCAATTTTTTATTTTTATATGTATGCATGTATGTATGCATGTATGTATTTTAAAAGATTTTATTTATGTATTTGAGAGACAGAGAGAGAATGAGAGAGAGAGCAAGAGAAAGAGAGAGAGCATGAGGGTCGGGAGGGCCCTCATGAAGCAAATTCCCTTCTGAGCAGGGAGCCTGATGCAGGGCCTCAATCCCAGGCCTCTGAGATCATGACCTGAGCTAAAAGCAAACCTTTAACGGACTGAGCCACCCAGGCACCACAAAACCAGCAATGTTTTTAAATAAGAATTAAATGGAATAGAAAAACACATATTAAGTGCACATAATAGAAAGTATTGAAAGAGCCTGTAAGTTGTCATTCCTATCCTCACAGCAAGAAAAAGCTGAACAAACTGAAAGTCATCGATTTTTAGAGTTATTAGAAAACTGAGGTCAGGGGCACCTAGGTGGCTCAGTGGGTTAAGCTGCTGCCTTCGGCTCAGGTCATGATCTCAGGGTCCTGGGATCGAGCCCCATATCGGGCTCTCTGCTCAGTGGGGGGCCTGCTTCCCCCTCTCTCTCTGTCTCTCTGCCTGCTTGTGATCTCTCTGTCAAATAAATAAAATCTTAAAAAAAAAAAAAAAAAAAAACTGAGGTTAAGGGCAAAGTGTTACTACCCAAAACAGAGAGACAGACAGGAAGATAGAGACAATTACAGGATACCAGGAGTAGAAGTGCGGGAGAAGCAGCCAGTAGCAGAAACCTCTATCTGTAAGAATACTTTGAACTGTAACGGATGAATTACTAAATAGCTCCACGTAGAATAGTTTAGGAGTTAAAGACTCCACGGGGACCCAGTTTCAATGGGACTCTCCCATTTCTAGAGTTTTCCAATTTCTAGAGTTTTACCTGTTCTCGCTGTGAAGATGGGAGACAAATCCCCTAGTACTTCTAGACAGAGAAGGGGAAAAGAAACCATATTTTGAACATATTTTGAAATATGTTCTTAGCAAGGTCTACCCTCAAGGGAAATTGTTTTACCAGAGCCTAACTGACTGGGGTTTTAGTAAACCTAACTGGCCTGAGGGAAGGGAAATACCCAGCTTAGACTCACTAAAAAACTGAGACCCACTAAAAAACTGAGACCTGATTACAGGCCCGTAGCATACTTTCCCCTCACCCTACACCTTGCTGCATATCAGTAGGGCTCCTGTATAATATCATGCGATTGAAGCTAAAAGAACTAAAAGCATCAGATGCTATTGAAGGAGTCTCTATGAAAACCCAAAGACTACAGGGGAGACAAAAGCAATGACAATAAAGGAAATTTATACCTTCTGACACCACAGTTACAGTAAACAGTAAACACTATTTACGCCATATAAACATTAAGCATGTATTGCTTTGTAACAATTTGTATGTGTAACATTTATCAATATAGACATAGTTATGAATGTGTATATAGATTGCAGTCTAAGGTGTATTTCTTACTATGAACTGTAGCCAAAAAAGTTGAAATCAATTAGCATAGGGAATCTCTTGACTTTGCTCTCTACAAAACGAAACAATACTAGTACCTATACACTCCTAAGCCATTCAAATACCATTAAAAGTTTCTCCCATTTCAGGCAGCAACAGCTCAGTGAAGACATGAACAATGTATATTCATGAAAGAAGTTTTCTTATTTTCATTAAAACAGTTGGGATTTCAGAGATTGGTACTCCTCAAGCAGAACTTAAACTTTTCAAGTCAGCATAGGTTCTTGTGTTCTAGCCATGCTTCTCCCTTAGCTGTGATATCCAGTGAGCTAGCAAAAGATGCCGAAGAAACTAGAGGCCCTTGTGATCTTGACAGACCTGCTTACCTTCATCTTACTTGTGCTAGCCATAGTCTTCCTTTATAATGGTATTGTCTGAAGCATGCAGAGGTTTTCAAGTATAAATATGCAAATAACTTGTACTACCTGTAGTAGCAAGCCTCTTAGTAATTTACTCTCCTTAACATACTGCTATATTCTCTTTCCTGCATCCTACATCTTTGTTCTTGCTCTTAGAACTCACCTAAATGAATATCGTGCACCTGTAAGGCCAAACTTCTCTTAAGTCTAACTCCCCTATGAAATTGAAAAGATTCCCCTGTAGACTGTCCTTTCTTCCTTTCTTTCTTTCCTTCCTTCCTTCCATCAATCAGTCCTATTTATAAAAAGAGAGAAAGGAAGATACTCTTTTTTTAAGAGTTCAGCTTTTTATTGAACATGTTCAGAAGAGGTTTAGTCAGAAAGACCAAAGCCAGTGTCATCATCAGACTCCCCTGATTCTTCTTTCTTTGCTTCCACCTCCTACTCATCAGCAGGGTGGGAAGGCAGCCATGGTAGATGGAGCACAACCTCCTGCTGGGGCAGGTCCAACAGCCTCTACCTTGCAGACAAGGCTCTTGATGGGACACTGGTTAGAGCCCTTGCAAACAAGCCCCACCAAAAAGGTTCAACATTTATACCTGCTTCTTTCATGAGGGCATTGATCTTCTCCTCCGTGACTGTCACTTCATGGTCACGCAGGACATGGGCCGAGTAGATGTAGGCGAGCTCTGAGACTGAAGCCATGGTGTGGGCAAGGGCCGAGTGGGTGCTGCCTGGCAAGACGCCAGTCGTGGATGAAGTGAGGGCCTCACCCAAAGGTGGCCTAAGCTTCCTCCAGACAACAAAGCACCTTATTTAACCCAGTCTCTTATGTGTCCAAAGAACTGATTTCGTGAACCATTCTTCTTAATAAAAAAAAATCATTTATCACCATGAGTTTATTACTCATTTCACATGTAGGAATCTTGACACATCTGTTAAATTTTAACTCCTGGAGTAGATGGTCATTTCTTTTAAGTTTCATTTTAGTTGATCAAAAGATTGGTATGTAGCAGGTACTCAACAAATACTTATTCAATGAATGGATTCGTGAAGGACTCAATATACCAGTTTTCCTTTAAGAAAGATAGTTGCTGGCTATTTGTTAATCTCTCTTTTTTTAAATTTTTTATTTTTTCAGCTTAACAGCATAACTCCCTTCTCCTCTCCATCTCCCCTTGTCCTCCATGCTATTTGTTATGCTCCACAAATAAGTGAAACCATATGATAATTGACTTTCTCTGCTTGACTTATTTCACCCAGCATAATCTCTTCCAGTCCTGTCCATGTTGCTACAAAAGTTGGGTATTCATCCTTTCTGATGGAGGCATAATACTCCACAGAGTATATGGACCACATCTTCCTTATCCATTCGTCTGTTGAAGAGCATCTTGGTTCTTTCCACAGTTTGGTGACTGTGGCCATTGCTGCTATAAACATTGGGGTACAGATGGCCCTTCTTTTCACTACATCTGTATCTTTGGGGTAAAACAAAGAGGCAACCCACGGAATGGGAGAAGATATTTGCAAATGACAGTATAGACAAATGGTTGATATCCAGGATCTATAAAGAAGTCTTGAAACTCAACACACACAAAACAGACAATCATATCAAAAAATGAGCTGAAGGAAGTTGGGGGAAATTGGAAGGGGAGGTGAACCATGAGAGACTGTGGACTCTGAAAAACATGCTGAGGGGTTTGAAGTGGTGGGGGGGGGGGTGGGAGGTTGGGGGAACCAGGTGGTGGGTATTAGAGAGGGCATGGATTGCATGGAACACTGGGTGTGGTACAAAAACAATGAATACTGTTATGCTGAAAATAAATTAAAAAATGATTTAATAAAAAAAAAGATTCAGGAAAAAAAAGTGGGCTGAAGATATGAACAAACACTTCTCCAATGAAGACATACAAATGGCTATCAGACACATGAAAAAATGTTCATCATCACTAGCCATCAGGGAGATTCAAATTAAAACCACATTGAGATATAACCTTACACCAGTTAGAATGGCCAAAATTAGCAAGATAGGAAACAACATGTTTTGGAGAGGATGTGGAGAAAGGGGAACCCTCTTACACTGTTGGTGGGAATGCAAGTTGGTGCAGCCACTTTGGAGAACAGTGTGGAGATTCCTCAAGAAATTAAAAGTAGAGCTTCCCTATTACCCTGCCATTGCTCTCTTATCCTTTCTATTATTTTTGTGGATATGATTCATTATTTAAAACTTCACAAAATTAGAGATCCATGAAATGGGGCCAGTTCTTATAAACATGTCTTTCTAGGGGCGCCTGGATGGCTCCATCAGTTGAGCATGGGACTGTTGGTTTTAGCTCAGGTCATGATCTCATGGGTTGTGGGACTGAGCTCTAAGTGGGGCTTAGCAAGGAGTCTGCTGGAGATTTTCTCCCTCTGCCCCTCTTTCCATGTTTTCTCTCTCTCCAATAAATAAATCAAGCTTTTAAAAATAATGTCTTTCTGGAATTTGAATAAAAACGAAAAAAAAATTAAAAGGAAAATGAAGCAGAAGGGAAAAGAAGGGAGTCGTTCTCCTCCTTTCCCTCATGTGGGAGTGGGCACAGTTTAGAAATAATATTTATAGGTTTTCAAGTTTACAAAGAAGTTTCACACTTGATTTTTTTTTTTTTTTAAAGTAGGCTTCCTGCCCAGCATGAGCCCAAGGCAGAGCTTGAACTCAGGACCCTGAGATCAAGATCTGAGCTGAGATCAAGGGTCAGTCGCTTAACTGACAGAGCCATCTAGGCAGCCCCAGAAGTTTCACACTTGAAATCATTTCAAAAGGAAATGTGCTTTATTTTATACTCATTTGTTTCTCTGTGTTTATCTCCACTTCTTACTTCCCACTTCCTCATCATTCCGATCTTTCTTTTGGTCTTTAGGTGCCCATAATCTTAAGTCCCTTTCCATGGGTCCCTGAAAATGGAATGGAAAGAACCCTGGATTTGGTGCTGGGAGATTTCAGTATAAATTCTGATTCTGTGCACCAAACAACTTACAGGCCTGGGGGAGGCATCCACCTCTCAGAGCTCAGTCTCTTTCCTGTGCAGAATGGACATTCCGAGTCGGCCTCCTTCACTAGGCTGCTGGGACATTCAAAAGTTAACACACAAGGAAGGGCTTGATAAGTTGTTAATTATAAAACTACATGTTGCCAAAATGCACAGCTGTTGGGGTCTTGCACAAGGGCCCCAAAGAATGTTCTTTGGGTCATCTCTTCTTCCTTGGTTTCTCCCCTTTTCCTCAGCTTACGTCAGAACATTGTTTATTCGTTTTACCATTTAAATTTAATGTTACTGATATAATAAATCTAATATTAACCACTTCCCTTAACTCATTTGATTGGTAACTTGAACTAGGTGAATCATTCCAGTGATGCTGATTCATTGTAATGAGATTGTTTCTCAATCTCTACTACCTCATAATTTAGATTTTAATTGTTTAGGTTGGATATAGCAATTATATTTTGACAGGGCTGAATAAAAATTCTATAATGTGTAACTGCTGAAGAAATATTTGTGATATTGTACTGTTAAAAATGTACTAGTTGCAAAAAAAGAATTTAAAAAGAACACTGATGACACTAACTCTCACAATTGCAAAACCATTTAAAAAGATGAATGATGGGGAAAAAAGATGAGTAAGGAAATTAGTCAGCTCTGTAGTCAGACGACAGACCTTCTTAAGTAAGGCTATTTAGATAACTTCATTCTGTATATATTCCTTCTAATTAACTTTCTTTTTTCAAGTTTTTATTTAAATCCCAGATAGTTGACACACAGTGTAATATTAGTTTCAGGAGTAGATTTAGTGATTCATCACTTACATATAACACCCAGTACTCATCACAAGTGCCCTTCTTAATATCTATTACCCATCTGAGCCATCCCTCTACTCACCTCCCCTTCAGCAGTCCCTACTTTGTTCTCTGGAGTTAAGAGTCTGTTTTATGGTTTGCCTCTCTCTTTTCTCCTCCTTATGTTAATCTGTCTCATTTCTTAAATTCCACCTATGAGTGAAATCATATGGTATTTTTCTTTCCCTGACTGATTCAATTTTGGTTAACATAATACACTTCAGCTTCATTCATGTCTTTGCTGATGGTAAGATTTCATTCTTTTCATGGCTGAGTAATATTCCATTGTGTGTTGTACACACACAACTTCTTTATCTATTCATCAGTCAATGGACATTTGGGCTCTTTCCATAACTGGCTATTGTTGATGATGCTGTTGTAAACATCAGGGTGCATATGTTTCTTCAAATCAGTATTTTTGTATCCTCTGGGTAAATAAATAGTAGTGCAAGGGCTAGACCCAAAGGTAGTTCTGTTTTTAACTTTTTGAGGAATCTCCATACTGTTCTTCTAAGTAATGTTTGAACTCATAATTCCTTGAGGTTTTTCCACATTTATCGATTCAATCCTTCTCTCAGTGACACATGGATGCTATTCAAAACACATTTTAAAATAAAACTCTTTGGTCTTTTTTTCCCAGTTAATAAGTAACTTTACTACAGAATGAAGAAAATTCAAAGAACAAGTAATATATAATCGAGTTACATTCCAGGTAAAGATTTTTATTACTCAAATAGGCATGCATATACAACATTAAACAATCA
Organism: Mustela nivalis; assembly: GCF_964662115.1. Taxonomy (NCBI): domain Eukaryota; kingdom Metazoa; phylum Chordata; class Mammalia; order Carnivora; family Mustelidae; genus Mustela; species Mustela nivalis. The sequence continues at coordinate 29,557,091 of NC_139021.1, read as the reverse complement.
ATGTCCCAAACATTCAACTTTGGCATTCTCTTTTTTAAATCTGTTTCTCTGTGTTTATCTCCACTTCTTACTTCCCACTAAGTATCCAGATTCTTGGAAATGGTTACCCATCTTCTAATGTATACTGGAATTTCTTTTAGAATTTTGGGTTTATAGATACTTCTTGATTTTAATTTTAAAGAAATGTAAGTGATCTGTAAAACCTATTAAAATCCCCTTTATGCCATTGAATCTATGGTCAGTTCTTTTGACTTAGGTTAGAACTTCTGTCCAACTAACCAAATATCCAAGAAACTCAAGTAGTATATATATAAGTTCCACCTACAAATAATTTTTATTGAGATTTTGTTTAGTTACGTACATTCAGACACTTACTTGGTTTTTGTATATAAACCAAGCACTTTTATGGACAATACATTTCTTCCTTATTTATTTTCAGCAACTATTCATTCAAAACTTATGTAAGCTAGCTTTTGATATAGTAACAAATAACCCCAATGTCTTTGTGGGTTATAACAATACATGTGCTCAAGTTCATGAGGATGATGGTTCTGGCGGATTTAGCGGAGCTTGATAAAGCTAGATCTTGCCTCCGTGAAACATGTATTTTCATCCTTGGCCAGGCTGAGGGAGTGAGCCAGCACGTTGGACATTTTGGCTATTCTCATTTTGGAGGGAAAAATCAAAAGACTAGATACCAAGCCATGCAAAATATGCAAGAACATTTAAAACTTCTACTGAGATATTCTCTCAGCCGAAGAAAGTAATATGACCTAGGCTAAAGTCTGTGGGCAAGAAAGTATACTGGGTTCACAGAGATTCATGGCAAGGGTATGGAGGGAATGAATATTTGTAAAATAATGCAATCTACCACACCTGCCATTGTTTACAAATGTCCACTTCCTTCCTATAAACAAACATAGTCACCCTATTCTAACAATATTCTAAGGTCTCATTCAATCAAAACATCTAGATTGAAATTCAGGCTCAATATATATATATATATATATATTATGCTCAAACATGGCTCTTCTTGACTTGTTATTTGTATGCCACAGAGCCATCATAAAATAGTGGAACCCATAATAAACACTCCTGTCTAGCAAGGGAAAGAAAGGGAGAAGCAAGCAATCAGCTACCCACAGCAATTCTGAAATCCCAATGAGGAATTGCTATAAGGTCTACTAACCTGAGTTAGTGTAGAAAACCTAATCAGTCTTCTGTTTTGTTTCCTGAAGGTAGATTCATAGTCTGTGGTCCTTCTTGACTCTTTGCATCATCTTCCAGGAGGTTCTTCCTTTTCCTGTATCCTCTTTCCCTTTGTGGCTACTGAACAGCTTCCTCAGCCTGCCTATAGAAAGTTGAGGGCTCAAGAATAGTTTTATTGTTCAAACAATCATAACTCCTTTCAATTCAGGCTAGTGTCAGTTTGGGTATTATGACTCTTTCAAAAATATTGTTCATTTCTTTGATACTTTTGTTTCCTCTTAATGGCTCCTGCCAATAGCCATATCCTATAATTAGAAGACATTCTTCTAGGCTTCATTACAGATAATTTGAACTCTTTGACTTTCTTTGGGCCAAATCTATGGTCTCTTTATGCTGAGCCATTTTGTACAAGTGAAATGACTTACCAGGGATCACTTTAAAGGAATCAGAGGTCTGAAAAAATAGTGTTGTGACAACAGTCTTGATTTGGTTATTGCTCTCAAGTTTGAGTCTTATTAGTAATAAGCAGGAGTAGTAATAGTTTTAATTAGGTGTACTTTAGAATGAAAATAGTAGCTCTTCATATTGTGAAGGATGACAAAACATTTTATAGGCACTTTATAATATTAATTTTGCATAACTGTTCATGTCTTCTAATCTTTATAATGGGCTTCTATAAGAGGAGAGATAATATATATTGCTTTTCTTCCATTTATTCACTTTAAAGTTACTTTGAAATTATCCTTAAAATTGCCTACATATTACAATGGTATTTTCATATTCAGAATATGCTCAAGTTGCTAAATTTCTGGTATGCTTCAATTCACTAAAAATAATTCAAATTATTCCATGAAAGAAAAAGCACACACAACTAGAAAATGACTTTCCATGCCCTGGAGTTGGTCTTTGCACTGAGGTTTTATCTTAATTTGTAAATAGTTTACTGGCTGGAGATGAGAAACTCTTTAAACTCTGTCTCTAGATTTCTGGATTCTCCCTTTCTCTTCCATACTTAGTTGAAAAAAAAAAAAAAAAAGGCTAATTATTTTCTCAGCTCACCTCTTTCTATAATGCCCAGTAAGCAACATTCTGTTTCAAAAAGTCTTTGCCAAAGTCACAAGTTCATAGGTGTATTTTCTGCCTTTCAAGTGATCTCAGGTGACAGTCGTATCAAAATTTTCACCATTGGATAGTATAGGTTAGCATTTTTCCAGCCTCCTTTAATGTTAGGGTTCCCATAGTAGGCATGGTGCAAATACTACATATCTTAATTTTTTGTTGTTACAGTAGTGCCTTGCTTCTAGGTATCAATTTCTTTATTAATCAAGTTTTATTGTGATGATAAGCAATCTTCAAATCTCAGCAATTTACAACAGTCATTTGTCATTCAAATGACCTGGCTCTAGTGGGCTTTTGGGCTTGGCTTGCATCACGTGTCTTCTCTCTTTGAACCAAGTCTGAGTTATTAAAAAGGAAACCGCAGACCCAAAATAGTGTCACTTAGGCTGAGTCTCCAAACTGGGGCTTAATCCTAAATCTAATTGCAATTTCAGTCTCCCCCACGGATGTAATATTAACTGTCAGTTGTGAATTCTCTGATCAACACCAATGCAATAATTGGCCAGTTGGGCCCTCTCCATCTTTCAAAAGAAGGTAAGGCAATCTGCAGGATAAAACCTTCTGCTCCTGACCTCACCGGATACAATCCTTTTCCTTTGCTCATAACTTTTTTGCCCCACCTTCCTTCCTATAAAAAACTTCTGTTTTGTACAATTCCTGGGAGCTTCCCTCTATACTACATGGGATGCTGTCCGATTCATGAATCCCTTAATAAAGATCTTCAAATTTACTAGGTTGAATTTGTTTTTTAACAGAATGAGTGGCCACTATTTGAAAGATGATTTGCTGACTGTGGAAGGTAGGAAGAAGAGGAGCAGTGTCAAACCATGCAAGTGCTTCTAATATTTCCACCAAGATGTGCTGTATGTCATATCTGCTCACATCTCATTGCTTACATCTCTAAAGAAAACCACACAGCCATCAAAGTTAGCCAAAGTTAACTGAAGGGAGAAAATGCTTACTATAGCACAGGGCAAACAAACAAACAAACAAACCCCCCAAAACAACAACAACAACAACAACAAAACCAAACCCAAATCCCTAAAACATAACTATGAACAAAAAGTGAAATATACTACAACAGATATTTACTGAAAAGATACTATGACGAATATTTTCTCCCAGCTGCTAAAGGTATTCTATGAACAAAACAGTGTCTCTGATCTCAGAAAATTCAGTCTAGTGGAGAATTCCACTAGTAAAGAAGCAATGGAAATGTAATGTGAGGAGCATACAGGACTGCATGCCACTTAATTCAGAATTAAGACTTTAGGGAAGGCTTCCTGGAGGAAGTGGTAACTGAACTGGTACCTGGATGGTGAACAGGGGTTAGACTTGCAAAAGGAGTCAATGAGCAGTGTACTGGGTTCTCAGCAGCTCAGCATGTGCAAGACCTGAGGGCAAGAGGCAGCCTGGGGAACCAAAAATAATTCAGTACGGTGTCATGGCAGAGACCAACCCTGCTAGATGCACAAAACAATATTTGAGTATTTCATATTCAAGACATAAATATTAGGTTTAAGACTGTGGAGTCACTGGTCCCATAAACAATTACACCATAATATACTGCTATACACTAAAACTGAAAAAGAAAAACAAAAAAACCTCTGCCTTACACAGCTGAAATAGACCAGAGAGCATGGGCATTTACATTTACACAGTCAGGGTGAAGGCAAAGTTGTTTTATTAACCTGCCTTGTGGCCTGGCACTTTTCTCCAGCATGCTATGTGGGAGAAATCCTCAAAGTTGAACTTGAGTGAATGCTGTTAATACGGTAATTACTTTGCCATCAAGGGCAGGCACTGGCAAGAGAAAAATTGCCTTGAGGTTTGTAGTTTATATAGCTGATTAGAAAATGGAGTTGCCAAAAAAAAAAATGCAGTTGCTTCTGTCCATTAACTACATTAGCCAGGTCTGGGGGGAAAAACAAACTGAAATGGAATTTTGCTCTGTCACTGTTCAAGGGTGTGGCTTTGAGTTTGCTCTAACCTGTGTGAAAGAACCTGAAGAATAAGGTGGTGAGGGCGGGGCATAGTGCAGAGCCAGAGTGGCTCAGTTGGCTGAGAATCTGACTCTTGGTTTCAGCCCAGGTCATGATCTCCAGGTCATAGGATCCAGCCTTGCATCAGGCTTTGCACTGGCCATGGAGCCTACTTAAGATTCTCTTCCCCCATGTCTGCCCCTCCTCTTGCTCTCAAGCTCTCTCTCTCTCTCTCTAATTAATAAAATCTAAAAAACAAAGCAAAACAAAAGAGATAACAAGTGTTGGCAAAGGTGGAGAAAAAGGACCCCCCCCCCCCGCACTGTTGGTAGGAATGCAAACTAGTGTAGCCACTATGGAAAACAGTATGGAGATTCCTCAAAAATATTAAAAATGGAATTACCATATGACCCCACAATTCCACTCATGGGAATTTACCCAAAGAATATGAAAACACTAATTCAAAAAGATACATGTATCTCTATGTTTATTGCAGCATTATAGAAACGTTTTTTTTTTTTTTTAAGATTTCATCCATTTATTTGACAGAGATAGATCACAAGTAGGCAGAGAGGCAGGCAGAAAGAGAGAGGGAAGCAGGCTCCCCGCTGAGCAGAGAGCCCAATGCGGGACTCGATCCCAGGACCCTGAGATCATGACCTGAGCCAAAGGCAGTGGCTTAATCCACTGAGCCACCCAGGTGCCCTATTGCAGCATTATAATAGCCAAGATATGGAAGCAATTCAAGTGTCAATTGATAGATGAATGGATAAAGGAGATGTATATACATACAGTGGAATACTACTCAGCCATAGAAAGGAACAAAATCTTTCCATTTGCAATCACGGGTTGATCTGGAGTATACAATGCTAAGTGAAATAAGTCGTCAGAGAAAGATAAATACTATATGATTTCACTCATAGGTGGAATTTAAGAAGAAATAAGATAAAGGAACAATGAAAAAAAGAGAGAGAGAGAAAAAACAGACTCAAATATAGAGAACAAACTGGTGGTTGCTGGGGGATGGTGAGTCAAGGAACGGGTGAGAGAGTGAAAGGGATTAAAGTGATGAGCACAACATCGCTTCTCGGCCTTTTGGCTAAGATCAAGTGTAAAGTGATGAGCACTGAACAATGTATAGAATTGCTGCACCATCATAATGGGCACCTGAAACTAAGATAACACTCTTTGTTAATTATACTTGAAAAAAAATTAGATATGGTAAAATATGGCTTTGCAAAGTAGGCCAGAATACAGAATTTTAAAATATTCACCTTTTTTAAAGATACTCTTTATACTTCCCTTAAGCACTCATGTGTCCTATCTTTGGAAGAAGAGAAGTCATAAGAAGAGAAGTTACAGTCGGCAAAAACAAAAAACCAGAGAGAATCATGGAAGAGATCAGCTGTTGAGGCAATATTAATCCACTGTCACTGAAAGCATTGGACATGTGATGATGTATTTGCACCTCGACTCCACCATTAATCGCCACACTGTCGTCTTAGGCAAAAGTACTGAAAAGGCAAAGTATGCCTTTGCTTTCTTACGCTCACCCAGGATCTCATTGTTTTTGCTACAAAATTACCACTTTTTCTCCATCCTAATATTAATAACTACCATTTTTTGGTTGCGTCACCAGGCTTTGGACACTGTGCTAGTCAACGTGTGTACGTGACATAACAATAGCGTATGAACACATTTCCCTCACTTGTCAGTGAGGCAACTGAGACACCTCCAACATCAAATAATTCTCTCAAGTGCATAAAGCTCGTCAAGAGGTAGAGACAAGATTCAAATCAGATCTTTCTGACTGTAATGTACAGTTCTGACGGTCCACAACATCGCCATCTGCACTGGACGTGTCTCTTATACCCTGTAAGATGGCTGGATGGAAGCAAGTATTAGTCTAAACTAATTCTAAGGCATAAAGAATTCTAACCCCTCCCGCTCCCCCAATACCTTTTATCTTGTCATTTTGAAAAATGGACTTGCTTATTCAAATGAACCTCTAATCAGATTGCTTTCATGTAAAGTGACAGAAGGAAATGAAACATTTTAGATGAATTGAGGAAGTATTTGGAAAGAGGAGCAGGAGTTACTCAGTTGCCATTTGGATCATCCCACGGAATTGGTCGTGTAATCTTGTCTAGCTGATGCTTTCTAATATCACACACCCACACCAGGCAACGTGGCTCACCATCTTCTCTCAAGAGGGTTCAGCAAAATTTCAACTAAAAAGAAAACACTGAAGAAAACCAGTGAGGTGTATTACTAGCACACATGAATTTAAAAGTCCCTAATACCAAGAGAAGCTTTCCCCTTGTCTTCATTGATAATTTATTTACTAAGCATCAGTTTATCCTTCAGTTTTTATCTACTTCTTATGTGAACTATTTCTCCATATACTTACCCATATTCATTTACTCATAGAGTTCATCTCTTTTGTGTTCCCAAAGCATTTACTATCTTTCTCTATTATGACAGTTTTTACACATTATATTTTATTATTATTATTTTTTAACATATCAAGGTTTATTTCATTTTAACAATCTCCTAGGGTTACACTGACTTAGAGATTTTTAATGAGAGCCCTTAACAGTGTTTGGCACTGAATGACTGCTGAATAAGTATACTTACAGTTTCTATATCTGTATTTCCTATATGGAAAATGCCAGCCACAGGGGCAATTGTAACCTAACATATGCATGCAACACTGATGCCTCTAATTCATTTCTTTCTCTGTTTTCTTTGCCTCACTCTTCTTTCTCTTGCAAGTTGTGCTTTCCCTTTTGCCTTTTTGCTTTTTGGTTCTTCTCTGCTCCCTCTGACTCTACCTGCCTTTCATCACCATCTCTGATTAGCTTCATTCTGGAATGAATCCCTCTTTGTGTCTGGGAAGATGGCTTCCAGTATCAGGTTCAAATTTTCCAAGCTTAATAATCTTAGCAGATAGAGAACTTATTTTCCATAGCATTAAAAATGTTATCATCCTGTCTTGATATATCTTATCTTACTTTTTGCTGGTAATATTCTAATATGGGGTTAAGTCAGGAGGATACATCTCAAATATCTGGAACCTGATCAAATCTTTCATGCTGTATTACTTGGGTTTTTATTGGGATAATGCTATGTGATAAAGAACCTCCAAGATCTCAGCTCAGTCTCAGAAGAATCTTTCTGGTTGTTCTAAACTCGATGCCAATCGCTCTCAAGCTGCATGTTTCCTCTTCAATGTACTTGATGTGTCCTATTCCCTCAACCTTTGGTTTAAAGTCTCAGGCTTTGTTCCAGTCGCACTAAATTAGGTTATGCTCCTGTCTCTCTGAACTAATCATGGACCAAGCTAATGCTAATTAGTTTAGGCCTGAGTCACAAGTGCTACTCATCCAGCCACTTCTCTGAAACACATCAGCTGCTTAGCAGGGTGATGTGTGGTTATGGGAAACACAAGCTAGGTGCTAGAACCAAAAGAAGGTGGTAAAAGACTGCTCAGGGACATCTGAGTGGCTCAGTGGGTTAAAGCCTCTGCCTTCGGCTCAGGTCATGGTCCCGGGGTCCAGGGATCGAGCCCTGCATCAGGCTCTCTATTTGGTGGGGAACCTACTTCCTCCTCTCTCTCTGCCTGCCTCTCTGCCTACTTGTGATCTCTGTCTGTCAAATAAATAAATAAAAACTTAAAAGACTGCCAGAATCAACAAAAACACCCAACACAGAATCTGATGCTTGCATTTAAGTTCAAGTTTGTGGTTAAACTTATTCTGATCTTAGGAAAAGGGTTTGGGCAACAGCCTTGATGTGAACTGGCTGTTAGTAGCTGCTGCCTCCAAGATGGAAATGAGAAAATTTGCAGAATAAAGAAGGAAAGCTAAAGAAGAGGTACTTTGTAACAGTGATATTTTTCTTCCACCACCTGATCAAGTGATAAAGAGCAGCTACTTAAGTTTAAACTTTTTCTTTCCCTGGAAAGAATATAAGACATTCCGAATTAGAAACATCTGCTGGTACATTAGGCATTGTTCTAGTTCTAGGGGGGAAAATAGTAAAATGTTGGTCTTGACAGTGGAGGAAGAGTTACACAGGAAAATTTTTTTCTTGATCAAAAAAATCAAAATATATACGTAAGAAATAGAGAAACAACACATTAAACAATACAGGAATTCTGAAAAAAATCTAGTACATCTGAAACTTCTGGTGCACAAAAAATACTTAAGGATGATTAACAAACTATTTTAGTGATGCTGACAAGATTATTGTTACTTCTAGGTCACACCGTTGAGTGTCTCAGACTCTGTGTTTATTCAAAGGACTGTTATATCAGTGAAGGATTTCCTATATAGAATTCTCTGTGCTTGGGCGCCTGGGTGGCTCAGTTGGTTACGTGCCTGCCTTCAGCTCAGGTCATGATTTCAGGGTCCTAGGATAAGAACCCTGTGTCGGGCCCTGTGTTCGGCGGGGAGTCTGCTTCTCCCTCTCCCTTTGTCCCTCTCCCCAACCTGTGCGCGCACACACACACACGATCTCTCTCTCTTTCTCAAATAAATAAATACATCACTGTGTTCATAAAGTTCCTACCTTAACCTTTAAAAATACTTGTCTGTAAGGTGTTTTTTTTTAAAAATATATTTTATTTATTTATTTGACAGAGAGAGAGATCCCAAGTAGGCAGAGAGGTAGGCAGAGAGAGAGGAGGAAGCAGGATCTCTGCTGAGCAGAGAGCCCGATGCAGGGCTTGATCCCAGGACCCTGAGATCATGACCTGAGCTGAAGGCAGAGGCTTTAACCCACTGAGCCACCCAGGCGCCCTGTAAGGTGGTTTAGAACTGCCCTGAAGATTTTGGCTGCTCTTCATAAGTCTACTTGAAGTAATTCCTCTAAGGGTGGCCCATAACTGTTTGCCTATTTATATTCTAGAGATGAAAAACAATATGTGAGATGTGATTGAAATAGTCCTGAGTACATGGAAAATGCTCAGTAAACTGCAGGACCCAGTTATCTTTCTTATTACTGCTCTTCTTTTGCCTCATATAATTTGAATCACTTTTCTGTAAGAGCAAATTCTGTGTGCAAGTTGCTGGTGTAAGGATTTGGTGGCAGGAAAGTCCACCAACACCTTTGTCTGATCTCAAAGGATGAATAAAAGAGGCAGCTGTTTTCTAACATCTTTGCTTTGACAGCTCTCAGAGCCACCAGAGTCTCATATGCAGTTGGGGCTATTGGTAGGTCCTGGAGAAAGAACGCTTGAACATCTTCAGAATGCCGATGTTTTTTTCAGGCAATAGTATCCATGTGTCTCAAAGTGAAAATTAAATCCAAACTCCCTTCATCATCAAACACTTGCTGTTCCTCTTTGAAAACTTGGTGAATCTGGTGCTCATGAAAACACGGGTTAGTGAAGATCAGTGTGAAAGGCTAAATAACACATGTCGTCTTCCTCTTCTTTGGTGCTTTTCATGGTCCCAGTACTTCTCCAAGAGAAGAAAAGCAACGAAACAAAGAAGATATAGAAATGATGCTACAAAGGATCACCCCCCAGTTAATGATAGAATAAATGCTTGTTTAATGCAATACAGCTTGTACAGATAATTAAATACTGATCAGTAAATGATCATTTAGAAGTTTGCAATGACTACATTTGTATGCTATGATTTATTTGAGTAATAATTTTATGGTATGTTTTTATTGCATTACTTACAAAGAGCAGAGGCTATGACACAAAATAAATAGTTGTCTTCATTTTGAGGTTTTTATTTTAAAATATCTGTAGAGAATTTCTTAAAGATTAGGCTCAAACTACAAAATGGAAACTGGAAAGAGTAGTCATGGATATTTTAACACTTATTTATATTTACAGAAATGCAGATCAAAATGAGATTTTATTTTTAATGTTTCAGGCTAGACCAGGTGAAATAGCAATGGATGTGGAAATAAATAGTCAGATATTTTGAAGGGAGTGCCATCAAGATCTGTGGTTGAATTGGATCTGGCATGGGAAAGAAAAAAGAGGAGTCAAGGATAACTCAGCTGTTTTTACTCTGAGAACCTGGAACGAAGACTCAAATGGGAAAGCCATGAACCAAGTAGGGATGAAGGAGGAGTCAGAGAAGAGGAGTTCCTCTGGGGGCATGACAAGTTTGAAGTTTGATTCTATTCTCATTAGCAGTACATTTTCCCACAGGCTCATTTTAATTAAATCTGTTAATTTCCAGGGTATAATATTCCTCAAATCAAACCCAAGGAAGAGATTTTTCTTTTCATAATTTGGGGTTTTACAAGTTCCTATAGTGCAACAAATTTTTTGAGATTATCGACTTTGAGAAACAAAATTGTAAACATAAATACAATGTGCCATAACAATTAATTATTGCTATCATGATGTGTTGAACATTGTGCTGTTTTAAAATGTTAACATTTCTCCTATTTTCATATAAGTAAAAATGAGGATTTAAAAGAACCTAGGGACATAGTTAACATAGCAAGTGAGACCATTTTGACTCTAAAGGCCATGCTTAAAGGGATTAAAATATATCTTTTGTGTTCGCTTTAAAAAAAAATGGTGATACTGATTTTCATGAATATATTCTAAACATTTCTTTTTTTTAATTTAATTTTTTAAAAAAATTTTATTTATTTATTTGACAGACAGAGATCGCAAGTAGGCAGACAGGCAGGCAGAGAGAAAGGAGGAAGTAGGCTCCCCGCTGAGCAGAGAGCCTGATGTGGGGCTCTATCCCAGGACCCTGGGATCACACCCTGAGCCGAGGGCAGAGGTTTTAACCCACTGAGCCACCCAAGCGCCTTATATTCTAAACATTATAACATTTTCTTTATCTTTTACCTTTTATAAAGATATTTTTATTTGGTTTCATACTAAATGGAAGCAAATATTCAAATTAATTAATCATAAGCTATATGTAGCATGATTTATTATATCTGGTTCCAATTAAAGAATTGATATGGCATTAGAGTAATCATACTTAATTGTTATCAGAATCAGTAGTCATAAAAACAAGTGCTTATGATATTGTTGAGTGAGCTGAAAAATATGTCAACGATACACACTACATAACTTTATTTTTGAAAATCAGGAATTGGGCCTGCAACACTTTTTTAAAAGTTGGAAGTGTGTATCATTCTGAAAGATGAGCTTAACAAATTATAGTTTTTGCAAATATAATTTTCAAGATGGTAAAGCTAGTGAACAGGTACTGGATCTAAATATTTAAATATTAATGTGGGCACATTAGTCTAAGAGGTAACTTCTTAGTGATGAGGAGCAATTGCCCAAATGAAGGGAAGGAGGTTAATCAATTACTGATTAGTCTTGAAGAAAATCCAATCACTGGATTTTCCACAGGAAAAAATCAGGCTCCTCTGGGCTGCACACAAAATAAGACCAGAAGAGGAATCTAGTGATGCCAAAAGCAAATCTGGATTAATCATTAGTGGCTGGTCCTTTGACAAACATGGTTTCCTGCCTGGGATGTCATACTTCTGTATTGAGTTTTGACTGCTTCATGGCCAGAGACCATCATCCCTTCATCATAGCATCCTACGGAAGGTCCCATGATATCCCACTTCTTCAGCATCTTCTTCAGAGAAAATTATGTTAAAAGGAGCATCGCTGGTGGCACTGAAGGTGAAATGAAGTGATACAAGGGCAGACTGGTGCTTATGGGGAAGGAAAGTCTCACTGTCTTGCCCTAGTGATAGCAGGAGTTATAAACTGACCCTGTAGATAGAATCTTTGCTGTAGAAAGTCTTTAGCTTTTTAAAATGCAAGCAATAGGGGCATCTGGGTGGCTTGGATGGTTGAGCATCTGCCTTTGGATCGGGTCATGATTTCCAAATCTGGGATTGAGCCCATCAGGCTCCCAACTCAGGAGGGATCCTGCTTCTCTCTCGGCCTCTCCCCTTCGTTGTGTTCTCTTTTTTTCTCTCTCTCAAATGAAAAAATAAAATCTTTTTTTTTTTTTTAAAGATTTTATTTATTTATTTATTTGACAGAGAGAGACCACAAGTAGGCAGAGAGGCAAGCAGAGCGAGAGAGAGGAGGAAGCAGGCTCCCTGCTGAGCAGAGAGCCGGATGTGGGACTCGATCCCAGGATCCTGAGATCATGACCTGAGCCGAAGGCAGCGGCTTAACCCACTGAGCCACCCAGGTGCCCGCAAAAATAAAATCTTTTAAAGAAACACAAGCAATAAGAATTGCCTTTTTTCCTTTCCCCAGAGTATCTCTAAGAGCCAGTAGCCAATCCACAGAAATATGGAAAGCTACCTCGAACAGAGAATACAGAAGAGCTAGGGCAGTTATCAATATTCAATGTGGCCAAATGAATGAGCAGAGGTTGACAGGCAGGACTTGTATTTTCACCTTAAGTCATATACTCTCTCTGTGCCTATGTGGCAGAATTGGCATAACCAGCGAGGCATCCCAGCTCTTTAAGTGTTTCATCCTTGTTACCATGTCTTTCATGAAAAAAAAAAAAAAAAGCCTGAATTAAAATCCACTATTGCATTCTCCCCCTTGGTAGCCCTTCCCATTCTGACTGGATTGGCTCAGCCAGAGAAACTCCAAGGTGAGCCAAGAAAGGATGACTGCCCCCTCCCCATCACACTCCCAACTTGTTGATATGGGGTAAAATTATCTTGTTACACATTTTGAAGGATTATTTGTTGAAAAGTAAAAAAAAAAAAAAAAAAAAAAAAAAGGATTATATTTTCAATTTATTCCTATGTATCCATAGTCAGAATTAGAGAAGTCTCTAAATTAGACCACGCATTCCCTGGTTCCAGGTAGCATTAATCAAGAAACCTTCCTTTCCTCTTAGGTCACAAAAGACCTGATACGATTATGCACATTTTATGATTTTTTTTCAGATGGACTGAACCAATATTGAGATCACATTCTCTCCCCTCTCCCCCAAATTAGTGACATTTGAAGTCAACCATAGTCTTTCTTTTCTGTAATCAATGGAACTGCTTCCTTCCTCTGGCCATCTCTTGTTGATATTAGCTGGTCTCCTGCTATTACTAGGGATTCTGATTCCTGTCTTTGCTAGCTACCAGCTGTTTTAAAACTTCACTTTTTCTTTTCTTCTTCTACTTTTTTTTTATTTTAACTAAAATGCCTTTGCAGAAACACTTTCTCCTTAATAGCGATTTTATTCAAGAAATTTAACATAGATTGAGATTCTGGCAATTGTAGGCTTAAAAAATAAGACAAAGCAAAAAAAAAAAAAAACAAATAGTAGACCTTATTTAAAACCAAATTTAAGGTGAAATAGTGAGGAAAATGAAGAATGTCTCTTAGAAAAAAAAAATAGCTTTAGAAATTCTTAATAACCTTAGTCAGTCCTAACTTGTAGGTTAATAAGGTCCTTTTTATAAATTAACATTATTTTCTTTTGGTGTCTCATTGAATGTTACTGGGCTATACTTTTACTTTATTCACTAAAAAAAAAAAAAAAAAAAAAAAAAAATAGCCTGCTCATTTAATGCACAGAACACTGATTTCCCCTTGGAGATCTTAGACTCTGGTTTATTTCCTTATTTCCAGTCTTTATAATTTTCTACCTAGATAAATGACTATATTTTCCTATTCTTAATTTAAAAACAGGTCATGAGAAAAAAGCTATGCCAGTGCGACTAATCTTTAGATGGCCAGCGCCAGGAAAGCAACATTCATAATATTGTCCTCACTGGCTTTCCTTTTGGAATTGTGGTGCCAGGGAAAATGATTTACTGCCAGCCTGGACTGAGACTTGGGCTTTGTAGAAAAGATTTATTGGCATCAACTTTGCATAAGGCCATAATCAGTCCTGAAAAGACATTTGTCACTATAAACCCTTATTTTCAGGTGCCTGACACTTTCCATAAAACTATACTTCAAGTGGAAAAGTCATTTGGGTTTTCAGATCCTTTATTCCAGGATTTCTTGATCGTTTAAAACGTCTATCATTTCTTGAACTTTCTGGATACACGAGCACAGTGTTTCTGGGACCTATCCCTAGGTTTCCGTGAGGTGGGGCGGGGTGGGAACCATAAATGTACATTTCGAACAAGTGCCTGAGGAGCTTCTGTGGCAAGTAGAAAACGAGAAACAGTCTCAGGACAGCAGGTATGGAGTCCCGTGCATAAGCTCTGGCTCTGTTTGTGTAACCTTGACTAGCTGATGTGGCCTCTTGGTCTCACTTGTTTCCTTGTAGTCTCCTTAATATGCTTTAATTGGGCAAGTACACTTTCGGCTTCTAAATCATGAAGTTTAAAGAAAATCAAGTAAGGGAGTACCGACCCTATAGAAAGTACAGATAGGAAGCAGATGATGCATCGTAGCTCTCTTCTCTGCAATCCATAATGACAAACACAAACACACAGACAAAATTACACGTGTACGGGCACCCATGCATGCTCGGCCCTCAGTCGGGGGTGGAGCAGCGCTAGGAAGGGTGAGTCAGTCGATCTTGATCAGAATGAACAACTTGTAGGAAGCAGCAATTAAGGCAAGGCCACAGCCCTGCAAACAGTTGAGGTTAGGGGACATAAAACAAGAGCCAAAGTTTACTGCAAGATGGAAAATCAAAGAGGCCCTGTCTTGAAACACCGGTCTCAAGGATGGCTAAGGAGCTGAAAACATTCCTCAAGTACCAATGACAGGCCCCCAGATTTAAACAAAGAGTTTAAAGTGCTTAACGCACTTAAGGTAGCCTGAAATAGCCAACTATTGACTTTACTGTGTTCATTAACTCACCAAGAAACTGTGCACAAATTAATTAGTCCATCGTTTACTCTTATCTGTGCCACAAATCAAAGGGGTTCAAAAGTCAACCTAAAAGCTCTTGTGCATTTCAATTGATTCCAAATGTAAAATCATTATAGCATTTGCTTTTTATAAAATAATTTAGAGCGATCATCCTCTATAATGTGAATCTGTGAGCTCTCTCTGAGGTTACTTACATGTTAAGCTCTGAAGTTTATATGATTGTTGCATTCTATTTCCTCTCAGAAAAACCTCCCTTTAGTCAGTTTTGGAGAAAATACAGTAAATCATGAAATCAGCCAAAAGAAGGAAACCACCAAGCAGTAGTACATATTATCGTGTAACTGTTATTTCCAGAATTATCCATTTTGGTGTTAGTTTAAAACATACTGGTTGAATTGTTTATTTTCAAATGAAATATATATTCACAGAAGGGTTTTGCCTTAGTCACTGTTTTATAAATAACTAAAGAATATTTTGTGAGGTGTTACAAGGAAAAATAAAAATCTGGTAAATTTATGCTTTTAATATCCAAGTCTGATTTAATGTAATGGATTTATTACTGGCACAGATACAAATATATCTATTAATTCAAAATAAAATTTTACATTGACACGGATATCTAGTCTTCAACAGTGTTTAAATGTTTTAATACCAGTCTAACATTTATTCTGATTATTTAAAATGGATTATATATCATTAGAAAAGAAATATTCAAATACTAGAGATGAAAACTTCATGGAATATTTTAAGTGATTATTGATTATAAAAACATAAAAACATGAGCTTGTCTCTTCAAACAATCAATAATCAATTAAACAACTAATATTTATTGATTGACTATCTTAGATACACCAAGACAGTACAAAAGAACTCTTGCCTGGGGGGTCCCTGGGTGGCTCAGTGGGTTAAGCCTCTGCCTTCACTCAGGTCATGATCTCAGGGTCCTGGGATCAAGCCCCGCATGGGGCTCTCTGCTCAGCAGGGAGCCTGTTTCCCCCTTCTCTCTATTCCTGTCTCTCTGCCTATCTATGATCTCTGTCTGTCAAATAAATAAATAAAATATTAAAAAAAAAAGAACTCTTGCCTGGAGCCCCAGGGAAACCACATTGCTCAGCCACAGTGGGTGTTCATATTGTGCACTGATGGTGGTACCACTGGATTAAGCAGGGCACCCCCCAGTCTGCAGGGTTGGATGCAGCAGCCCTTCATGCCTCCTGTCCTCAACTAGTTTACAATCCATCGGAGCAAGGGGAAGAAGCAGGCAAAACTGGAGGTAAGATTAATACACATGAAACAATAATAGCAAGAAAATATATGTAACAATAAAATGAAAAAGAAGGGAGAAAAAATAAAATGAAGATGGCGTATACCATGGACAGGGGAATGTGGTTCGTTTCTTTTTCCCTCACTGGGTGCTAATGAGCAGATTGTAACATAACTTGGGTACCGGAGCATGCAGCTAAGCAACCGTTCTGTGTAACAGTGTAGCCTGTGGGCATGGAGAAGCCTGGAGATGAGTGACTACAACTGAGGCCCTAGTAAGAATTTTAAAAGAGAAGAAACTATAACCTCCAGTCATTTGAGACTGGGTTTTAGTCATAAGGGAAATTGTTTCATTGTTAAATTACTGTTTCATTGTTTCATTGTTAAATTACTGACTTGATAGGTTACATTTTATTTCTGTATTTTAATCATATTGTGAATTCATAATTCCCTGGTAAAAGCACCTATCTTTTATTTAAAATGTCCCAAGAAAGCTGGGTGGAGGTGGGAGTGGGTTTGGGTTTAGGGAAGGAACTGTGTGTGTGGTGTTATGGATAAGGAACAAGTTCACAAAGACCAATTCCATGAAAAATCTTTCTCATAAACTTATGACAGAATGCTGTTACACATAAAGCTGAGCCTGCAGTTGGAGAGTGGTATGGACAGTTGAATGCTGTAGGTGTTTTATTCATCCTTCAGTCTTTCGCTTAAGAATCACTTCTTCCAGGAAGCCTCCCTGATCTCTTAGGTTAGGTCACGTGTCCCTCCTGTGGCTTTGCATCCTGTGCACAACTATCAATACACTCATTATTTGGTTGCAATTGCCTGTTTATTGTTTCGTCTCACAAAACAGAAGAGCAACAAAGATTCATTAAATATTTTGCTTAACAAATCATCTTTTTTAAAAGTAGTTATCTTTAAGTAATTATCTCCTTTAATAATACAAACGAGGGCTCCTAGACGGCTCAGTTATGTGTGGTGCTTTCAGCTCCGGTTATGAGCCTGGGGTCCTGGGATGGAGCAGTGACTCTGGGCTCCCTGTCAGCAGGAAGTCTGCCTGTTTCTCTTCCTCGGCCCAAACCACCACCCCCCACCCCCGTCATGCTCCTTCCCTCTCTCAAGTAAACAAATACAATGTTTAAAAATAATAAGAAGAACTGTATAGTGAGATAGGTATCACTATTAGTTTATTTTACAAATGAAGAAATAGAGCTGTAAAAGGGTTAAGAAAATGCCCAAGGTCAAAGAGCTAGAAGGTTGCATAGTAACAATTCAAATCCAAACAGTCTGATGGCAAAGCAGGGAAAGTGTGTTTTACATATGCTATTGGCACAATGTTGGGCACTTAGCATCCAGATACTCATTGTATGAATAACTGATGTCAGATGAGAGGGAGACAAGCAGATTGGAGCTATACAAGAAAGCTTGCTAGCGAGAGGGAGTGATTTGAGCTAAGCCTTGAAGAATGGGCAAGATTTGGATGAATTTACAGAAAAGTGGAATGCATTAGGCCTGGAGAACTTGAGCCAAGCAATGAGAATGTGTACATGGTGTGTTTTGGGGACAATCAGGAGGCTGTGGACATTGGAGACTGGGTAGGCATGTTGAAGTCAAATTGTAGAACATCTTAGAAATGCAGGCAAAGTAACAGGGTAGGAAGCAGAAAGCCATTAAGAGATTGTGTGTATGAGAGTGACATGACAAGAACAGCTTTTAAATGAAAGTATTATGTAAAAAAAGAAACCATCTAGGCACATTTTAAAGAATGCCTATTTTACTAATAAACTGATTTCAAGCAGGGTAGTTTTCATTTTATTACGTCTACTCATTCAACTGAGTACCTGTTCTTTGTTATATATATACCGTAAGGATGCAATAATTTGCAAATGTGGTTTAATATAATTTCTTTTAGATGTATTACTATTCAATTTTGAAGTAGGTTTTTTTTTTTCTAAAGATTTTAATTATTTATTTGACAGACAGAGATCACAAGTAGGCAGAGAGGCAGGTAGAGAGAAAGGAGAAAGCAAGCTCCCTGCTGAGCAGAGAGTCCGATGTGGGGCTCAAGCCCAGGACCCTGGGATCATGACCTGAGCTGAAGGCAGAGGCTTTAACCCACTGAGCCACCCAGGTGTCCCTTGAAGTACATTTTATTTTCTTTTGAAGTATTAGGGGGCTCTCATCTCACTTAAATATAACATATCTTAATGCCTTCAATTGTATCTAGTAAGTCCTTTGTCAAATTGATTACTCTCCTAGCTTATTTCCACTATAGTCAGCATTTAAGATGATTAGTCAGTCCAAAAAAAAAAAAAAAAAAAAAGATGATTAGTCAGTCCAAAAATTAGTTCCTTAGCTTATCAATTTCTTTTTTTTTTTTTTAAGATTTTATTTATTTACTTGACAGAGATCACAAGTAGGCAGAGAGGCAGCCAGAGAGAGGAAGGGAAGCAGGCTCCCTGCCAAGCAGAGAGCCCAGTCCCAGGACCCTGAGATCATGACCTGAGCCGAAGGCAGAGGCTTAGCCCACTGAGCCACTCAGACGCCCCAACTTATCAATTTCTTAATAAATGTTGCATGCAATTGCTAAAGAACTATATGGTTCTGCCCTTGGCTTCTATTTGGTACATGGATCTATAGCTTGGAGAAGGTAAGCTCACCAAATTTATAGATGACACTAAGCTGAAAAGAAAGCAACCTATCTGATGTCACAATCTAGAAAAGTTAGAGCAAGGGTCAAATCCCACAAGATGGAAGCACTGGGGATAGATTATGTTTCTAGGCCCTGTGACCAGCAAAAGACAATACGTGGCCAAAATATCCCCGGATGTCCCCGCTAGTGAGTTTACAGTTGATGGGGACGGCCCTGAAACTTAACAGAGAATACTCTTATACCTAATCTGTGCTACCCTGGGAGGATGCAATCCCATTCTAAATTGATAATGGGTTTTAAGTAAACACACACATCATATATATATATATATATATATATATATATATATATATATATATATTTTATCCATCACTCTCTCAACTTGGAAAGCACTATAATTAGAAACAAAGAAGCCCAATTGCTTTCTCGGTTTTTCAAAATATCAAATCCATCACTTTTGTTGGTCAAAAAACATACCTGTGACAATGGTGGTTCTGCCTTACAGTGGCCTAAGAACTTTATGAGTCTGGTGTCATGTATTATAGATTCCTTCTGCGAGTGGTTTAATGAACTCTGGTATAGTAGCTCTATACCCACACAAAATCTTTTAACAAGGCACAAATTCACCAGAATCATAGATAATCCTTCTCTTGACTTTATTTAGACTTATGTATTATCTTTATCTCTCTCTTTGGCCAGATCTAAGAAAGACAAGAAGGTGAGAGCTACTGAATTTTATTTCCAAAATTATCAATCAATTACCAGAATAAAAGGAAGAATTTGTTTTCAATCCACATTCTCTGTTTACTTCTGAAGGTTCTTAAACTGTTAGACCAAATTTTTCTTCTAAGTTGTCATCCAATTGATAGACCCAATTTCAGTCCAATTTACCAGACAGGTCCTTGAAAGATAGTCTTCATTTTGTTAGATTCAAATTATCTTAAAAACTCTAGTGTGCAAACCTTCTAAATTAAATAATCCCTCCCTCTCCCCTCTGCCACACATATACATACACACTCACACAGGTATAGATGGGTTTTTTGTGTGTGTCTATGTTTTTCTGGATCTCTAGACATTAATAAAACTCACATACACAAGGGTTTCTAGTTCAACAAACCAAAATACATCAAAAAACCAAAATACATATCAAGAACTATATTTAGAAACTACTGAATTTAACCACCCTTTTATTCTTTAATCTGCCTGTTTATTCATCTAACAAATGTTTATTTGAATATAACATTGTTAAAAGTTCAAGTTATAGAGCCAGATTTCCTGGGTGTGAGTCTTAAGTATTTCAGTTATATGTTGTTGGACCTTGGTTGGGACTATCACATTGCTAAATTGGGGATAACAATAATACCAGTCCTATAGGATTATTATAAGGACTGACTTAATAAATGTAAAATGCTGAGAGCAGCATGTGACACATTTAAATGCTGTATTTGTGGTGTTGTTATTATTATCATCTCTATGCTTATCAATTTAAATCTTTTTCTAAGGACAGATACTAATACTTTTGACAAACATATTCACCCTTAAAGATCTCCTAAAATGAGTTTTATCTCTAAAATTATGGAGAATATGGGGTGCCTGGGTGGCTCAGTGGGTTAAAGCCTCTGCCTTTGACTCAGGTCATGATCCCAGGGTCCTGGGATCGAGCCCAGCATCGGGCTCTCTGCCGGTCAGGGAACCTGCTCCCTCCCCCGACCTGCCTCTCTGCCTACTTGTGATCTCTGTCTGTCAAATAAATTAATTAATTAAAAAATAAATAAATAAAATTATGGAAAATACATCTTACTGTAGGTGATTCTTTGTTCCTAAGAAGAACCTTGGTGAAATGGGAGGTGAATGTTACTGAAATATCTATTCATTGAAAGAATCCTCTCCAGAAAAACCACGTTCTTCAGCTTAGTGTCATGATACAGGTAAAATTTGTATCAGAGGCTGAGCTAAAACAGTTAACTATCTGGGCAAAAGTAGAAAAAAAGAGCAGAATAAAAAAATTACAGGGAAAAGTAGGGGCTGGTGTTCTCTTGCCAGCTTAATTCTGTTGACCTTATAGACTTGCCCCAAAATAGTGCCACTGACATGGCACATAGACAAATGGGTGCTTCTCACCTTGCATAAGATCTGCTTTTGGTCCATAGAAGAAGATAAAGACGCAGTTATCCTACCTTCTTTGGGGTTCTTGTTCTCTTTTGTTCCTTTTTTCTAGTTGTCTCCTTCATTCTCATATCTGCATTTTCCCTAATCTCAACACTCATTTCATTAAGATGATGACTAGAGTCACACTCTATTGTTTATTTCTTTCAGAGACTCCTCTCTCTTTTTGTTTCTTATCGATTTCATACTAGCAGCATTTTGAGGGGGAAAACAACAACAACAACAACAACAACCAGAAATCAGAAAGGGAAGAGTTCTGCAATGCCCCAAGCGCCAACTGACTGAATGGACTGGTGTGGGTTGAGAGGTGGGGAGAGTATCTGAATCTGGGCAATATAAATCCCAGAGAACTGCAGTTCATTTTTGGTAGATTTCTCTCTATGTCTGAAAATCCAAAAATCCCATTTAAAATGCATAATTTGATTCCACACCTAGTGATTTCTAGCACTACAACTTTATGAATGATACTTTGAAATTATCTAGATGGGCATTCTGGTGGTTCTAGGGAAAATGATATGCTCATACGATTAAATGTGGCTGACGTTTTAAGTAGTGCCACTATTTAGACTTCTCTAGGGACTCTGTTACTTCCTGAAGTTAGATCCCAGTTCAACTTTTTTCCACCCATCATAGCAGGTTAGGGACAGACTGACTCCTTCCTATGGGGTTGAGTCAGTTGCTGCTGGATCTAATCAGGGTTTTTCCAGTGGATCATTCTAGCATGGCAACAAGGGAAGCAAGCATTCCTCTGAGCAAAATTACTTTCATTGCACTTCTAAAATCACCAGTTTTCATGAAAAGAGGAAGACTGGAAGTAAGTTCAATAATTTCTAGCTCTCAGGCACTGACAACATGATGGGTTAACTGTGGTTTAATGTTTCATGGTGACATTTTATTTCCTAATTTTAGGGAGGCTAAGCTCTTTCAGTTATTATTATAAGCCACTTAAAGTCTTGTCAAGTTCTCTGCTTCCACTACATCAATACCTTTGAAAGATTAAGAGATAAATTTTTGGGTGTTGGTCATTTTCCAGTATAAATCTAAATGGTACTGGAGGAACAAAGAAAAGCCATCATTATGAAAACCAATGTACTGGCGTAGACCAAGGATATGGCTTCTTCCTCTGATTCACCTGTTCTGTCTAAGCTTTGATCCCTCTCAGAAACCTAGAAGTACTAATAATCCTTCCTAAACATGGAGAACCTCTGAGGTAATAGGGCAAAATGAAATTAAAATTAAATGGGGGAGATCAAATTGGTTTTAAGAGAACAGCATGTTGGAATAAACAAGATGAAGCAAGAAGGAAGGTTAGGACTCAGAATGCATTTTAGAAATTGAGCACATTTCCTGATGGAGAGGTGAACCTTCCTTTTGGTATTATTTTGCTTTTCCTTTTACATATCAGATACACAGAAACAGATCACTGAATCATGCATGATTCACTTCTTATGTATCTAGTTATTTATGTGGTTATTTTTAATAATGGATGGAGCAGAAATGAACTCACAGCTCACAAGTGCTTGACAAAAACAAGAGGCATATGTTTGACTCTGAGTTTCTTTACAGCCAAAGAAAAGAAAGGAACAAAATCAGTAACACAATTTACAATTTTTATGAAATAATGATAAAAGAAGCCTGTTCTTCATTCTGGCACTATGAAGAATTTTCTGCTGTTAGTCTCATAGTGAGAGCATTATAAAATGTAAAAAAAGAAAAAAAAATGTATTCAGCAACAATAATTCACTGTATTCACTGACAATACATTCACAATACAATACACTTTACAGAATTTTATTCACTTTGGCTCTGTTTGTTGCACTGAATGAGGTTAGCTTATGTTAGTCCATGCCTGAATGTAAATATATGTGAACTGCAAACTTTATGTAGCTCACCCTGTACACAAAAAACATTTGGAATTTCCATCTCTTAAATTTTTTGAGTGGAAAATATAAGCAACTTTAAGTGGCATTTAAATGAGCACAGCATCTCTCTGGCCCAAACATTCCCAATTTATAACCAAAAAAAAAAAAAAAAAAGGCTGGATTACCGGTCTGTCCCAAACCCAATCCATTCAGAGAAAGACGGCAGTTTGGATGACCTTGCTTATCTTCTTCTTTGTTTATCATTAAACTGTTTTTGCTTAATTTGTTGAAAAATATTTAGAGTGCCTATTATGTACTAGGCACTGTATTATGTGCCGACAATACAGTAGTGAACAAAATAGACACAGTTGTCCTGCTTTGATGGCGTGAAGGAGGGGGAAAGCAGTTGCAGAAGGCAAACTGTAAGCTAAGGAGGCAACATGGGAATAGGTAGTATAGAGCCTTGTAGCAGGTATGAGGGACTTTGAATTAGACTCTGTAGCAGCTATGAGAGACTTTGAATTAGACTCTGAGCAAGGTGTACAGCTATTGGAAGGTTTCGAGCGGAACAACATGATCTTGTTAAAGAGAATCAATCTGGGGCAAGGACAAAAGCTAGAAGACCAGTTCAGTGAAATAATCCAAAACAGATTGCAAATCAGAAAGAGCAATTCCAAGTTTCTTTTTCCTATGTCACTATGCCATACTTATCCTCTCTACTAGAACTTCTAACACTTCTCCTTCCACACCGTTGGCTGTTGCTTATTTTCTCTTTTCACAGAGAAACCATCAACTCTTTGCCTTCTTACCACCACTTCTATCCCTCGGCTCATAGCCATGCCATTTACTCTGCCTTGTCCCTGGCCAGCACTGAAGAACTGTCTCTACTCCCTTCACTAATCTGCTACTCCTGGACATCACTCCAGAATCCGTCTCTTCTTTCATTGCATCATCATTTCTCATTTTCTCTGAATCTTTCCCATAAGCAGATAAATATGCTAATACTCTTCCAATATTACGAAAATCCTCTCGACCCCAATCTACCACCCAAGTACAAGTCTTGTTTCCCTACTCTCCTTTAGAGCAAAAATCACATAAAGAATAATTATTTCCTCCCTTTGTCCTCTCTTAAAAAATGCTCTACTTAGGTTTTCACCCATACCACTCCACCAAAACTGTTGTTGAGAAATCAGCAATGACCTTCCATGTTGCTAATCTAATGGTCAAATCTCAGCTCTCAACCTAGTGGGTCTGTCAGCAGCAGGGGAGACAAATAAATTTTTTTTTTAACTTATTTATTTGAAAGAGAGTGAGAGATAGCATGAACAGGGCAGGAAAGAAGCAGACTCTCCACTGAGCAGGTAGCTTGATGTGGGACTCGATTCTGGAACCTCAGGATCATGACCTGATCCAAAGGCTTAATGGACTGAGCCACCAAGACACCCCTGCTGGGATGCCACCACTTCTGGCATAGACACTGTCTTGGTTTTTCTCTTCTATTCCTCCTTATCTCCCATTAAAAATGGGGCTCAGTCCATGGACCTTTTTACTTCTCTGATTATACTACTATTTTGGTGACGGCTTCTAGTATCAAGGCTTTAAATACTATCTCTATGATAAAAATTCCAAAATTTTTACTCTAGTTCTAAACAATCATATTAATTCTAGACTTATCTATTTTCAGCTGGACATCTAATAGTCTTCCCAAACACATCAAGCCCAATAGCTGACTTCTGATCTTTTCTTCCGACCAGGTCCTCCTGCATTCCTCCCCATCTTTGTAAACAGCAACTGAATTCTTTCAGTTACTGATCCAAAACCTTGGCGTCTTTCACATACTCTGCCTGCAAGCTAAGAGCAAATCCATTGTTTTTACTTTCAAAATGTCACCACCTTCTAAACATATTTAGAGTCTGGTTGTTTTTAATTCTCTCTCTCCCACTGCTACCACCCTAGTTTAATCCTCCATCACATTTTGAATAGATTACGCAACAGCCACTTAACTGGTCTAACTGGTTCTGTCCCTTTCCTTCCTTATAGTTCTGTTCTCAGCCCAATGGCCAGAATGATTTTTAGATCATTTTGTCCTTCTATTCAAATTCCCCCAGAGGCTTCTCATCTCACTTATAGTAAAAGCCAGAGAATCCTCAATGGCTTAAAAGATCTGACACAATCCAGTAACAATTGAAAAGTCTGACAATATTGAATATTGGCAAAGTTGTGGAACACCAAGTGGTTTTATTTTACTGATTTTTAAATTTAATATATTTTGATTTTTTAATTTGCTGATGAGAATACAATGGATATAAACACTTTGGAGAACAATGTGGCAATATTTAATGAAGCTTAAAACGCACAATCTGACAGGAATTGTGCTTCTATGTTCATACGTTAAAAAGTCCCCATGTGCAAAGAAAGTGACATATACAATAATTTTTATAGCAGCACTGCTTATAACATCAAAAAACTGAAAACAATCTGAACATCTATGTATAAAAAATGGATAAATAAGTCTTTGTGTGTTTATATACTAGAACATTAGTAAGCAACAAAAATCAAGAAATGAAAGCGACATGAGCCAACATGGAGGGTCACATAGAAGCCTTCATTCATATCAATGTTTTATTTCCTAAACAAGGTAGTGGGGTCACAGGTATTTATTAAATTAGTCCATATGGCCTCTGAATGTCTGAAATATGTCATAGTTTTAAAAGAGGTAAATGGGAAATTTGTAGAATGTGGGAAGAGTTTAGAGAGAGAGCTTGCTGGGGGAGGGCATGGATAGACACAGGGATGAACATATATAGTCATGCCTTGGGGCTGAGGAATTTAATTTCCTTCCCTTTGTTTTTATCCTCTCCTTCTGCAGTTTTCTTGGTTCATATTACCATCTTTTCAATAGCCTTCTGGTTGTTCTTCCTCACCAGGTTTATTTCCCAGAATTCATTTTTTATAGATCTGAGTGGTTTATATAAACTCTGATCATGTCCCTCTCTCTACATGTAAATCTTAAAAGACTCTTCATTACTTATATAGTGAATATAGTAAATTTCTTAATATGATATAGAGGGCACTCTGTAATAGCATCCTTACCAGTATCTGTTCCCAAATATTCCTGTTCACAGCTCTGTGTTGTTGCTCACAGCTCTTTCTAATCTCACCTCTAGAAAACATCAACATGAGACACAGTTTATATGACTTCTTTCTAGCTTCTCTGGAGGTAGCAAGTACTTCCTTTTCCTGTATGTGTACAGAATTTTGTAAATATCTCTATTATAGCAGTCATATTGTGTACAATTTTTATTAGACAGCTGTATTTCTGTTTCCCTCAATATAAACTACTAAAAGTCAGAGACAGTGGTTTTAGTTGCTGTTTCATTTTGTTTGTTTGTTTTTAAATCTTTACACACTTAGTTCTTATCAAGACTTAATATGTAAGGGGTGCTGAATAATTACTTGTAGAATTGATGAGAAAATGAGTAAAGGTTTTATTCAGCAATGTAGCGAGTGATAAGAATAGATTAGGTGAGATGTAAAGATAGTTTTCAAGTTCTTAATTATATGGTTGCCTTGTTTCTTTAATGCTTTTCAGCTTACACATATTGTCAATGGTTTATTGACTAGTTTCAAGAAAGATCAAAGTTGCAGGCATTTTTTTTTCATGTTAGCTAAGAGTAGTCAGGAGCTGAACCAGTCCCATTGGTAGGATAGTTCATAACTATCATACAATAGGACACCAACATATTTGAATTTATTTTTGAAAGTTTGGGTTAATGTAACATTAACTTTTATTCTGATAAATGCACAAAATAATTTAACTCCCTCTTCATTCTCAAGTTTTGAGCTGATAAGACATAGAGATTTACGATGTCATAGTAGGGCCACACTACAGTGAATGGGAACTGTATCAGGACTATGTCATCTGCACAAGAAAATCTGCTCTCTTTAGTTCTAAAATATCTAATATCAAATTAGTTTACAATTTGGAGGAAAAAGTTACTGCTTCTCCATTGGTTTCCAAGACAATTGACTATGGTAACTTACATTTTTGAAAATATATCGGTTTGGTATTTACTCAAAACTGGATAAATTCCACATTTTTGAAATGACTAGCTATTATTGAAGCTCCAGTTTCCAAGTAGCTTGAATATTAAGAACTAGTTTTAAAAACCAAACCCACAAAGTACTCCAGAAATTGTAAATCATTCTTCAATTGTTAACCACCAAGGCACTTCAATTTAGAAAAGAATCAAGAGACTTGCCAGTTATTCAAGCCTAAGTGTCTTAACCCAGTTTCAGACTGAGGACAAAACACTGCAGCAACACAAAAAAATGCAACAACGCTCCTTTTTTTTTTTTTTTCTTTTTTTGAGGGAAGCTCTTTTATACATTCTCTAAGAAACAAGTATAAAAATTGAGTTATTAGTCATTCCTGATAGAGGTGAGAGAGAAGCTGATGATGTGAACAGAAATGAAGGAAAGTTGTCTAGGTAATCAAAATACCAGACTTCCATTTAGACCCCTGAACAGTTTCCCAAAATTTTTTGAGGTGGTTAAGTCCATCTCCTGCATTATTTCTCAAACGCATTAGGATATTGTTACCATGTGTGTTTTCATTTTTGCTACTGTTTTTATAATTTACCCTAATTGAGTGAAAAATGAGGGCATGAAGAAAAGCATGGAGGTTCTCCGTTCTTTTTCTATTTTAACCTCACACATTAAGCACAGACTTGCCTCATGCTGACTTCTCTAACACTTTGTAGGAGGCCCAATCCAGCAATCATTCCTTTCAACTTCCAGACAACTGCCAGCCATACTCTTGGATGGGAAAAGTGGAGGGATTTTGGAAATTGCAAATCAAGTGTTTGGGCTGTATGATCGTCTCGTTCTGCCTATCAGAGTCCCAGCCAGAGCAAAATTCACCAAATCAGTAATCACCAGGCCTCCAGCATTTTTCTCATCATTTTCTGATTTTTTCCCTTTTATCCTTTTTAAAATTTCCTCAAAATACCCCTTGAGTGAGGTGGGAATTATATGATGTTGCTATAATTACCAGCTTTACAAGTGACTATTACCTCATGGTAAATAGTACGGTTACTACATAAAATTTGTGGTAAATTTCAATATTCCTATTTGAAAGGCTGGCTTATAATATTAGGACCTTTTCTTAATAATTTCAAACTCATAGTATTTGCTTCTACATAAGTGAACTTGAGAAGGATGAAAGGAAAAGGAGTTCTTCACTACAAACACATTTGTACTGTTTGGATGTCTTGCCACATAGATGCCTGTTAGGATTTTTTATTTTATTAATTCTTTTTTCAAACTGTATTGAGGACACTACTTCCAGAACATTTGCTCTTTGAACAAAGGGAGAAAGAATTAAAAGGTTTATCCAAATTTTCCAGACATGTTAGAGTTGAGGAAAGAATCAAAAGGCAATATTCCAATGTTTCTCTATCCATTTTTTCTCTTCCATACCACATTTAAAACTTGTTACAAATAAATTTCTATTTCCAATATCCATCTCTAGCCTTCCTTTGTATTTTTATTCCTAGATAGCTACCCAATATTTATTTTATTTGAAACATATTTTAACCACCCTTGATTATGTTTTTTCCAAAAATGATTTTCCCTGGTGACAACTGAAACTCAAGTGATGATAACAACAAAAGAGATTTTAAGAATTTTTCCAGAACCAAGGTCATTGGTGACATTTCCATAAATCACACACAATCTCAACACAGACCATCTTACAGAGATGACTTACTCTAATAAGCTTAATGTACAGAGGTTAAAATAGCCTCGTTGTATTTATCTTTCACTGTGCAGCTTACCAAAACCAAATTTCTGTCATCAACAATTATTAATCATCTATATGCCCTGCAGAGAATTTTAATAAAGCATATTATGAACCTGGAGTTGGGGGGATGTGGGAAGGACACAAATGTGATCCAAATTTATAAAAGGAGATGGGGTCCCTATTCCTCCACCACATCTGTTTGCCATATGTTCATAAATCACACCAATGTTTTGAACATTTCTCCTAGCACCTTCCTGTCACTCTGGTTTTATACTTCATAATTTTACCTCTCCTACCCACACACACACACACAAAATCTCATAACATTTGACCAAGTATTGGGTTAAACAGACTGCAGCGAATGACTGTGGCTAGTACCCAATAACCTTCCAGTTTCTTGAGATTTGGTTGTAGCAGGCAAAAGCAGGAGCAAAACTTGTGTATTCTAAAGAAGAAGAGAAATAATATGAAGTCACCAATTACGACTGCCAAACCAAAAAGAAAGTTACATTTTGAGTCTGAAGCTATGAAATAGAGTTGCCAAGAAGAAAGTTTCCAGCTTAGGAAAAGATGTTTTTCCTTGCAAATAGGACCCTCAGAAACAGGATGCAAGCTACTCTAAGTTTGTGTCTATTTTCGTTCTTCTATGACGCCAATGCAAATCTGCATGTGGTGGAGTGCTTGTCCCCTAGAAGACTGACATCTCTGACAACCATGACATGTGAAGACAGAGAAAGAGCAATAGGATTCAAATTGCATTTTCTCTCTCTCTTTCCTTCTTTCTTTCATTCATTCTTTCTTTCAGAAAGAGAGAGACAGAGAGACAGCAAGTGAGGGAACACAAGCAGGGGGAGTGGAAGAGGAAAAGCAGCTTCCTGCAGAGCAGGGAGCCCAATTTGGGGCTCCATCCCAGGACCCCAGGATCATGACCTAAGCCAAAGGCAGATGCTTAATGACAGCCACCCATGTGCCCCTCAAATTACACTTTCAAGACAGCCTATGTGACCTGTTGGTTTATTTAATGTAAAAATGTAAGCAAACTAAAGATATGGAGGAATGCAAATTCTCTTTGTGGTATCATATAGATGAAACTGAGGTCTTCGCCATTATGGCGGACTGGCCTCCCCTCCTCCTTGCTCCAGCTAGTACTACTGAATAGAATGTAACAACCACAAAACCAGCCACAACCATACTGATGCTTGAAAACAAAACACAAGAAATAAAAACACCCGTGTGGTGCCAGACATAAAGACAGGTAATCTGAAGCTAAGCAATGAATGGCAGCAAAAGCCAGATGGGCTGTGCGCCTACTGGCCCTGGATGTTCTAAGTCACTGAGGTTTTAATTTGAGAATAGAGAGTTGGGAAAGATGACAAAAGTTGGGTTTGCTGGCCTGGGGGCATGGGAAGCAAAAGGTGTACTCTCAGTGTAAAACCAAGAACCCGAAAGGGACTAGAAAAGTTCTTTCCACTGTACTGGGAATTTGGCAAGAAAAATAGGCTGTCTGTCCTAGGTCATGGTTGGAAATTAATCATCTGGGAGAAATCTAAACTAATACTATGTGGGGATAGGGGGTTGAGTTCATATGATACACTTGGTCAAAGAAAGTTAGGTCATGAAATTATTGTAAAAACTGGTTGAAAGACCCATGGGACTGGCAGAGGTAGACATAAAACTACCCACAATAATGACTTCACAAGCTTGAATCATGACATATCCTTTGAAAACAACTGACTCTGAAGATAGATTCTGACTAAAACCTGAAGCATTCAAAGAAACAGATCTCCATGTGACCCAGGATCTCAACAAACAGGAGAATTCACATTTTTTGAAAAAGATTTTATTTATTTATTTGACAGACAATGATCACAAGTAGGCAGAGAGGCAGGCAGAGAAAGACAGAGAAGCAGGCTCCCCACTGAGCAGAGAGCCCAATGAGGACTCCATCCCAGGACCCTGGGACCATGACCTGAGCCGAAGGTAGAGGCTTTAACCCACTGAGCCACCCAGGTGCCCCAAGAATTCACAGGTTAAAGCCAATAGAACATGGAACAATGTGAATACAAATTTGCTTTAAATATCCAAAGATATAGATAAGGACTTCTAAGGGCAGTATCTCCTAAAAAGAAGCAATTTTGAAAAAGAATAAAGTGAAAATCGTAGAAATTAAAAATATAATAATTGAAAGGAAAAGCTCAGTATATGAACTATTCAGTGTATTCCACACAAAAAAGAAATTAGTAAATTTGAAAAAAGATTTGAAAATTCATCTAAATGCAGTGGGTTAGATTTACATACATATAATAGATAAATACGGAGTTAAGTAACATGATACCTAACATACTGTATGAATGCTATTCCTCAATCAACTAATTGAACTCATTGACAAATAAATTGTATTACAAATTTTAAAAAGACACAGGGAGTATGGAATGAGAATCTGTGACATATGTCTAACAAATCTAATTAATATCCTTTCCAGAATAAGAGATTGGGAGAGAAGCAGTCCGAAAATGAAAGAAACCATGAATCTTCATATTCAAGGAGCAAATAGTTCTGAGTAGGGTAACCAAAAAAATCCATACTTAGACACACTATGGTGAAACTTGAGAACATCAAACCTTGGAATTTTTAAATTAGAAAAAAAGCATTTTAAGATGTACAAAGGCTGAAACAGGTTATATTTATGAAAATGCTACCAAAAATGTATTTCAGCAAGAAGGAAACTGAATTTAGAAGGAAAGTGTGTGGTGAAAGAACTAATGATAAACAGACAAAAAAAAAAAATCAAGGCATATTGATAAATTTAGGTTTAGGTGTGTGGGGGGGCACTTGGCTGGTCAGTCAGTTGAGCACATGACTCAATCTCAGGGTTGTGAGTTCAAGCCCCACAATGAGTGTAAAGATTACTTAAAAAATAAAATAAAATAAAGTGTGTGTGTATGTGTGTGTGTGTAAAGAAACTGAGAATAACATAGGTGGTGGGATGGGAGAAAACAGTTTAAGATCCTTGTCTTATTTCAAAAGGAGGATAGAATTACTGATTCAGCTCAGAACTTACTAGGTTAAGTCTGTATTACTATTTAAGAGTAACTGCTAGAAGAATAGAAATAAAATGTATAACTCACAAATTTACCCAGCAACAAACAAAGTAAAAGAGCTAATAAATAGCTGGCATTATCATTATTATGTTTAAACATTAAAAAGTTTAAACTTCCAAAGTTAATCAGAATAATCCTGACTGATATGAATGTCCTATGTGCTTACAAATTAAAAGTTTTTAAATTTCAGGTATTCGGCTATTTTTTAGCAGAAGCCAGAAGGCCAAAACAACAAAACACTTCTGACATTTACTACACAGAAATGATAATGATAAACAATGCAGTGACAGAAGAGGGTAAATAAAAAGTCTTATAACAGGGATTACAGATCCATTTGGAAGTTGGTACCACATTTCAGATAGTGGGGGAAAATTTAGCTTTGAGATTTTGCTGGGAAAACATTAAATAGCTTTCACTCCCACAAGGGCTCTCTTCATTCTTAGAAATATTACAAAACTATTATATATAATTTCTATGAAATTTTTCATATTCTACTTTGTTTAATAATTTTTTGAGGACTTATAATTTTTTCTTCAGGGACATATGAATTTGAAAGCTTGAATAATATCACTCATCATTGGCTTTCCCAACAGAATTGCCATGTACCTTGTCAGTTAAAACTCATGAAAACTGGTTTGCTGATAAAAATAATTCTTCCAAAAATAACTGACATTTGTGAAGAGAGCTTG
The DNA here is from genome assembly GCF_964662115.1 of Mustela nivalis. Taxonomy (NCBI): domain Eukaryota; kingdom Metazoa; phylum Chordata; class Mammalia; order Carnivora; family Mustelidae; genus Mustela; species Mustela nivalis. Next base: position 29,524,485 of record NC_139021.1, on the reverse strand, counting down.
CTTAAATGCACTCGCACGTTTCCCCCTTGTTATTGAAAAGGACAACCATTCTCTTTACTCTTCTTTGTACCCCACCAAATACAGCCTAGACAGAAACCAAGAATAAGATTTATCAAGGAATGCATGCTTCCAATTTTTTAAGTTAAAGGCCTTCAGATGCTTCAGGAGTAGATCTTTCTGAAAGGAACATCAAATACCCTTAGTTTTGAAGGTATCAGACACATAAAGTCACAATACCCCATTACTCAGCCATGAAGCTGACTCCTCTGTTCTTCATTCAAGAAGTATCTTACATACAGTAGATACCAGAATCGAGAATTTTAATGGACCCAGTTTCTCTCCAATCACCTATTGTACATAAAAGATAAGCCAACAGATGCAGAATATTCCGTGATGCATATTCTTATGGAGTCACTTCCATCTTCTCTCTCCCATCCCCAGATCACTTCTGTATACCTGTCATTACCACGCAGCAGAGGGCTGCATGATCAATCATTGTCTAAATATTATTATCCATGAAGTCAAAGACTGCTTTATTTTGAAGATGGGTTAAAAATTGTACCTTACTATAGGTAAAGAACTCCTTAAGTGCCAGATGGTTTCATTGCAACATTAAGTTGCTGATCTTCCCATGACACTTGCCAGAAAAAAGTCTGGGACACCTCTTCACATGTTTCTTGTAGTAGCCTCTTGATACTAAGGAAGCCTCTCCAGATGTAACCCAGTAAAGATAATACCTTGCAAACCATAAATAAAATGGCTTCAACTCAACTCACATCAGGAGACTGCCAGTCTGTAGAAAGGGATTCCCCCCACCTCACCCCTCTCTAGCAAGACTCAGCAAATAAGACTGTGTGGAACTGAAGGTATAGGGTTTAGTTCTGACTCAGAATGCACATTAGAATCATCCCAGATGAACTGAATATGAATTTCTGAGGAAGGATGGTCAAGACATTGGTATTTAAAAAAAAAAAAAAAAAAGCTTCTTTGTTGCATCTTTTATTTATTTATTTTGAGAGAAAGAGAGAGAGAGCCCTTGCATGGGTGGGGAGGGAAGAAAGAGAATCTTAAGCAGGTTCCATGCTGAGCACAGAGACAGAGCCAGGTGAAGGGCTCAATCTCAGGATCTTGAGATCATGACCCTGAGGTCATGACCTCAGGTGAAATCAAAAGTCAGGCACTTAATTGACCAACCCACCTTGGTACACTTCCTTTGTTACTTCTAATGAACAGCCAGGCTGAGAACTAGCAGGAGGATCATGCTTTCTCTTCAAAATGAAAAAGTTACATATGTTTATTTATTTATTTTTTTTTTACAAATATAGATAAGCAAAGAAATGAAGAAAAATCCATGTATATTCTTGATTTCTACAGGTAACAATTATTAAAACCTTGGTGCATTTTCTTCCAGATTTTTTACTTTGCATGCCTATATGAAAACATGCATGAATACATTAACACAATTGTTTTTGAGAAAGCTAAGTTATGAAAGAGATTGAATGTGGAAAAATTGGAACCCTCATACACTGATGGCAGAAAATGTTTAATGGTGCAACTCTTTTGGAAAATAATTTGGCAGTTCTTTAAAAAGTTAAACACAGAATTACCATATGATGTAGTGATTCTATCTATCTATATTCTTAAGTATCTAACCCAGGAAAAATTAAATAAAGCACATGCCCCCACAAAAACATGCATAAAAATGTTCTAAGCAGCATTATTCGTAAGAGCCAAAAGGCTAAAATAACCCAAATGTCCAACAACTGGTGAAATAATAAATAAAAGGCAATATTCCATAACATGGAATATTATTCATCAATAAAATGAAATTAAGTATCAATACATACCACAACATGGATGAGTCTTGAAAACGTTATGCTAGGTGAAGGAAACCAATCTCCAAGGGACACAATGATTCCATTCATATGAAATGTGCCAGATGGGTAAATTTATAAAGGCAAGGTAAACTCCTGGTTGCTTAGAATGGGGCTGGTGTGAGTGGGTAATGAGGAGGGACTGGTAATGAGTATGGGGTTTCTTGTAGTGGAGATGAAAATATTCTAAAGTTAGATTGTGGTGATAGTTGAACAATACTGTGAATATGCTAAAAAAATAAAAAAGCATTGAACTGTACATTTTAAACAAATTAATTGTACCATATGTGAAGTCTATCTTAATAAAGCTGTTTTAAAAAGACATAGGAACTCAGAGTCCTTATTTCACATCTTAATATTCTAACATTGATTATTCATTACCTCTTTTTAAAGGTATTTATCCCCATTAATTACTCTTCCTTTCCTCCTTCTTCCAATGGCTCTTTTATAAGTCAGCTGATGGGGAGCTCTTTACTGTCTATCTCCTCCAGGAAAAAATAAAGAATTTTAAGACCTACTTAGCTCTCGTTGAAAAGAAGTTTGATATTACAAATCTCAATTATCACTAGAGGCTCAAGTTCAAACCCATGGCAAAAAGGAGGTTTTAGCGAGATCTATGTCACTAGGAGATGTTGTCAACGTTCCTTTGATATTAAAATAATCTTCAAGACCTAAATTCTTAAAACGCAGCACTCACTTAGCCAAGTTTCTGGTTCATCTTTTTAACTATCTGCTAGGAACATACCTTAAAATAACTCCATGTATTCTGAAAAAAGTTTTCATCGAAAAATCTGTTTTCATGACTTATCTTCTAAGAAATATAATTAGATAATAATTTAGATTGCAGTGGGTTGAGAGGTACAAAAGAGGAAGTTTGGGGCTACTAAGAGTGCTGTGGGAAGTTAGAAAATTGAGAAGGAGTTTGTATTGATAAGGAGGGACAGAATAGCAAATGCCTACTTCTCTGGCTGTGTGTTGCGGTTAACTTGATTAAAGACAGCCTTAGAGTCAGCTTGAGCTTCAGGGTTGCACTACGCTGGTCAAACTCAATTGTTACTTGAAATTGTACTTGGACACTTGAAAATAGCAATTTGGGGATTTTTTTCCCCTCCCCTTTTGCTTTTAAGTGGTACAAAATAATGTGAAATTTTCTGGCCAATCATAGACTGATGGGATACGTATAGTAAGAACTCAACCACTAGCTAATCTGCCAGGGCAGACATCCCAGAACTGGTGGATGTATTCCCTTAGAATTAAAGTACCAGTCAAAGGCCTCATAAAGGCAGGCATAGGGTGCATTAATCTTAACAACCCCCCCAAAAGCATTTCCCATAACATTTTTTATTTTATTTGGAAAGATTTTATTTATTTGAAAAAGAGAGAGCATGAGATAAAGAGAGAGTACAAGCAGGGGTTAGGGGTAGAGGGAGAAGCAGACTCCCTGCTGAGCAGGGTGCCCCATGAAGGGTTGTGGACTTGATCCCAGAATTTTTGGATCATGACCTGAGTCAAACATAGATGCAGGGGGAAGGAGTCAGGATGACAGAGAAGTAACAGGCTGAGACTACATCAGGTAGCAGGAGATCAGCTAGATAGCTTATCAAACCATTGCAAACACCTACAAATCCAACGGGAGATCAAAGGGAAGAAGAACAGCAAATCAGAAAATTTAGAAACAGAAAATCAACCACTTTCTGAAACGTAGGACTAGCAAGAAGTGAATCCAAAGCGACGGGAAGATAGACTGCGGGTGGGAGGGGTCGGCTCCCAGCAAGCGGTGGAGCAATGGAGCACAAAATTAGGATTTTTAAAAGTCTGCGCCAATGAGGGACATACTCCAGAGGCTAAACCGGGGTGAAGCACGCACGGAGTCAGTATGGCCCCAGGTCCTGCAGGGTCACAGAAGGACTGGGGGTGTCTGAGTGTCGCAGAGCTTGCGGGTATTAAAATGGGGAAGCCGGCTACAGAGACAGAGCCAAGGAGTGGGCTCTCAGCTCAGGGTTACCGTAAACCGGTCGCAGGCTCGGTGAGCTTGGAGTGCAGCCCGAGGCCAGGGAGACGGGAGTGACTGGGTGCTTTTCTCTCAGGGCGCACTGAGGAGTGGGGCCCCAAGCTCTTGGCTTCTCCGGCCGGAGATTGGGACGCTGCCATTTTCATTCCCGGCCTCCAGAACTCTACAGAAAGCGTTCAGGGAACAAAATTTCCCGAAAGCGAACCTGAGCGGATTACTTACCCCAGCCCCTGGTAAGGGTGGTGCAATTCCGCCTCGGGTAAAGACACTTGAGAATCACTACAACAGGCCCCTCCCCCTGAAGATCGACAAGAAATCCAGCCAAGACCAAGTTCACTTCTCAAGGAGAGCAGCAGAATTCCAGAGGAGGAGAAAGCAAAGCACAGGACTCATGGCTTTCTCCCCATGATTCTTTAGTCATGCAGTTAATTTAACTTTTTTTAAATTTCTTTCTTCTCTTAAATTTTTTAAAACTTTTACCCTTTTCTTTTTTAACGTTTTAAACTAGTTTGTCAAATATATATATATATATATTTATATATATATGTGCATATATATATCTTTTTTATATTTTTTCTTTATTTGTTTTCTTTTTTTAATTTTCTTTTCTGAACTTCTTTTTATCCCCTTTCTGCCTCCACAATTTGGGGTCTCTTCTGATTTGGTTAAAGTGCATTTTCCTGGGGTCTTTGCCACCCTTTTAGTATTTTATTTGCTCCTTCATATACTCTTTTCTGGACAAAATGACAAGGTGGAAAAACTCACCACAAAAACAAAGAACAAGAGGCAGTACCAAAGGCTAGGGACCTAATCAATACAGACATTGGTAATATGTCAGATGTAGAGTTCAGAATGGCGATTCTCAAGGTCCTAGCCAGGCTCGAAAAAGGCATGGAAGATATTAGAGGAAACCCTCTCTGGAGATATAAAAGCCCTTTCTGGAGAAATAAAAGAACCAAAATCTAACCAAGTTGAAATAAAAAAAGTTATTAATGAGGTGCAATAAAAAATGGAGGCTCTTAATGCTAGGATAAATGAGGCAGAAGAAAGAATTAGTGATATAGAAGACCAAATGACAGTGAATAAAGAAGCTGAGCAAAAGAGGGACAAAAAGCTACTGGACCACGAGGGGAGAATTTGAGAGATAAGTGACACCATAAGACAAAACAACCTTAGAATAATTGGGATTCCAGAAGAAGAAGGAAGAGAGAGGGGAGCAGAAGGCATATTAGAGAATTATTGGAGAGAATTTCCCTAATATGGTAAAGGGAACAAGCATCAAATTCCAGGAGGTGCAGAGAACCGCCCTCAAAATCAACAAGAATAGGTCTACACTCCATCACCTAATAGTAAAATTTACAAGTCTTAGCGACAAAGAGAAAATCCTGAAAGCAGCAAGGGAAAAGAAGTCTGTAACATACAATGGTAAAAATATTAAATTAACAACAGACTTATCCACAGAGACCTGGCAGGCCAGAAAGAACTGGCATGATATATTCAGAGCACTAAACGAGAAAAATATGCAGCCAAGAATACTATATCCAGCTAGGCTATTGTTGAAAATAGAAGGAGAGATGAAAAGCTTCCAGGACAAACAAAAAGGAAAGAATCTGCAAACACCAAACCAGCTCTACAGGAAATATTGAAAGGGATCCTCTAAGCAAAGAGAGAGCCTAAAAGTAGTAGATCAGAAAGGAACAGAGACCATATACAGTAACAGTCACCTTACAGGCAATACAGTGGCACAGAATTCATATCTCTCAATAGTTACCCTGAATGTAAATGGGCTAAATGCCCCAGTCAAAAGACACAGGGTATCAGAATGGATTAAAAAAAAAAAAACAACCATCAATATGTTGCCTACAAGAAACTCATTTTAGACCCGAAGACACCTCCAGATTGAAAGTGAGGGGGTGGAAAACAATTTACCATGCTAATGGACATCAGAAGAAAGCTGGGTGGCAATCCTTATATCAGATCAATTAGATTTTAAGCCAAAGACTATAGTAATAAATGAGGAAGAACACTATATCATACTCAAAGGGTCTGTCCAACAAGAAGATCTAACAATTTTAAATATGTATGCCCCTAACGTGGGAGCAGCCAACTATATAAACCAATTAATAACACAATCAAAGAAATCGACAATAATACATTGACAATAATACAATAATACAATAATACATTGACAATAATACAATAATAGTAAGGGACTTTAACACTCCCCTCATGGATATGGACAGATCATCCAAGCAAAAGATCAACAAGGAAATAAAGGCCTTAAATGACACACTGGACCAGAAGGACATCACAGATATATTCAGAACATTTCATCTCAAAGCAACAGAAAACCTATTCTTCTCTAGTGCACATGGAACATTCTCCAGAATAGATCACTTCCTGGGTCATAAATCAGATCTCAACCAGATTCAAAAGATTGGCATCATTTCCTGCATATTTCCAGACCACAATGCTCTAAAGCTAGAACTCAATCACAAGAGGAAATTTGGAAAGAACACAAATACATGGAGACTAAATAGCACCCTTCTAAAGAATGAATGGGTCAACCAGGAAATTAAAGAAGAATTGAAAAAATTAATAGAAACAAATGATAATGAAAACACAATGGTTCAAAATCTGTGCGACACAGCAAAGGCAGTCCTGAGAGGAAAACATATTGTGGTACAAGCCTTTCTCAAGAAACAAGAAAGGTCTCAAATACACAACCCAACCCTACACCTAAAGGAGCTGGAGAAAGAACAAGAAAGAAATCCTAAACCCAGCAGGAGAAGAGAAATCACAAAGATCAGAGCAGAAATCAATGAAATAGAAACCAAAAAATCAATAGAACAAATCAACGAAACTAGGAGCTGGTTCTTTGAAAGACTTAATAAGATTGATAAACCCCTGGCCAGACTTATCAAAAAGAAAAGAGAAAGGACCCAAATAAATAAAATCATGAATGAAAGAGGAGAGATCACAACTAACACCAAAGAAATACAATTATAAGAACGTATTATGAGCAACTCTATGCCAACAAATTTGACAATCTTGAAGAAATGGATGCATTCCTAGAGACATATAAACTACCAAAACTGAACCAGGAAGAAATAGAAAACCTGAACAGACCCATAACCAGTAAGGAGATTGAAACAGTCATCAAAAATCTCCAAACAAACAAAAGCCCAGGCCCAGAGGGCTTCCCGGGGGAATTCTACCAAACATTTAAGAAGAACTAATTCCTATTCTCCTGAAACTGTTCCAAAAAATAGAAATGGAAGGAAAACTTCCAAAGTCATTTTATGAGGCCAGCATCACCTTGATCCCAAAACCAGACAAGGATCCCATCAAAAAAGAGAATTACAGACCAATATCCTTAATGAACACAAATGCAATAATTTTCACCAAAATACTAGCCAATAGGATTCAACAGTACATTAAAAGGATTATTCACCACGACCAAGTGGGATTTACTCCAGGGCTGCAAGGTTGGTTCAACATCCACAAATCAATCAATGTGATACAACACATCAATAAAAGAAAAAACAAGAACCATATGATACTCTCAATAGATGCTGAAAAAGCATTTAACAAAGTACAGCATCCCTTCCTGATCAAAACTCTTCAAAGTGTAGGGATAGAGGGCACATGCCTCAATATTATCAAAGCCATCTATGAAAAACCCACCACAAATATCATTCTCAATGGGGAAAAACTGATAGCTTTTCCACTAAGGTCAGGAACACGGCAGGGATGTCCATTATCACCACTCCTATTCAACATAGTACTAGAAGTCCTAGCCTCAGCAATCAGACAACAAAAAGAAATTAAAGGCATCCAAATCGGCAAAGAATAAGTCAAACTATCACTCTTCGCAGATGATATGATACAAAAGACTCCACTCCAAAACTGCTAGAACTTGTACAGGAATTCAGTAAAGTGTCAGGATATAAAATCAATGCACAGAAATCAGTTGCACTTCTCTACACCAACCACAAGACAGAAGGAAGAGAAATTAAGGAGTCAATCCCATTTACAATTGCACCCAAAACCATAAGATACCTAGGAATAAACCTAACCAAAGAGACTAAGAATCTATACTCAGAAAACTATAAAGTACTCATGAAAGAAATTGAGGAAGACACAAAGAAATGGAAAAATGTTCCATACTCCTGGATTGAAAGAACAAATATTGTGAAAATGTCTATGCTAACTAATGCAATCTACACATTTAATTCAATCCCTATCAAAATCCCACTCATTTTTTTTCAAAGAAATGGAACAAATAATCCTAAAATTTATATAGAACCAGAAAAGACCTCAAATAGCCTTTAGCCTTTAGCCAAAGGAATATTGAAAAAGAAAGCCAAATTTGGTGGCATCACAATTCTGGACTTCAAGCTCTATTACAAAGCTGTCATCATTAAGACAGTATAGTATGGTACTGGCACAAAAAAAGATACATAGTTCAATGGAACAGAATAGAGAGCCCAGAAATAGACTCTCAACTCTATGGTCAACTTATCTTCGACAAAGCAGGAAAGAATGTCCAATGGAAAAAAGACAGCCTCTTCAATAAATGGTGTTGGGAAAATTGGACAGCCACATGCAGAAAAATGAAATTGGACCATTTCCTTACACCACACAAAAGTAGACTCAAAATGGAGGAAGGACCTCAATGTGAGAAAGGAATCCATCAAAATCCTTGAGGAGAACACAGGTAGCAACCTCTTTGACCTCAGTCACAGCAACGTCTTCATAGGAACATCACCAAAGGCAAGGGAAGCAAGGGCAAAAATAAACTATTGGGATTTCATCAAGATCAAAAGCTTTTGCACAGCAAAGGAAACAGTTAACAAAACCAAAAGACAACTGACAGAATGGGATAAGATATTTGCAAACGACATATCAGACAAAGGGTTAGTGTCCAAAATCTATAAAGAACTTAGCAAACTCAACACCCAAAGAACAAATAATCCAATCAAGAAATGGGCAGAGGACATGAACAAACATTTCTGCAAAGAAGACATCCAGATGGACATGAAAAAGTGCTTCACATCACTCAGCATCAGAGAAATACAAATCAAAACACAATGAGATACTACCTCACACCAGTCAGAATGGCTAAAATTACCAAGTCAGGAAATGACAGATGCTGGCGAGGATGCGGAGAAAGGGGAACCCTCCTACACTGTTGGTGGGAATGCAAGCTAATGCAACCACTCTGGAAAACAGCATGGAGCTTCCTCGAAAAGTTGAAAATAGAACTGCCCTATGGCCCAGCAATTGCACTACTGGGTATTTACCCTAAAGATACAAACGTAATGATCTGAAGGGGCACATGCACCCGAATGTTTATAGCAGCAATGTCCACAATCACCAAACTATGGAAAGAAACTAGTTGTTCATCAACAGATGAATGGATAAAGAAGATGTGGTATATATACACAATGGAATACTATACAGCCATCAAAGTAATGAAATCTTGCCATTTGTGATGACATGGATGGAACTAGAGGGTATCATGCTTAGTGAAATAAGTCAGTTGGAGAAAGACAACTATCATATGATCTCCCTGATATGAGGAAGTGGAGATGCAACGTGGGGAGTTTGGGGGGTAGGAAAAGAACAAATGAAAGAAGATGGGATCTGGAGGGAGAGAAACCATAAGTGACTCTTAATCTCACAAAACAAACTGAGGTTTGCTGGGGTAGGAGGCTCGGGAGAGCTGGCTGGGATTATGGACATTGGGGAGAGTATGTGCTATGGTGAGTGACGGATGTAAACCTGGCGATTCACAGACCTGTAGTCCTGGGGATAAAAATACATTATATGTTTATAAAAAAATTAAAAAATTAAAAATTAAATTAAAAAAAGAACAGGAACAACAAATTCATTAGAAAGAAAAGAGCAAACCTAAAATAAAATGTCTATTTTACTTTTCTTTCAAAATCAGAAATGTCAATTAAAGCAATGATGTATTATTTATTATATAATAAAAATGGAAACTCCCAGTACTGGTAAATGGATACTGAAACCAGTCCATGAATATAAGGGAGTATATAAAACAAAACAAAACAAAACAAACAAAAACACAGATGCATAACCAACTGAGTCACCTAGACATTCCCATCATTTTCAGATTTGAGGTGGTTTAAAAGAAACTGGGAAGGACAGGTAACTTTAAAGAAGTTTTACAGGGCTCCTGGGTGGTTCAGTCGTTAGGCATCTGCCTCGGGCTCAGGTCATGATCCCAGGGTCCTGGGATTGAGTCCTACACCAGGCCCTGCTCAGCAGGAACCCTGCTTCTCCCACTCCTACTCTCCCTGCTTGTGTTCCCTCTCTCTCTCTCTGTCAAATAAATAAATAAAATCTTAAAAAAATAAACAAAGAAGCTTTACAATCTGCATTAAAATAAAGAAGCCCATATCAAAGTTATAATTATGGTCCCTTTATCTTCTGTATAAAAAAACGAATTGTATAGAAAATAAATGGTATATTATACTATGACAGCCCTGTGACATAAACTATTGTTTCTTACAGAGGTTTATGTCCTTAACTTGGGTGACTTGGGCTTTTTTAAAATTTTTTTAATAAAGGGCCCATAAATATATAGGTCCTTGCCAAAATGTAATGCTACAAATTGGTAGTCCTCAAACTTTAACTGATTTTACTTTTTAGAACAATTTTTGGTTTACAGAAAACTGGAACAGAAAGTTCAAGGAGTTCCCATAACCTCTTCTTCCCAGACCCTACCCTGTATACAATTTCCCCTATTATAATTTGTTATAATTGATGAAATAATATTGATACATTGTTATTAGTAATTCACACTAGGGCTCATTCTTTCTGTTGTATAGTTCTATGGCACTATTTTTGAATAGATGTATAATGGCATTTTTTGAAAGATGTATAATGGCGTGTATATACCATTGCAGTATTATACATAATAGTTTTATTGGCCTAAAAGTCCTGTTTTTCACTTATTTATCCTCTTTCTCCTTCCAAAGCCTGGCAACCACTGATCTTTCAATAGTCTCTAGAGTTTTGCATTTACCAGAATGTCTTATGGTTGATATCATATAGAAAGTAACCTATTCATATTGGCTTCTTTCACTCAGCAATGTGAATTTAACATCATTCCATTTCTTTTCATGACTTGATAGCTCATTTCTATTTATTGCTGAATAATACTCCTTTCAATGTATGTACCACGGTTTGCTTGTCCATTCACCAACTGAAGGACATCTGATTGCCTCTGAGTTTTGGCAATTGTAAATTAAGCTGTCATTTATAATTCATGTGCAGGTTTTTGTGTGGATATAAATTTTAAGCTCATTTAGATAAATACCAAGATGTTCAATTGTTGGATCCTATGGTAAAACTGTGTTTAGCTTTGCAAGAAATTGTCAAATTTCCAAAGTGACTACCGTTTTTCATTTTACCAGAAATGAATGAAATTTCCTATTGCCCCATATCGTTTCTAGTACTGGATTTTGTCCATGTTTTTGGATTTTAATCATTCTAATAGTTGTATCATTGTATCTCATTATTTCAATTTGTAATTCCATAAAGACATATGGGGTTGAGTATCTTCTTATATGCTTATTTGCCATTCATATATTTTCTTTAGTGAGTTGCCAGTTACGATCTTTTTCCTACTTTCTAACTGGATTGTTTGGTTTCTTATTGTTGAGTTCTAAGTGTTCTTTATATATTTTGTATATCAGTTCTTTATCAGATACCTATTTTGCAAAGATTTCTTTCCAGTCTGTGGCTTGTCTTTTTACTCTTATCTCAATATACAGCACAGTAATAGGCACAAAGTAAAATTAGTAAATGTTAATTGAACATGTGAAGGGCCACCTGTTAATTGAATGAACAAATAAGGTAATTAGGGTCCACTTTCTTTAGGCATTCTTATTGCTGGCTAAAAGTTTCTTCCAAACATATGAAAACCTAATCATAGATTAATGGTTATTTTAAAAAACTTTCTTTAAAAGTGCATTGAGCTTCTTGAATAACTGAAAAAAAAGTATGTGTTTGAGTATTGTATTAGCTTCAAATTATCTCAACAGGAAACTTGTGCCTCTTATTGGGATGTTCAGATAGTAACAACTCATTTGAGGAAAAAGAAGATGTGTATTTAAGAACTCTTTTACAGAGGAATGAAAGCTGGGACAGCTACTCTGGAAAACAGTATGGAGTTTCTCCAAAAAGTTGAAAACAGAGCCACCTTATGATCTAGAAATTGCACTCATGTGCATTTACCCTGAAGATATAAATGTAGTGATCTGGAGGGTCACCTGCACCCCAATGTTTATAGCAGCAATGTCCACAATAGTTAAACTATGGAAAGATCTCAGATGTCCATTGACAGATGAATGGATAGAGAAGATGTGGTGTGTATATATAGAGAATGGAATATTATATAACCATCAAAAATGAAATTTTGCCATTTGCAATGATGTGGATGGAACTAGAGGGTATTATGCTACATGAAATAAGGCAATCAGAGAAAGACAATTATCATATGATCTCACTGATATGTGGAGTTTAAGAAACAAGGCAGAGGATCCTAGGGGAAGGAAGGAAAAAATGAAACACGATGAAACCAGAGAGGTAGACAAAACACAAGAGACTCTTAATCATAGGAAACAAATTGAGGGTTGCTGGAGGGGAGGGAGGTAAAGGGATGGGATAACTAATGATGGACATGCGGGAGGATATGTGTTGTAATTGGCACTAGGTATTTTTTTAAGATTTTATTTATTTACTGGGCCTGTGAGCCCTATTTGGGACTTGATCCTGGGACTCTAGGATCATGACCTGAGCCAAAGGCAGTTGCTTAACCAACTGAGCCACCCAGGCGCCCTGGCACTGGGTACTATATAAGTCTGATGAATCACAAAAAGAAACAAACAAACAAACAAAAAACTGGTTCATAGAGAAAACTTTAGCGTTTGGAGTAATTCAATTTATCATTATAAAGCAAGTCATTTGAGAAGTCCTTTTTTCCTACACCCTTTGTATGAAACTGAGTTTGATTTCATAATTTTTTCCTTACAAAATCATTCTTCATGAATCCAGTGTTTATGAGGGATTATTTATTTAAATCTACTTATGTAAATTTGAAACCTGTTTTCACAGTTTGCTTATAAGACAAATATGTATTAACAATAGGAAGAGGGGCTATTTCCCTACATAACCTGTTACTGCATTTTTGAAAAGGCTATAATTGATGTGCTGTAAAAATCAAAGCAGTGTTTTCCAAGGGTGTACCATTTGATCTTATGTGAAAGATGATTTCTTTTAAAAAAGTTCTCTAGTCAAATTAGTCATGGAACTTTTCATGCAATAGCTCGTTCCTGTCATAGAGATTATAATGAACATATTGCAGCATGTCAAAGTCTTAAAAAATTCTTCAATGAATAAAATATCTGCCAATTTTTACCAGTGTGGCTATAGAACCCTTCCCTGATTTAATGTAATCCTTAAAAGGATTACATTTTGCTAAAATAAAAAAATGTGTAATGTAACAGTTCAGAGTGACTTTTTAATGTTAATGTAACAGTCACTCTGAACTGGTTATTCTTTGGAATGATCCCTTCAGAGTAGTACTCACTGATTTAACATTAACAGCCCAAAGAAATGGAAGACACATTTAACATACCTCATAAAAGACAAGCCACTTTTTGCAGTGCTTTAAGAAATAGAAAATTGATTTTAAAATGTTAATTAGCATGGAGCATGTTAAAATCAGAAAGCTGTCTTGAATGAGAAGGAATCAAAGCACTGTGTTTTAAAAAAGAAGCAAGCTGGAAAAATACTGGCTCAAAAGGATACATGTCCTCTCAGTGTTTATAACAGCATTACCAACAATAGCCAAATTATGGAGAGAGCCCAGATGTCCACCGATTGATGCATGGGTATGTGTTTATATACAATGGGATATTACTCAGCCATAAAAAGAACGAAATCTTACTGTTTCCAATGATGTGGAAGGGGCTAGAGACTATTATGCTAAGTAAAAAAAAGTCAGTCAGAGAAAGACAAATATCATATGATTCACTCATATGTGAAATTTAAGAAACAAAACAGATGAACTTGGGAGGAAAAAAAGAGAGGCAAACCAGAAAACAAACTCTTTAACTACAGAGAACAAACCAAGGGATGCATTACATAGGTGATGGTGATTAAGGAGGACACTGGTTGTGATGAGGACTGGGTGTTGTATGTAACTGACGAACTGCTAAATTCTACATCTGAAACTAATATTACACTCTATGTTAAAAAACTGGAATTTAGATAAAAACTTGAAGAAAAAAATAAAGAGTTGTAAATTGGGATGGAATAGAGTGACTGATGCATTCAAAATAAATTGACTGATGTTTTGAAATACGTAAAAAATTCGAAATGAGGTATTTACCTTGGTGTCCATAGCACTTGATTGTTTGGATATAGCAGAGACTCCTCATGTAACTAATACAATTATTTTATTTATAATAACTTGGAATTGTTTTCATAAGAATAAAAAGTGGTATTTTGGTGCTTATACTGGGAATCAGTGTAATACTTCAGAGAAAGAATTACATCAGAAAATTAAGTAATTATTTAATTAATGGTGAATTACTGGTATAGGTCAAATGGTTGGACTAACTGAACTCTCAGATCCCCTGAAACCTTAAAGTACTAACAGTTACAGTGTAATGTAAAGCACAAAAACTCTTGAATTAGATTGTGTTTGAATCTTGCTTCTGGCACTTCCTCGATCTTCTATGACTGAGCAACTCATTTATTTACCCGAGTCTCGGTTTCCTAATTAATAAGATGGGTCTTAATAAAATGCTTCTCTTGAAAACTTACTGAATAAATATGCAATGTCTAGAAAATATCCAAAAATTTCCACTGAGAAAAATATCAGACAAAACAGGTCTTGTCTAAGGATCAGGAAGTAGAATGATATCAGACTTCTTAGTAGCAACATTGAAAGCTAAAAGAGATCTTTGGATGCATGAGATCATCAAGAACCTCAACAGCAAAATATTTTGGATCATTTCTACAGGGCTACACTATTTTTGGAACCCAGCTGTATTACATTTCTCGTCTTTCACTATTAATATGACACAGCTATACTACATATGATTATTAATTTCCCAATATCCTTGATTTTGGAATATGTATTTTATGAAACCAAACTATATTTATATACACTCCACCTTGATCAGTCACAACCATCTTTATAATTACATTGCACACATGCACATATACCCAAACACACATGCATATACTCATGCCTATGTACTACTAAACACAAACTAAATACAAACTCAGTTTTAAAACTGGAAAAGTAGAACTAACATTATTTGGTATAACTTCAGAAATAGAGTAATTTTAGGCAACAAAATTTCTCAAAGTCTCAGATTAGAAAGCATTTTGTCAAAACAGGGTCAATCCAAGGTTCCTATACAGGATTGTTAAATTTGATCTATTCTATAACCGCTGATGCCTTAACTACTAATCCCAGTCACCTTGACCCTTTGTATCATTAGTCACAGAGGAGACCCTGTTGTAGTGTGAATGGATCAATGCAAATCCACCTCTATTACTGAAATACTATTTCAAACCACATGCCCGGTAGTGGGTAAGGGTTAACATCTTGATTTATAAGGAGTTAATTGCAAACACCATTGAAGGCAAGATCAAGAGCTAGAACTAAAACAAGTTAAAGACGATCTAAACATGTGGAAAGACTAGAGAGCAGAGCACCTAGATGGGAAATGCTAGTGTAAAGAAGTAAAAAGGAAAGCCAGTGGGCCGACAGGGAATAAAAGGGATAGGAAAGTAGACAGACAGAAAATATTATACATGCACTGTACTTTGAAAAGTTGAGCTAACTTCATACTATAAACTGTTACATTAGGACCTATTTAAAAATATAGTGATCTGGGAACCATTTTTTGAGTATTCTCTTCTCTTTACCTCACAATTGTAAATGGCTCTCTTTAGACAGGGAGAACACAGAGCTACGCTGAATGACATAAAACAATACATCAAAAACTAACAGTGTACCATATGTACATCGTTTTTTTTAATGTTATAATAAAATAAAAAAAAAACTTGCTTCAAATAAAGGACTAATATTTTCAAACTTAGGTATCTGGAGTCCATGGTTTCTCAAGTGGTCCATGGATAGAATTCAGAAGATCTGTAAATTTGGATGGGAAAAATTATATCTTTATTTTTATTAAGAGCTAACTAAAATTTAGCATTTCCTTCAATTATGCACTAAAAACACCACAGTAGTATTAGTGGCATCTGTGACTGTGTCATGAGTAGAAGTCATCCTTATTTCCAATGTAAATATCCTTATTTACATTGTAAATATTGTAAATATCCCAAACTATCATTTACGCTTACTTCTTTGAAATTCTTTTAGTTATTAGACCTACTCCCGGATATTGCTATCAAATACATCAGTAAACAAAACACTTCTATTACTATATTACAAATTTGTTTTCTTTTTAATATTTTGATGATTGTATTCCAATATAGTTTCCCTTGTACTACTATGTATTTTACTTTAGACGTCTAGAAACAGTATTGTGAGAAACACTTCACAGGCTTACCTAGACTGCAAGAGAGTGCATGGAAGAAATTTCAAGACTTCCAAATAAGGAGACTCAAAATATCAGTGATATGGTAAATACTTTCATGTCAGTTAAAAAATATTTTTATTTTATAAGCAATACCAATGATTTCTAAAAAGAGAAAAGTAACAAATACTATAAAAGTATATAAGTAAAAAGTAGGAGTCTTCCAGATTAAGAGTACATTTATGAGAGGGCCTGGGTGGCTCAGTTGGTTAAGGGACTGCCTTCGGCTCAGGTCATGATCCCTGGGTTCTGTGACAGTCCCACATCGGGCTCCCCCTGCTCTGTGGAGAGCCTGCTTCTCCCTCTCTCTCTGCCTGCTACTCCCCCTGCTTGTGCATGCTCTCTCTCTCTGTGTGTGTCAAATAAATAAATAAAGTCTTAAAATTAAAGAAGAGTACATTTATGATGAACATAGAGTAATATGTTGAATTGTTGAATCACGGAATTGTCTACCCGAGACTAATATAACACTTTATGTTAACTCATGGAATTGAAAAAAATAAAAGTAGGAGTCCCCTGTTACCTCCATAGACTCCCACTACCCAGTTCCCTCTCCTGGTGTATCAAGTATCCTTGCTGATACTTCCTATTCACACTAAAAATATCTCTTATTTATAGAAGCTTTTACAATGTATAAACAGAATCACAACATACATAATGCTTTACAACATGGCTTTTAAATTTAACATATATTGTGCATATTTCTCCGTATCATTATATGTAAATTTACCTCATTGTTTTGTGTCATACTATTTCATGATGTTGCTATACCACAAATTATATAATTGATCTCTAATGGGTCTTTAGATATTTTCAAACAAATTGCAGTGAATATCTTATTCACAGAGGCTATACTGAAAGTATTTAAGAATTCTTATGTCATAGGGACCAACAAAAATGGATCCCAACTTTAGTGATGTAAGGAGATTTTAGTGGCTCCCTGGACTGGGCAGTAGCCCTTTGTTGCTGGGTCACAAAGAAGCCCACTGCAGAGTGTAGGGGGACAGAGATATTGAGTGGGGAAATCAAGGACCTCAGCTGAGAATCATTCACAGAGGGTTTCCATGTTTTCACAACCAACATCGCTATAATTTTGCCTATTGGTTGAATATAAAATCTGTACACATAACTTTCAACATTTATGTGAGGGCACCTGTTGCTTAAATGGCTGAAATGTAATTGCTAGATCAATGGAAATTTATATTTATATTTAGATAAATAAAATCAAATTTCCTTTTAAAGAAGTATACTTATTCTAACACAACTTCATTAATATCATTTTTTCATCTTTTTCTACATGGACACAGAAATCGTAATATTTAATATCAAATTTTAATCTTTTAAATATATGTTTATAGAAATTTGAATTGTTCTCTTTTATTTTGCATTTTTTTAAATTTTGAGTGAGGTTGAGTGTCTTCTCATAGGTTTATATTAGAGTTACTTTCTCTGAAGCCAGTCACTTTGAGTCCTTTGTCCATTCTGCAATTGACTTTTCATTTGCTTTGTTATAGATGTTTAAATTAAGAGTTTTTAAAATATGTATTAAAAAATAAAAAACTAAAATTAAGAAAATAAAATGTGTACTAAAGCAATTAGCCCCTTGTCTGCCATATTTGTCATGTTCATTTTTTTCATTTTATATCTTTGGGCTTTACTGATGTTTTTAAATAATGAGAAAACTTTCATTTCTATGTAGTCAAAATTGTCAGTCTTTTCTTTTTGCACTCTGGGTCTTGTATCACATTTTAAAAGCCTTTCCTATTCCAATTTTATTAGAAACAGTCATCTGAGTCTTTTTAAAACTACTTTCGTGGTTTTAGTTTAAAATTTTTTTGATCCATCTGGAATTTATTTTAGTATAATGAGTGAGGTAGGCAACTAGCTTAATTATTTTCCAATGGCTAGCCAGTCGTACCAACACAATTTATTGACTAATCAGTCTTTCTTCCACAGATTATCCTAAATTCTCAAATGAACTTATATCCATTTTTAGATTTTCAGATCTGCTCCGTTGATCTTTTTATTCCTATCCTAGTATCACACTATTTTAATTAATTTAACTTTGTAATATATTTTAATACTTAGCAGGGCTGTCTCGCTTTGTCACTCTTTCAGATTTTTTTCAATAATCTGATGTATCCAGTTGTGTCACAAAAATTTTTGAATTATTTTTTCATTGTTTCAAAAAATCAGTTGTCTGATTGGGATCAGAGTAAAATAATAGACTAAATTAGATATTTATATCATTACAATACAGTTTTTCTATATATATTGACATCTTCAGTAGAATTTTTAATTTTTTCTTTGTTCTTAAAAAAGTTCACCTCTAGATTTTTTGATTGTTGATTACTATCTTAAATTGAATATTTTCTTTCTGTATAATTTCAAACCAATTTTTTGTGTGTATGAGAAAGTTAATGATTTCTTTGCTAGTTTTTTTAACTGGTATATTTACTGAATCATAATTGTTTCCCATTATTTTAACTTGCTTTCATTGGGTCTTCTAGAAAAACGCCCATACCATTTGCAAATACTGCCTCCTCTCTTACAATAATTGTATTTTAATTTAATTTTATTAGCTAATTTCATCTTTAAAAATAGGAAAAACATCAAAGTAATAAGAAAGAGATGAAGAATTCTTCCAGGGGCAAAACTAATAAAAGATGCTAAGAATAACTCTTCTTGTTCAGTGAAGCTACTTTTATATATAGTTGTTCCTATATGAATCATTCTTGGTCACATAAACCTCAAGGTCAGCATACACCTCCTGCCCTATAATTACTCTAATAATTTTAAAATAAAAACACTGATAGCTGTGGACAACTATAAATAACCAAAATGGAAGTTATTCACACCGTGCTTTCAAAATGCACTTGTTTAGCTTTACTTTGCCAATAACTTAAACCATATGGAAAGGGCAAATCCTCCTGCACAAACACATTCTACAAGTAGCATGCACAATAAGTGATAGCATTTGACAAGTTTTTACCAGTTTATTTCTTTTCAGAGATCAGAAAAGCCAGTTGGTACAATCTGTGTAAAGTGAAAAAACATGCACCTTACCAATCCAAAAGATTTTTTGTTTTTCTTTCCTGCCTGTGTTACACCATATTTATACAATAGCTCCAGTGGACGAGTTGCCATAAATACAGTCCTTTCCCTTTGCTCCTGTTCCAGAAGCTGAAGGGTCAGTGACATAGTGATGCTTATTAAATACCATTTGGTTATGAGGTTGATCATTTTTAGGAGCTTTGTTGAAGACAGTGATGGCCTTCCAGATGTCCCGACTTACTTGAAGATGAACTTGAGAAACTGAAAGCTGAGCTTGAGAGCGCCTAAAAAAAGCCCACTCGGGCTTCTCAGCTAAGACGCTATAGGGTAACTATAGAAACAAGACATGAGTTCTATATAAAAACTATATAGTACTATAGTAACTATAGAAACAAGACATGAGTTCTATATAGAAACTGATTACTTTAATCATTGAAACCCCTTCCCCATCCCCAATAGTGAGAGGAGTGGAAGTAAAGGAACCTAAGGATACCCAGATTTGAACGGAGAAGAGTTTTTCTGCCCGAGATAAAACGTAGCCCCTCTGGTATGCTTACATGTATCATGGCCCTTTTCCTATATATTGAACACTTAAGCCTGAAGCATGAGCAGATAGAGATGAGAAGAAAGAAATGTGTGTCAGAGGTAACTGAAGACGAGTTATAGTTCTCAAAGCTTAGGGAGTTCTCCAGCTGGTAATTCTACTGTCTTTTCAGGTGAGCACATGTGGTTTTTATCTACACTCATTGTGAAACTATATTTACTCACCTGAGGATAGAATTAAGTTGGTGATTTGGTTAAATTTTGTATTTTACTTTTATTTCTATTAAAGATTTTAGTCTTCTCTGTAAGGTGGTTATTCTAAAAAAGTGACACAAATTTTTAAATGATTAAATTAGGCAAAATTGTAAATGATCAAGATCAAGATTTAGGGGATTTTGTAACCAATT
Organism: Mustela nivalis; assembly: GCF_964662115.1. Taxonomy (NCBI): domain Eukaryota; kingdom Metazoa; phylum Chordata; class Mammalia; order Carnivora; family Mustelidae; genus Mustela; species Mustela nivalis. The sequence goes on along the minus strand of NC_139021.1, from coordinate 29,503,940 downwards.
TATATAAATAGAGAGCTTTTCTTAAGAACTTGCAGCATAAGAAGAGAAAGACAGAGGTGAGAAAGGACATAGTTATATAGCCTATACTCTAAGTGTTGAGATGGTAAAGATAAGGTAAGATAAGCAGTGGTATAGTCTGTGATGGGCTGCATAGGCGATTGCGTGTGCTGCAGCTATTAGGCTACATTTGAGGGCCAACTTCTATTTGTTTATTTGAGAGACAGAAATCACAAGTAGGCAGAGAGGCAGGAAGAGACAGAGTGGGGGAAGCAAGCTCCCTGCTGAGCAGAGAGCCCAGCGTGGGGCTCAATCCCAGGACCCTGGGATCATGACTTGAGCTGAAGGCAGAGGCTTTAATCCACTGAGCCACCCAGGCGCCCCGAGGGCTAACTTCTAAAAAATTGGAAACAAAGCCTTCAAAAAAGCAAATTTTAATTTGTTCACTTGACCAAACATCCATAATCTTGGTACTCTGTCCTTCTATCACCAAATAGTTACACATTTATGCCATTATAAGACTAGGAATAATTTCATTATCATAAACTAGAACTGTATTATAGACATAATGGTTTCTGAATCTCAAAAATAATGGTATATAGAATTTATATTAAAATTATATATTTTGGAGGCAGATATTATCTACCTGAGTTACCAAATTTAATATGAATGATGAGATTTATCAGCTGAGTAATCATTATGAATTTAATAATTTCATGTCATATTATCTGGACATCTGCTGGAAGATAAGGAGAAGTATGCACCAAAATTTTAAGGAAGAATTCTAGAAAAATTTAACCTGGAGAAATCCTATTCTCTAAATTAAATTCATTAGAATTTGAATAAGGGAAGGAAAGTTAAGACAGAAGGAGTTATTCTTCATATGTGTTTCTAGATGTGCTCAGTAACTATTTTTTTTTCCAGGAATAGAGTATTGAAGTAGAAATAAAATGTCTCTATACTTATATAGACAACTTAAAAATTCTATGCTTACTATACTGATAAAATTTACCCTCATGTAAATATACTGATAAAATTTACCCTCATGGGAAACTCTGTTCATCCTTGAGCAAATTAATCAGTACTCTTTCAAAAGTAAGAAATAGAATCCTAAACTAAATTATTTTAGGGAAACAAATAATTATTTATTAATACATGTAATTAGATAGGCTCCAAATGAAAGTCATGAAATCAAGGAGAACTGAACTGGAGTTGGAACTCATGGCCACCCGGACTCTTCATCTCTTGTCTATGCTTCATTCAATTGTTTTTTAAACCTCCCATAACAAGAGCCTCCACTGTCTCATCTGTTCTGTACCACAGAAAATGGTCCATAAGAGGTAGAGAAGGTGGGCCAGTGATTAAGTTGCCCTTTCTTTCCTTCCATTCAGTAAGTATAAAAGCCTTGAAGTAGAATAAGCTTAGGTATTAAAAATTAATCTTCTATATCTGCAAAGTCACAGAAATTAGTCAATATGATGACTTGTGTAGATTGCAATATCATGGCAGGGGGGATAAAATCTCTATCAAATATGCCAATTTAAGACTTGAGGAAAAATCTCTATCTTGGGTGGATCTGGGCAGACGGGCAATCTCAAAGACCCAATGAAAGTTTTGCTCCACGACTTCCAGGCAATAAATGGATGATTGAATATACACGCATCAATCTTCGCCCCCTCCCCCAACCTCATCAAGAAAAATCAGAAAATTGTTTTTTTCTTAAAGAAATAAACCCAAGTGGCTGAAGGAAAATGAAAGAGGAAAAACAGCACAGAATCTGGGGAGCTGGAAAGCAGATGGAAAAGTAGAACTGATGTAGCATACTTGAGAAAGTTTAATCCCAAGCGTGCAGTGGAAACAGAAAAGATGAACTTCATTTATTCTACAGGATCCTCTAAAATGTCAGGAACTGGTGACACATGGTTTATTCTATGCAGCTCCCAGACCACCACTATCCAATAGGAGACCGGAGGTTTATTACTTGGACAGGATAATACAAGTGCTCTGGAAGGGCTGACAGTGGACCCTTGTTGAGTGAGGAGTACCTTATTGAAAGCAGAACACTGAGATGTCTAGTTCTGCTTGTTTGACTCCCAGAACACTACAAGCCAGGCCTTTATCCTCTGGGAAGGAATTGGAAGAGTCTCTTCAGGGGAAAATGGTTGTACCTGAAGACATCTAAATATCCGAGGATTCTAAAATTGGGTACTGATCAAAAAATGTCCCGGCCAAATTATCCTACTATTATGCCCATGTTCAATAATTATCCCTCATGTTCCGATCTTCCAATCAGTGTTTCAGTCCCCTATTCTTAAATATGAACTGATAATCAGGATTACTGAACATCTGAGGAAGGGCTTTAACATGAAACATAAGAAGAATGAAAAAGAAAAAAAAACCAATACTTTGAAGGAAAAGGTATCTATTAAATAAGAAAACTGACAAATAATCATTAAATTATCAGAGGGTGAGAAGATAGTACAAACAAGAGGCAAGAAAGAGCTCTTGGAAATTAAATATATGAAAGCAGAAAAAAATAATAGATGGAGGGTAGAGTTGAGGAAATCTCCCAGAGAGTGTGACGAAAAGACAAAGAATTGGTGGGTAGGGAAAAAAAAGAATGAACATTAGATTAACTGTCCAGGAGATTAAAAACTTATATGGCACTTAAGATGTGCACGTAAGAATTCATATACTATAATACTGACTAATCATTGGAGACTAATGATGTAGATAGTTTTATTATTTCCATTTTCCTAGTGGAAAAACTAAGGCACAAAAAAAATTAAGGCACACTGTGAATAAGTAGAAGGCCTAGGATTCGATTCCAGACAGTCTGATTTCAGAGCGTGGGAATTTCACCACTAGCCTGCCCAGAGTTCAAGAAAGGGAGAGTAAGAAAACAGAGGGATGTTTTTATCTTTCTCAGAAAAAAAGGCTCAGGCCATGATGTCAGGGTCCTGAGATGGAGACCCAGGTCGGGCTTCCTGGTCAGCAAGGAGTCTGCCTGGGACTCTCTCCCCTACTCTTCCTCCTATTCTCACATGCTCCTTTCTCCTCTAAAATAAATAAATAAATCTTAAAAACAAAATAAATGAAACACCCAGCCCAACAAATGAAAAGAGATCCACACCAAGGCTAATCTTAGTGAAATTCAGTAAACTGGAGATAAAGGAAACAGTCAACAAGCTCCAGAGACAAAAGAATAGGTCACAAAAAAGCTGGAATCCGAAAGGTTTTCGAATTCTAGATATAAACACTGCGAGATAGAGAATGAGGCAATGCCTACAAAATTCTGGGGGCACAGTGACTTCGAATGGAGACACGTATCATATAAACTATTAATACAATGTGAGAATGGAAGTAACACATTTTTAGACATGCAAAGTCTCAAAAAATGTTCTCCCATTTACCTTTGTTAGGAACCTAGTGGAGGCAAGTGCAATGGAAGTGAAGGAGACAGGAAACTTGGAACAAGGAGAAGTAACGGAAATCAGTTCCAGGGTTGTAGGAACCTAGATGGCAGCAGGCCAGGTGGCTCCAGGTTCAATGCCAGGGGTGTACGCTGTCTGGATGATAGCCCAGAAGGCTGTAGGAGTGATTTTTTTCCAAGAAGACAAAACAAATAGAATATCTACAGTATCTAAACTCTAAAGTGGAGATTCATACAATTGGCAGTTTGAGGTTTGAATTTGAATTTATGATAAATATATTGAAAATGAAAATGAAGGAAAAAGAAAATTATTAATTTTAGGATAAAGAGGATAGTAAAAAGCCAAGTAATCAGTCTTTTCAAAGGTACAGTTTCGAATAAGACAAAGTTATACTAATAGGAATACTGAATAATGATGTAACTAAAATTGTGCTTTAACTATGGTAGAAGGATAAGGGATGGGAAGGAAGTGTTATATGATGGGATGGGGAGAAGAAAGAGCCACATCTTCACTCCCAGTAGGATGCAGTAGATGATGCCGAATAGTGAAAAACAAAACAAAACAAAACAAAAGTAGCATCATAACCATGCATTTCTAAAGATATGGGAATAAATAACAAATATATTCTCTATAAGTACTGTTTTTCATAACAAAGTTTCTATGATCTTTGTGGAACAACTTAGCTCATTATGTGTATAAATTATAAAAAGAAAAAAATCCTTCATTTTTGATTACTAGAATTTTCTTGTGACTAAGATTACTTGGAGTGTGAATTAAAGTCCTTTTACACTGAGTTTAATTAAGAGCATTTATGTGCAGAACAAGTAGAACACACACTATTATTACATGTCTTTTAATTTTGCATATTGTAAAATCCTATTAAATCGTCTATAAAATCCCTTTAAAATAATCCCTTTCTTAATGTATTCTGTATCCTTATGGAGCTAGACACTTTCCCCAATTTCAAATGAAGTTTCAGAGAATGAGATTAATTTTTTTTTTTTTTTTTTTTTTTTTTTTTTTTTTTTTTTTTTTTTTTTTTTTTTTTTTTTTTTGAGATTAATTTTTTAATTTGCTAAAGATCTCTTAGGAATTTGGGAGAGTAGTAAGATCAGAACTTAGCACTCCCAATTCTGTCATCAAGCCACAAATTCAGGTTGAATTTTCCCAAATATTTTAAAAATAATAAACAAACAAAAAAGACAATTTAAAAATGCCAAAAAGAAAAAAAAGGAGCGACAGTGTTGGCACAATTGTAAACTAATTTGACAAGGACTCATGAATATCTGTAAGATACAAAAGTAAAGAAAGGGTCTATTTTCTCCGAAACTGTGGCGATCCACAGCTGAATAAAAACTACATGAATAAGGATAAATAGAATAATAAGTTATAAGATCTAGCATATAATCAGTGGATAAATATGGTCCAAGGCTAATTATAGTATATCTATGAAATCAAATAATGGTAGAGAAAAGTAAACACACACACATACACACACATACACAATCATTTTATTCCAATTATTTTCTATCAGTGAGACTGATTATTTCTGTTTTTGACTGGATAGGACGTCATCTCACCCTTTTAGATCAGAATATTATTTAAATCTAGTTTATATAAAATCCTTGCCCTTTAAGAAAATATTAAGAACAGAGACAAGAAAGTAGTATAGATTTGGCCTCAGGTTCCCCATCTCTAAAATTACGGTAATAATTGTATATGTAAAATTAGGATAATAACTGTACTTATCTCATAAAATTATTGTGAAAGTTAACTAAAATAATGCATGAGAGTACTTGGCATAGTGCTTCAAGCCATTTAAAAGGTAAACTCTAATTTCAATGCTTTTGCTTATCTTTCTATACTGTTCTCTCTCTCTCTCTCTGTTATGTTATGTTAGTCACCATACAGTACATCATTAGTTTCTGATGTCGTGTTCTGTGATTCATTGTTTGTGTATAACACCCAGTGTTCATTGCAACATATGCCCTCCTTAATACCCATCACTGAGCTAACCCATCCCTACACCACCTCCTCCTCTAAAACCCTCAGTTTGTGTCCCAGAGTCCACAGTCTCTCATGGTTTGTCTCCCCCTCCAAATCCCCCCCTTCTTTCTTCTCCTGACGTCCTCCATGTATTTCTTATGTTCCACAAATAAGTGAAACCGTACGATAATTGACTTTTTCTACTTGACTTATTTAACTTAGCATAATCTCCTCCAGTTCTGTCCATGTTGATGCAAAAGCTGGGTATTCATCTTTTCTGAAGGCTGAGTAATATTCCATTGTATATATGGACCACATCTTTATCCATTTGTCTGTTGAAGGGCATCTCAGCTCTTTCCACAGTTTGGCTATCGTGGATATTGCTTCTATGAACATCGGGGTACAGGTGGCCCTTCTTTTCACTACATCTGTATCTTTGGGGGTAAATACCCAGTAGTGCAATTGTTGGGTCATAGGGTAGCTCTATTTTTACCTTTTAAGGAACTCCACACTGTTTTTCAAAGTGGCTGTACCAGCTTGCAATCCCATCAACAGTATAAGAGGGTTCTCCTTTCTCCACAACCCCTCCAACATTTGTTGTTTCCTGCCTTGTCATTTTTTTGCCATTCTAACTGGTGTAAGGTGGTATCTTGATGGGGTTTTGATTTGAATTTCCCTGATGGCTCATGATGATGAACATTCTTTCATGTGTCAGTTAGCCATTTGTATAAAAAACTTCTGCACAGCAAAGTAAACAGTCTATACTGTTCTTATACTTGGAAAAATATCTTAATGGACATAATATATAAGCGATGACAGCGTCCTCAGGCATTGCCTGGAAGGAGAAAGTTGAAAGGGGGAAGAAAAAAGAAAAACTGTCTGCATAATGTAGACAGGAACTTTCAGTTGGTTGGGCTTGGGGGTATGAACTAGAAGTTTGGGAGTTCTGGCCAGGGATGAGAAGATTGTACTAGAAGAGGAAAGACAGAAATATCCAAAGATGGGGAGATAGCACAGTTTAAAACAATTTCCTAATGAGTAATTTCACTTTACCTTTTCTATGTTGGGCATATTCCTCCTCCTCAACTGTTTTGTTTAATAAAATACTGTCTACTCACCCAACAGTCATTTGTTGAGAGAGCTTTGAAAAATGAATATGGGTTAAGCATACAGATAAGGAAAAGTCCCAGAGGCAAGGCAGTGAATGGATACAGGGACTGAGTGGGAGACAGCCGGATCTCTTGACCCTCTTCCATGCCCCCCCCATCCTGTGAAACACCTGGAAAACCGTGGAGGATCCTGAATTTCCTAGTGTCTACAGAATATGTAGCCGAGCAAATTGGTTCAATGACCCTAGAAGACTGGCAAATTTGGGCTTCTCAGGATTAACATCAGCTTTTCTTTCCTTCAGCTAAAATACCCCAAAACACAAATAACTATGACTGATGATAGCAAGCCACATCAGTTCTCTAAATAATAAGCAAATTATGATGACATAAGGGTAATGGATAAAAACATTAGAATGTTTAATGTTATACAAAACCGTTTCACAAGCATTAGCTCAAGCAATTATCACAAAGACTGTGAGGCCATAGGATGTCTTTTTATTTTTACTTACCCAAAGGATCACAGTGAGTGCAGGCTTCCACTACGGTACAAAAAAGTCCAAACTTTTAGGTGCGGGGAGAGAAGACAAATTTGGCCTTCTTCAAATTTTGCTTATATCCCTTCTGATAGAGAAATCAACTTAAAAATTGAGTACATACCTAGTATTATTGCAGCTCCCATTTCAAAAGATATTAATGAATGTGGTTTATTTTTGGTAATCTGGGATTTAAAAAAAAATTTTGCCAAAAATTAATGTGCATTCTAAGAGAGGTTACTCTCCAACATGATTGTCTTAGCAATATTTTTACCAGACCCATTTCCTTTCATCTTGGTTCTCCCTTGTTTTCCATGTACTTTAATGAAAGAAAGTGAAATATTTTAATAAGCCCAGTTTTATAAAGAGAAAATTCTTTAAGCCAAAGTGATATAGAAACTAGCTTGCAGATATATCATCTTATTATCAAAGTACTGATGAAGTATGGGGTCTAAACACAAATGAAGCAAGAATGTAATGAAATTTGAAAGCAAATACTCTAGGGAAGTCCAAAGAAATTGAACTTAGGAAATGAATCATTAAGGAGAGGAGATACTACCATTTATAAGATATATGTTCAAGATAGAAATATATTGACTAATGCATTCAAAGGTCTACACATAAAGTGCCCAGTATGTGGCTTTGTATCATATCTTTAAAAAAATTTTTTTAACAGTGATTCATTAGAAGCACATAGGAAACCAGTTTGGGTACCAAATTCCTATTTCCCAGGTATGCATTTTTCCCCCATTGGCGATGGTTGCTATTTATATGCTTGGTGCCGAAAAAGCATATTTTTCCTCGCTTCCTGGTTTCTGTTACAAGCAAAATGAAAATCCATTGACTGAATACTGGTGATGGTAATCTTATTTAGTGTTTTGCTTGTTTTGTCAGTCTTCTTATTAAATTGTATTTGAGATAATCATTATCATTCAAAGGTCTACACATAAGTGCCCAGTATGTGGCTTTGTATCATATCCTTACAAAAAAATTTTTTTAACAATGATTTATTAGAAGCACATAGGAAACCAGTTTGGGTACCAAATTCCTATTTCCCAGGTATGCATTTTTCCCCCATTGGCGATGGTTGCTATTTATACGCTTGGTGCCAAAAAAGCAAATTTTTCCTTGCTTCCTGGTTTGTGTTACAAGCAAAATGAAAATCCATTGACTGAATACTGGTGATGGTAATCTTACTTAGTGTTTTGCTTGTTTTGTCAGCCTTCCCATTAAATTGTATTTGAGATAATCGTTATCATGTTGCTTAATTAACAACATTCTGCTTTACATTTTGGAGTTGTGAAAAATTCCCTGTATCTGTGTTTTACTAAGATTTAGTGCTATTGAATACAAGGCACTGTTCTACCAAAAAAAAAAAAATGTCAAAAATTTATGAAACAATGGAACCCTGTATAATCACAGCATCATATTTGCAATAATGCAGAACAAACACAGATTTAAGTGAACAATGACAGAAGAACCCATTATACTTCTTTCATTAGATTTCATTACCTGAGAACATTCTTCTTTGACAGTTTCATCTAGAATCATCTTGTTTGCCTAGGTTGGGGTATAGCAGTTAAGCATCTAACTCTATCACTTACCATTTGTACTGCTAAACTTTCTATACCTCACCATCTTTACTGATAAAGATAATGTTAGTGTTTACCTCATAGGATTGTTACTAAGGCATAAGTGAGAACCTCAATGGTAAAAATAGGGCTTGGCACATAGTGACTCCTTCCACATTTATTATTTATTCTTTCTGGTTTTCTTTTTAGTATAACTTTTCATGTCCAACATGCTTGTTAAAATGCTTTTAGCTGAAAGTTTTAGGCCACTTTAGAGTCATCAAAACACATAAATTTATTTTCTCACTTGACAAGAAATCTGGATATAGGCAGCTCCCTCAGAGGCTTAACAATGCCAGGGTGTTAGTCAATGTTTCTGGAATTCTTTTGGTTTCTGTACCCTAACCCCTATCCATGATCACAAAATGACTACAACTTTACAAGAGGGTATTCAGAGCAGGAAAGAAGAGGACAGGAAGAAAGACTGTCTTTTCTCAAGGATATTCTCCCTCTGTCTCATTTTCTTGGACTGTGTGTCGTGCTCACCTGTAAGCCAATAAAGAATGAGATTCCTGTGACTGATAGAGACCAATTAGAAATTATGCCCTAAGCCTGCTGCTGGGGGGGTTGCTACTCAAACAAAATTGTGGTTTTGTTTGCAAGGCAGATGAGTGGGAAGGCATTGGAAAGACAAACAACAGGGTATCTAAGTGTTTTGTTCCAAGGCTCCCCAGTGATAAAGCTTGACTAACCACATAGAACTGAACCATTACTGGTGCAAAAGGAGGCCAGATCTTACTGTTTTTTGCTTCTAAACAACAAAATAAAGGTCTATACCACTGTATAGGAAAATTTAGTGTGTACAATTGGCTCTTTTCCTCAGTGGTGGTTTGTTCATTTTCCCTGAATTATTTAGGTAAACTCTTTCATTCCTAACATACATTTTACATGTGATTTATCCATACAGCCTGTCAACGTAAGTACAGATTTTTTTTATGTGTTTTTAGTTGATGTGAGGAGTAGTTCTTTACTAAAAGATTCAAGGAATTCAATGGGTTTTCATTGTGAAGAATAGCTAAATATGAGAAATATCTATTCACAGTCTTAAAAGTCATGTTAGATTCATCCTTAGGTCTTATATTTATTTTATCTGTATTTTGTTTTCCATTAGGCAGGAGTTCTACATCAGTATCTTTCATTGTGTTTTCCCTACTGTTGGTTTTGGTATAGGGCACACCAGAAGACTTCCAATTTGTTGTAATGTCCCCTTACAATTGTTTCTAAGGTATCATGGCAGCTGGCAGTGACACAAATATTCCTGAGAATACCACATGATCATTAGTTCATTTACCCCTTTGTGGCTGTTCCAACATCATGTGGCTAATACTGTATTACAGTATGTTACTCTATGAGTCGGGTCTAAAGACACAAGAATGCTGTGATAAAGAATTGAAAAATATTTAAGGTGTGTGAATACAGAAATGGAACCACGCTCCTTTAAAAGGGATTTACTTTCTGCTCTCAAATCTTGTAAATTAAAATCTATCATTTATTCCTACAGATGGTTTCACAAATGATTTCTAGTACGTAAGGATCTTTTCAGCACTTTTGAGGAGGTTTTAATAACTGTCATTTCTGTCCAAAGTATAAACTGACCCAACTCTCCAGTGGACTGGGTGACATGTAAGAAGCAGCTATATAATTCCCTCATATGAGAACATACTGATAAGAAGATGTACGGACTAGGCATGTAGGCAATGGCTTCTTTTTTGGAGATTCAGTTCAAAACACTCTGCTAAAAATTAACCCAAAATCTATGGATAAATAATCTCCAATCCAAAGCTTCATTTCTGATGAGGAGAGAACAGAAAAAAAACATCATGGCCATCAGCCCTGAGAGGTGTGGTGACTGTGTTCAGAGACTGTGATCTGTGGTCTCCTAGTTTTTTAATTGGCCTCCTGGGGTATGTAGAATGCTGTGTGTTTGTCACACTTGTAGAGATCTTGGCACAAACCATTTACAGCTGTTTGGAGCCTTAACATATAATAGAAAGGGCCTGCTGGGTCTGGTATTTGCTGACACAGCCTGGAGTCAATGGAAAAGTCTGGGCTTCTCTTTTGAGGTCCTCACAGTGAAGGATTTGCAGACTGTAAAGTACACAAGAATCATCCTTAGCACAGCCAAAGTGCTTCTCTGCAGGGCTCCAGGGAATCCAGTGAGTACAATTTTTCTGCAGAGCCCTGAAACATTTTGCCTTCTTCACTTGAATAACATCATCCTCTACCATAAAACTCTTTACAATATTTTACCTACACTTGCCACACAAAGATATTATGACAGAAGATCTCACAGCGGAGGTGGGGTGCAGACTAGGAACTAATACGCTGAATCCAATGCACAGTCATTATTTATTTATTTATTTATTTATTTATTTTGGTTTGGATCCTCATAGTGTTTCATTATCCTTTGTTTAGTTAATTCAAATCTGTTGCCAACTTTGAAAAGTCAGAACATTTCACATCTTAATAGAAGTCCAGATTATTGAATTCTCCAGAAAAATCAGATGTGGCCACACAAAGTCTGAAATCCTGCTTGAACAAATAAATATCTAGGGATGGGCAGGAGTTGCCTTCTTTGAGGGGATGTGGGTCTCAAGTGCCAGAGCCCCTCTGGAAGACCTCTTGCATTTAGCACCTGATGGGCGCTAGGCACTTGAATTAGCAACCACTATATTTTGAACATGCCTTTAAAATACAGATTTCAGAAAAATAAAGAATAGTGAGGAATAATATTAAACACAACATAATCACCTCTTACTTGCTCAAGTAACACTTTTCTATTTTGCTTGTTATTTTTTTAAGAAATAAAACAATTTATATAAATTTAAGCTCTCTATTTATCCTTCCAAAATCTCAATCCTCTTTCTCCAACTATATAGATAACTACTATTCTGACTTTGGTCTTTATCATTTTCATGCATGTACTTTTATTAGATAGCGACATAACTATTTATGGCTTTTTAAAAAATTTTTATTTTTTATAAACATATATTTTTATCCCCAGGGGTACAGGTCTATGAATCACCAGGTTTACACACTTCACAGCACTCACCAAAGCACATACCCTCCCCAATGTCCATAATCCCACCCCCTTCTCCCTATTTATGGCTCTTTTTAAAATTGTGTTCTTTTGTAAATTCTTAAGTTTCTATACAAGTTTGCTTTTGTACCTTGCTCATCCATTCAAATTTACATTGTTGAGACTGATGCAGGCTGAAATATGTAGGCCTACTTAATTCATTTACACAGACACATACTCTGTTTAAATTTACTTCGTGATCTACTTTGCAACTATACTTCGATTAATTTATCCAATTTTCTGCTGTGATATTTGCAACTTCTTAGTAATGTTGCTTGGAACATTCTAGTGCATGAAGCCTTGTGCAAATGTACCAGAGTTTCCTTAAGATATACCAAGCAAGGAATTGTTGGGCCTTAATTATCCTCAATTTCCTCAGATATTGCCCAGTTTCTCTCCATTATTTGACATGGTTTACTCCCCATCAACAGCATATGAAAGTTCCAGATACTCTTCTTCCTCACAAATACTTGTCACTTTTTAAATTTTTTGCCAATGTAATGGCAGTAAATGTATTTAATTATCGTGGTTTTTTTTTTTTAACATTTTATTTATTTGACAGACAGAGATCACAAGTAGGCAGAGAGGCAGGCCGAGAGAGAGGAGGAAGCAGGCTCTCCACGGAGCAGAGAGCCCGATGCGGGGCTTGATCCCAGAACTCTGGGATCATGACCTGAGCCCAAGGCAGAGGCTTTAACCCACTGAGCCACCCAGGAGCCCCTAATTATCGTTTTTTAACTTATTTTCTTTAAATTCAATTTGTGAGCATATAGTATATCATTAGTTTCAGATGTAGTATTCAGATATCCATCCACTGGATATAAGACCCAGTGCTCTTTACGACACGTGCCCGCCTTAATTCCCATCACCCAGTGACCCACTATCCCCCGACCCATCTCCCCTCCAGCAACCCTCAGTTTGTTTCTTACAGTAAAGAGTCTTATTTTTTTTCTCTTTCTGATTTCATCTTATTTTATTCTCCCTCCCTCCCCTTATGATCCTGTGTTGTACCTTCAATTCCACATATGAATGAAACCATATGATAATTGCCTTACTCTGATTTATTTATTCCTCTTAGCGTAATACCCTCTAGTTCTAGCCACGTCATTGTAAAGGGTAAGTATTCACCCTTTCTGAAGGCTGAGAAATATATATATATATATATATAATATCACAATTTTTTTTTTTATACCACAACTTCTTAATCCATTCATCTGTCGATGGACATGTAGGCTCTTTCCATAGTTTGGTTCTTGTGGACACTGCTGGTATAAACATTGGAGTGCACATGCTCTTTCAGATCATGATGTTTGTATCCTTTGTGTAACTACCTAGTATTGCAATTGCTGGGTGGTAGGGTAGCTCTATTTTTAACTTCTTGAGGAAGAGTCCATACTGTTTTCCAGAGTGGCTGCACCAGCTTGCACCTTCAACAGTGTAAAAGGGTTCCCCTTTCTCTGCAACCATGCCAACATTTGTTGTTTCCTGGCTTGTTAATTTTAGCCATTGTGATTGGTCTGAGATGGTATCTCTTGAGGTTTTGATTTGTATTTTCCTGGTGTTAAGTGATGTTGAGCATTTTTTCATGTGTCTTTTGGCCATTGTATGTCTTCTTTGGAGAAATGTCATTATTGTTTTAATTTGCATTTTCTTGCTCACTAGTGAGATCAATCCTCTTTTCATAAATTTATTGGTTTTTCAAGTTACCTGAGATTTAGTTGGTGGTCATCTTTGCTCAATTTTTTTATTGTTGCTTTTTATTTTTCTCAGTCATTTGGAGAGATTCTTTACATATTCCAGATACCAAATCTCTTGTTGATTATATGCACTGAAAATATCCCAGGCTTTGGCTCATCTTTCACTTTTAGTGCCTTTTATTTACAGGAAAATTCCATTTTAATATAAAAATTTTCAGTACATTTCCCAGATTTGTGCTTTTTGAGTATTGCATTAGAAATCCTTATCTGAACCTAAGTGATAAAATATTCTTACGTACTTTCTTCTAAAAGTTTTACTTTTCATAGTTAGGTTTATAGCCAAATTGAAATTTATCTTTGTGGATAAGAATCTAATCTTATTTTATTTTTCAATATGAATATCCATTTTTCCCAGCACAATTTATTGAATAGTCCATTTTTCCCCTAAGTTTATAATGCCCATTAATGAATATACAGAGTTTGGGGGCTATCAGTTTTGTTCTACTGGCCTATTTGTTTCTATGTCAGTATCACAGTCTTAATTACTCTAACTTTAAAATAAATTTTGATTCTTTGTAGGGAAAGTGTCTTCTTTCTTTCTTCCTATCACTCATCCTTTAAAATTATCTATGGACTCTGGGAAACAAACTGAAGGTTTTAGAAGGGAGAGGATAGGGGGATGAAAGAGCTTGGTGATGGGTTTTAAGGAGGGCACAGACTGCATGGAGCACTGGGTGTTATATGCAAACAATGAATCATGGAACACTATATCAAAAACTAATGATGTACTGTATGGTGACTAACATAACACACCTACACCCACACATAAATTATCTTATTCTTTAATTTTGCTCTTCTACATGAATTACCTTTTCAACTTTTTGAAACAAACAAACAAGCAAATAAACAGCCCTGTTGGGATTTTGATAAGAATTATAATTGATGGGGTGCCTGGGTGGCTCAGTGTGTTAAGCCTCTACCTTCAGCTCAGGCCGTGATCCCAGGGTCCTAGGATCGAGCCCTGCATCAGGCTCTCTGCTCAGCCGGGAGCCTGCTTCCTCCTCTCTCTCTGCTTGCCTCTCTGCCTATTTGTGATCTCTGTCAGTCAAATAAATAAATAAAATCTTAAAAAATAAAGAATTATAATGGATGTTCAAGGTCTGTTTGGGGAGAATGGAGATGTTTAAAAAGGCAGCCTTCTTATTCATGAACATGGTATAGTCTCCATTTGTATAGAAAATTGTCAATCAAGTTCTACAATTTTTTCCATAAAATTTTGCACATTTAAAAAAATGAATTCCTGGATTCTTTATAAAATTTAATATATACTAAATATGTATTTTAAAATATTACTATAACTTATTTCTATTATTTTTTTTGTAAGCAATAGAATTCCCAACCAATTTTTATTAATTAATCTTGAATCCAGCCACTGTGATGTTTTGTTTTGTTTTCTTTTCATCAGTCATAAGTTTGTTTATAGGATTCTTGGACTTTCTATTAAGCAATCAATCATATCATATCATCTTTGTATAATGAGAGTTTTATTTTTTCTTTTTCTATCCTTATACCATTGGATCTTTTTTGTTTAATAGAACTAGCATTAGGGATTATTATTACCTTTTTACCACACATGCAACTTTGAAGTTTTACTTGAGCTAAAGCCTACCTCATTAAGATGGAGGAAAAACCTTTTATAGTATTTTCTAACAGCTCTCAATTATTTCAATTTAACTAATTAATTAAGACTCATTGGATACTAAGGTACTGTGATAGCATCCTAACAGTATCTTTTTAAAGATTTTACTTATTTATTTATTTATTTATTTAAGAGAAAGAGAGCAAGTGTGGGGAGGGGCGGAGAGGGAGAGAATCTGCACTGAGTGCAGCACTTGATCTCATGACCCTGAGATCATGAGATGAACCAAAATCAAGAGTCAGATGCTTAATTGACTGAGCCATCCAGTAAAAAATATTCTTTTGCTTCTACTTTTGTCCCTAATAAACTTTTAAATAGTGTAAATAATATCACATCACTCCCCTATCTAAAATTACCCAGTGACATTTTGCTGTTGTTTTGCAATAAAGTATTGAAGGAGTATAGACTCCTTCTAATGCATAATCTCCAGTCTCAGTGCGTACCACTCTGTCCTAAGTCTTACCAAGGCTGGAGATTTTATTTCTATTAAGAATCTTCCTTGGGGTGCCTGGGTAGCTCAGTGGGTTAAAGCCTCTACCTTTGGCTCAGGTCAT
This sequence comes from Mustela nivalis, assembly GCF_964662115.1. Taxonomy (NCBI): domain Eukaryota; kingdom Metazoa; phylum Chordata; class Mammalia; order Carnivora; family Mustelidae; genus Mustela; species Mustela nivalis. Next base: position 29,488,221 of record NC_139021.1, on the reverse strand, counting down.
GATCCCAGGGTCCTGGGATGGAGCCCCACATCAGGCTCTCTGCTCAGCGGGGAGCCTGCTTCTTTCTCTCTCTCTGCCTGCCTCTCTGCCTACTTGTGATCTTTGTCTGTCAAGTAAATAAATAAAATCTTTAAAAAAACAACAAAAAAAAGAATCTTCCTTGACCACTCTATGTTAAATAGTTTCTCCATATTGTGCTGTCTGCCTCCCCCAGTTTCTCTTCAAAATATCACCCTGTTCTTCATCCTAACATATATCACATTCTGAAATTGTTATTTGCTTACTTGCTCATTGTCATCTTCTTCACTAGAGTATAAGCTCGATAAGGGCAGTCTTGTTCATGCTAGTATTCCCAGCACTTAGACTAACAAAGGGCACATAGCTGGTATTAACCAATGTTTGTTGAACGAGTAAACTTAAAAAGAAAAACAAACAGTTCTTTCTCCTCTTGTCCATAATTACCTCACATGTACACTCTGTATTTTCTGACTGCCTTGATTCTAAGGAAAAAAATTATCAGATGTTGGAAAATTTATCAAGGATAAGAGTAAAGATCAAAGTTTTCTAGACTTTAATTTGATACATATTTAATATATATTTAAAAATATGTATTTTTCTTCCCAAATGTTAGGAAGATAAGCAAGTATGTTCCTATTGGATGGGCAGCCTTTTCAGGTGAGGTTCTAGTTTAACCTAGTTTAACTAGTTCTAGTTTAACCCTTTTCTGGGGGTTAACATGGCTTCTTAGCAGTAGAACAATACCTCTCACAGTAGTTCTATTGCTGTTCCATAGGTTCAGGATTTTTTTTTTTTTTTTTTTTTTTTTTGCTATGGATAACTGTAGAATATGAGCCCCTGGTATCTAACCCCAAGATTCCTCTTTTATGTCTTGTCCTCTTCTCCTACAGTCCTCCTCCAAGAAATTCCTCCACCCTCTGTAAGCCCTCTTCTCAAATATTTTAGTTTATTTCTCCACTAGAAAAGACTTGTCCTCAGAAAGATCATGAGTTTAGAATCCCACTCCTTCGCAACCTGAAACCTGTATACCTTATCTTCAGAAAGTCTAGTCTTTAAAAACATTATTCCCTCCCTGGAGACTTCTTATCCTGCTCCAAATGTACACTTGTTTCTACAGGGCAAGGATTGGAACAGATAATGCTGAGCCCTCTACTGTGCTAGTTAGCATGGAAAGAAAAGACACTCGGATTGTAGTGGAGGCTGGAACTAGAGAAAGTAACTCAACAGTGAGGTCTGAAAGCACTGTTCAATAAACTCACCGTGATCCAGGAATCTGTCTTATTATAAGTCAATAAATGGGGAACTGGTGATTCCAGAAAACAATAAATACTTAAAGTCAGGCAAATGTTTTTTATTATGCCTATTCATAGAGAAGGTATTAAGTTTACTGCTAGAAGAGCTAAACAGCTGATGCGCCATCATCTATCATCCATATTCAAGTAGTTCAGCACGTCAGCCTCATCCTCTTCCTCTCTCTATGCCCCTCATTCAGTCAGTAAACTCAACTTATTATTATTATTAAGTATTGGTATTATTATTATAAACTTATTATTTTAGTTTTTAAGAAGTCCAGAAGCAGGTTGGCCCAAAGTTATGAACTCAACAGCTCAAAGAACATGTCAAGGAACTGAAATTATTTTCCTTCTTTCCCTTTTGCCATCCTTAATATGTTGGTTGGATCTTGGCTTTTTTTTTTTTTTTTTTTTTTGACCATGGCTGCAGGATGGCTGCTACAGCTTTAAGCATTATATCCTTATAAATCCACATCAAGCAGCAGAAAAGATGAATTCCTGCTTCTGACCCTTCTAAAGTTGAGAAAAAATTTCCCAGAAGGCTACTAGCAAACATCTCATTATATCTAATTGGTCAGTGTTTTATGCTTAAAAAAGATCACTGACAAGAGAAATGGTATAATTATGACTAGTTTATACTGATCAACATTCACTCTCTGGAGCCGAAGAGGGATCCATTGGTTATTTTATACTTTCAAATACCTTAACAAAATTTGAATTCTCTTAACAAGGAATAAAAGTCAGAAGAGCTACTGAGTAGGTGGTTCTAGTAGACACTGTTGGTGCCTCAACCATTCTCCATAGGCCTCCTCTGAAGGATTCCTGCAGTTCCCTCACACACCCATGGCTTCCTATTTCATTCTGCTTAAGAGTATTCTCTGACTATGGGAGCTTGCTGTATCAGGAGAAACCTTCAACTAATGAAGACAGAAGGTGATGGGCAAATATGCCAGCTTCCCCTGGGAGAATGTTGATGGAACATTTTCAAAGCATATTCCACAGTTTCCCAGAGAGTCACCAGTAAGATGGAGCCTCACTTGCTCGCAGTGGAAGTCCACACATTTCTGCACCATTTATTGACTTTCCTCCCTTCAGTTTCTCACTTCCTCACAGTGCATCCTGGGACCACACCCAAATCATTGTCTTATATTCTGCTTTTGCGCAAACTCAATTAAGTGTCTGCCTGTTACAGCACAGTATCTTCTCTTCTGTGATGTCCTCCCTGGTCCTCAATACAGTTGTTATTCTTTTGTGTGGCTGCTACCTTATATAACCCTCTAATACAGCACACACTGTTTTGTGTGTGTTTATTTCCTATCACACTCTATATGTTCCTTTTCTAGTCTTTGCTACACACCTATTATTGAGTACAGTACTTGGCATATAGTAGGTACTGACTGAAAGAAATTATTTTTGGAGCCAATGATGTGGTTTCTTTCTGAGGACTCCAATCAAAAAACAAAATGTCACAATCCTTTGAGTATCCTACTCACGGCCATCCCTTCTTCCTTTTGTTCGCATTACTTCCATTACTCTCTGCTTCAGCTCCTGCCTTAGAGGTTAAAACCCTGGATTTTTCCAGACTAGGAAGGTATTCATATGGGATAAATATGCTTTCTGTAAGTGAATATCCCTCAAGACATTTTTTTTAACCTATGTTTCAGCATTCCCAATCTCTGAGACAGATCTTTTAACATAAACATTGCCTCACAGCTAGCAGATCATGTCCAGACCCACTACACTCTAGCTCACTATGAAAGCCAATAATCCACTGGCCTAAAATATGGACAACAGAGCAGAGGGCTGCTCTGCTGCTGCTGCAAATAAATTTTATTTGAGGGACTCTAATTCTAGTGACATATTTACTATATTCCCATTTTTTTACCTTAACTTTATTGCCTCATCAGTAAAACAAACTGCCTTCAAGTACAGAAACTGAGAAGCTGGGAAATAAAAGTCACATGAACTGTGTAGTGATTGCTGAGCATCTGTCTTATCCTTGCTCTTTAAAAATTCAAAAAATAAACAAAAATAGTTACTGTTATCAATAAGACAGATGCCAGATCATGATGCAGAATGACAGTTAAAGAATTAAAAACAGAAAACTTGAGACTTGGGGAAGAATAAGATTTTCAGGGCAATGTGAAGCTAGAGTAATGCTGACATAACTACTGACCTTATTAGCTTAGTATCACTGTATTAACAGCTGTTGTGGTGAGATTGGCTTCTTATACTGAGAGCCGATTGGCATTTAGTTGAACACAGTTAACAGGAGCAATGGGAGTGGGGAGAGAGGGTGAGGCTGCATCAAGGGTCAGACAGAATAATCTGTGAGATGAACGTGGCTCAAATACTACATCTTGCAAATGTTGGACCTAAGTGCAAAAAGAAACATGGTGCAATCGAGATTTCAGTCTATTAACAGAGGCAGATTTATTGTGGAACTATTAATGAAGCTTGGGTGTTAGAGTTCATTCATTCATATAGGTCCCTATGAAGGACCAGTGCCCAAGGTGTATCTAGTGTTTTTCTTTCAACAAGTTCTCCCAAATTGCGTGAGCTCTAAGCTCTGAAAGACCTAAAATTCCCCTACCAGTTACATTTAATTTTTAAGAAGTTCTCAAAAGATATCAGCCAACATTGTAGTGAAATACTGTTTGAAACAGTATGAAGGACTGCAATTCTGATAATCAAATAAATAAATAAGCCATATCATACAACAAGTATTTATAACCCCTGATCAAGAGGTTTAAGATCTGTTTCCTTAGAGATGTTACACTGTAATTGAGGAATCAAGGCTTAGGCACATAAAAGTAATTATTGTAATTAAAAGTAAAAAAACGGGATGTATTCATCTAACAAGAATTTATTAGTTGTGAACTCTGGGCGAGGCACTTTAGCACATACTGGGTATCCAATAGTTAATAAAACAGCCATGATTGGCTTTCATGAAGTCTACAGTAGGAAAGAAGTTTTTAAAAAGTAAGTGAATAAATAGAATCATTAAAACTTGTGAAAAGTTCTATAAAAGAAATTATCAGCTTGCCAAAACAGAGATTAAAGAAAAAAACCTCTTTCAGATTGGGCAGTCGGTGAAGGTTTATTTGAGAAGGTGACAAATCAAACACGAGAGAACAATTAATATGAAAAGAGATGAAAGGAAATATGTTCTGGGCAAGCATGTAAAGATCTGAGGAACGAAGTATCTTGGGTCCTCTTGAGCAACAGAAAGGAAGTCAGTGTGGTTGGGTACAGTAAGCAGCCAGAGACATGAGATAAGGCATAAGACCCATGCTTGTAGATGGAGACTTCTGAATATTTTCCATATTATATTTCTTTCTTAACTTGGGAAGTAATGAGATTGGAAAACTGACTTTGCTCCTTAGAACATAGTAGTAGAAGTAGCACAAAATCCAACCATTGTGTTCTAAGTGTTTATAAACTTTATAAAGTTTATAAAGTTATAAAGTTTATAAAATCACAATAGAGGAAGAAAAATTTAGTATGTGCTGTTTTATAAATTTCTTAAATTCAAATCTCTATTTTAAAAAAAGTATATATCCTTGCTGATTTATGTTTTTATTAAGTTAGGAAATGGTGAAAGCCTACCTTCCAGTGTTGCACATAAGAGACATGGTCATTGGATACTAACACTATCATTCATCTGAGTTATAAAAGAATGGATAACACTGTACTCCTTGCCACCCTTGGAAGAAATTACCGACATGTTTGCAGACTTTAACTTTGGATGAATTTGATTGTATCTGAGGTGGAGGAGTGACATTAGAAACAGAAATTGCAACTGTCCTGACTTCTGAAATAAAGAAATCTTACCAGTTAAGGTCTGAGGAATTATGTGGGTAAACTTTTATTACTCAGTATTGTTAGATAAAAATAACAAAAGGAATTTTGGTAAAAACCTGTGGGCTGATTTCTTTCTCTTGGAGTTCTGAATCCCCATTTCACCTCTTGATGAAAGAACTAGTCAGTTAGGGCTTGACAAGGAAGAGGTGGACATGGGCCTGCTCAGACCTGGTCCTGAAGTTAATGGAAGGGGGATTGGATTTTGACTTTAAGTCACTGAAAAGCCACCTAGGTGGCTCAGTTGGTTAAGTGTCTGACTCTTGATTTTGGCTCAGGTTATGATTTCAGAGTCTTGAGGTCAAGCCCTGCATCAGATTCTGCACTGGGCATACTTAAGATTGTCTCTCTTTTCCTCTGCCCCTCCTCACACCCACCCAAATAAATAAATAAAGTCAAGTCAATGGAAAGTCTTATCTTGGAAAATCATTTGGTCCAGTTCATGTTTCAGGAAGCTCTATGTTTTAAGAAGTAGTACAGATAATGAATTCTATATTGGGAGATTAGTGTGTGCTCATGATAAAGAAGCTGACTTCTGAGTATAGATAAAATTGGAACTTTAAATGATGGGTGAAAATAGATCATCAGGGAGGAGAACAAGAAAGGCCATTAGTAGTAAATTCAATGAAATGAGAAAAGGCTTTGAGGTTGGCTGTGGTGGGAGAAAGTAGGGAATATCCCCATTTGACTGAGGTATATTAAGTTCTAATCAAATTGTAATAAACTTTGCTGATCAGGCTAGGAATATTTAGGTCATAGGGAGACTCTAAAAATGCCATATGCAGGATATAATGGAAGTTATGCTTCAGAAACACAAATTTGGTGGAAATGTGGAGGATCCATTCAAAAGTAAAAAAGTTAAGTACAAACAACTAAATAAGAAAAGCCTAAGCAAAAAGAAAAGTCTGAAATAATATATACATTTCCTTTTTTACTTCTAGTTAAAACCTAGATAAGCTTGCCAACAGTTTTTTTTGTTCTTTAATCAGCAGCCCAGGGAGAAAAAGAGAGCAAGACTAGGATAATGCAGATAGAGCAAGGGTTAGCTACAGGACAGATCCCAGGGAGGGTGACAAGAATAAAAAATCAGACTGAGCATGGCAACTTGGGCTTGGGTAGGATTCAGTGATATTCAATGAGTCCTACATGGAATGCGGGGGATGGTGGCTGGTGTTCATGTGTGTGTTGTTCTAATCATTATTAGTGTTGTTACAGTCAGGTAAGTCGTCCCAAGGGAGTGGGAAGGAAGGGGAGGCACAAGGAAGAAGGGGGACTGGCAAACTAGGTCATTTGTTAAAATCCATGATGGATGTTAAGAATTTACTACAAATCAGTCATAATACAAGCATCCAAGTTTGCATTTGGGGTATTCTCACTTCAAGTAGGTCCAATACTAATTAAATATCTCAACTATTAGGGAAAGGGGACACCTAACACTTGCAAGCCTTGGTTCCAGTGGTCTCAGGACTACTCAGAAGAAATCTGAGATTGCTTAATGTAGGGAGGTAGCATGGTATAAAGTAAAAGAACTCAGGGACCTGGACTCATAGCCTGGCTTCTCTCTGCCACTTGCTAGCTGGGTCACAAGTTATAAATCTCTCTGAACCTCACTTCTTTTTCCAAAATATGAGGATACAAATACCTAAATGGCATGGTTGTAATGACAATGTTTGTAAGAGTCCTTGATACAAAGAATGATTTGCTCAATGGAAGCTTCTTTTTTCTTAATGATCTCATTAGCAAAATAGACTGGAACCTATATCAAATGTTACCTTGAAGGATAGTTATACAACCTGAAATACCTATTCATTTCTCCCTGAGATGATGAAGTCATAAGGATAAACATGACTATTGTGTCTCTGTTTGCTGGGATATAAATGGGAATATACTGATTATAATAAATAATAAGGAACATCATGGTTTAGAATGTAGAGTGATTTCTTGGGGAGCATGACCTATATGTTCACCTCTGGAACTCTGATATCTCATGACATTTTAGTAAAGGCTGCTCAGAATCCAAGGAAAAACTGTTATAAGCACCAGCTCCTTACGACGACATTTGAAAAATGATATAGCATCAAATCACTTGCCAAATGGTGCAGGAAGAGGAAAAGTATTCCACATTAATGGATCTGCACACAGAAAATCCCCGTACGCTTACAGGTGAAGGGTCTTTAAAAAACTGACATGCTACTTTTGGGTATAACAAGAGTAAAATTTGTACAAAAGCAAAGTTACCATAGAAAAGAAATGGATATTTAGCAAGTAGTGGAGCTACTGAAAGTTCCTGAAAAATAAAGCAGAATTACAGAGGGGGAATATAATCCCACAGGAAAGAGAGGTGATTGTTTAAGGGCAAGTCTCTCCATGTGTTCTCCTAGAACCAGAGCTTCTACCACTGGAGCACTTACATCCTAGAATAAAGTTAACCATCTGTCTATTTCCCCCCTAAAATCACAAGCTCCATAGCAAAAAGAAAGTCAGTCTAACTTTGTTTATGATTCTTGGTACAATCCCCAGGGTCTAGAGCAGTGCTTGGCTCATAGTAGCTGCTTAATAAAGTCTTGATATTAAAGTATCAAGGTACCATCATAGAAAATACCACGGCAACCTGCATAGAAGATAAAGTGAATATAAGGAATTTTGCAGGGGAGAAAAAAGAAAGAAAAGAGGCAGTGTAGCATATAGGCAGATATGTTTTTCAAAATGTCCTGATGCTTCATGTCTAAAAGTACAAAACCAATTTTTCCATCTGTGATCCTGATGAATAAGAGAAGAGATGAAGAAAAATTAACTCTAAGTTGTAGGTGAGTGTATATTAAACTTTAAAGGGTGACCTTAGTGGGTAGAAGTCAGATTCAAGGTCAACTAATGGTGAAAATGGTTGTCATTTTATTTAGCTTATGATTTAAAAAGGTAAATGCCATTGGTTATTTTACATATATGATCCTGTCTTGGAAGATTTTACACAAAAAAGAGAAAGAATCTCCCAGTATAAAATTAAAATGTAAACAGGAGCAGTAAAAACAATACGGTTGTCACTTCAGCACTGAAGAAGATACAACTCCAGGTCCAAAAGCCTCAGCGAACTTTGACAAATGTGACCCATGAGAGATGTAGGATGGTCTGGAGGTGTTGGAACTGGATGCACACATCTATGGCTCTGTGTTACAGCTGGATGATTTAAGAGACCCCCAATGCTAGTGAATATCACAAGGAACCAGAAACTCCCTTGACAGCCATGTATACATGTGTAAAATAACAAAGATTTTGAATGCAAGCGTTTGTACTTCATCACTCACTCTGAAATTCTATCCAATCCATTCAGGCCCAGAGAAATGTGCAATTTTAGCAAAAATCAGTTCCTTCTCTTGAAACGAAATACTAATGTTACCACTGATGCACCCATTTTTTTAGGCATTCTTCATTTCAGATGTTCTTAATAGAACTCTGACACTGCGTCTAATCAATCCATATTAAAAGGCCAGCAATAGGATTTGACATTTCTTCTGGAAAATTACATTGTGTTAATACAAAATCTGGGCATTTGCCACAGAGATATATTGTATTAAGTGAAAACTGCTGCTTAAGAAAACAAAAAAATTTTGCCTGAAGAAAATTTGGAACTTTTTATCTAGCTTAATTTGATTCTGAAGTTCAAAAAATGAGACAGGATAAATATGTTGCTTTTTCTATGATGATATTAATGTATCAAATGAAACTACTCTTGCTGTTTATGTCCTTGTGTTTTATATGGTACAATTTACTGCGAGGTAGGTCTAACTTTAAAACAATAAATGTTTTGAAAATAATAAAATTTAGCTTGAGGGGAAAAATGTCAATTAAAGTTCATGTGGACTGGGCTAACTGGACAACCAGATAGTATACAGCATCTTCTAGAAAGGATGTGGTTGAATTGTGGATGGTTTGTATCTTCTCCTAAGATATAAAATATTATTATATAATACCAAGGATAACTGAACTCTTCATCATGAGATAATGGATGCCTTTAATGTCAGAATCATCATTTTTAGGATTTGGAGATTTTTTAAAAAATATTTTATTTATTTATTTGACAGAGAGAGAGATCACAAGTAGGCAGGCAGAAAGAGAAGGAGAAGCAGGCTCCCCGCTGAGCAGAGCGCCTGATGTGGGTCTTGATCCCAGGACCTTGAGACCATGACCCTAGCCAAACACATAAGCTTAACCCACTGAGCCACCCAGATGCCCCCAGATTTGGAGATTTAAAAAGGCATTAAATATACACTATAGCCCTGGCTCTTTAATAATTACACTGCTTAATATGTACTATTTGTACTGGCCAAAATTTGATTGCTAATACCATTAATTCAATCCAATCCAGATTTGTTCAGCTTTTTACAAGACAAAAAAACTAAAATTAAAATCATATACTCATAGTCTCATTTCATGATAATAGACTGGATGAGCATGAAAGCTCAAAAGTTTTGTCAACATTTCATGCTTTGTAACAACTGAGTCTTGGCTAGCCAGAGAGAGTCTAAATTTTCCTTGGATCTCTTGAGTCTCTCCTTTACTCAAGCTCCTGAGTTTAGACAGCTTCAGGAATTGGTCCTGGATCGTCTTCTTTTCTTTGTCTAGGATCTATCCTCAGGCAATCTTACCCACTCCTAGGGCTCTACATAACATTTCCAGCAGAGACCTCTCACCTAAACTCCATCATTTATATCTCCACTTAGCTGGCACATGTCCATTTTAGAATCTGTTCTCTACAGAGTTTTACTTATCTGTATGTTTGTTTGCTTATTAAGTAGGCTCCATGCCCAATGTGGGGCTTGACCTCACAACTCTTGAGATCAAGAGTCACATGCTCTACCAACTGAGCCAGCCAGCTGCCCCAGAGTTGCACTTTTAAAATGTGAGTGAGACTGTGCTCTCTTCTGGTTAAATTTCTCCACTGGCTCCCATTTCTTTCAGAATAAAGTTCAAATTTCCTTACCGTGGTCTAAAATGTCCTGTCTGATGATTTCTTTGTAATCCCTCATATCATTTCTTCCATTGCTCTAAGCTATTGTGATCTTTTTTCCCTTCCTTGGAGGGTTTGCTCTTTTCAGACCTTTACACTTGTTCCTGGACTGCTCTGCTTTTCCTGCAGCTGTTCCCCTGGGCTTGCTTATCCTCAGCCTTGGGTCAAGGAGCAAGGACCACCCTCTCAGAGGCTTTCCCTGGCTACCTTCCAAAAATTTCTTTTTTCCATTTGCTCTCTCCTCCTCCTCACCCAGATTTTTTTTTTCATTTTAGTACTAATGATAATCTTAAATATTTTTAAATATTTTGAATTCTATAAATAGGCTTGTTTTCCCACCTTCCTATTTGTGTCCTACTCCCTGTTCAGCTAGAGGCCTCTATTGTCTTAGGGGAGGATTATGGTTGCTATAGCATGAATGAGAGGAAAAGATGGAATCAGCGGTCCGCCTCTTTCAGTGACAGCAGTTATAAAACATGAAGGCTTTTGATTCCTAAGAGCTTTTTAAAGGTTTTTGAAAAGGGAAATGTTTTTTCCCTTAACTTCTGACAGAATTTTTGCTTATCCATACATGATAGTTTTTAAAAGAAAACAGATTGAAAAGCATCAATTAATACAGAAAATTGAAGAATTGTGGAAAGCATAAAAGAGGGGTGAAGTGAGGTAGAGGTGAGACGCTTTAATTAATTTAACCATTCTCAACGAGATGGGCTTAAGGGAGGGAGAAACTGAAGGCCATTCCCTCTGCCTCTAATAGAGAGACTCAGCGTCAGACTTTCTCAGATTGACGTTTGGTTTCTCAGTCTCCTAGCTGAGAGTCTTAGTTGTCTTATCTGTAAAATGAAGATAGTATTTCCCACCTCCTCAAATCCTGAGGATTAAAGTAGTTAACACATATATAGAATTTGGAACAGGTCTAATAACACAGGGAAGAGATCAGTATTTATTAGTTTTTATGTCTATATGCATAACAACCTCTCATTCATTGCTTAAAATTGTTTAGGCCTCGTATCTCCTCTCTGAAGACTTTAAGGTTATCCCTTTTCTAATCCTTCTACCTTCAAAACACAAAAAGTATTTGCACCTTTGTTCTTGGTATCTATTTGAATTATTCAGTATTATGAAGAAATTTACTGCCAGTCCCAAACTAGTAAACTAGATAAAGAAGGGTTAAATTTTTCTCAATTACTTCTAAATCCTTTTAAAGGAACAAAACTAATGGTAGTTTTTTAGAAATATATTTAAATAAAATTATGGAACTGTAGAATTTTCGATTACAAGTGAAGTTTATCTACCCAAAGAAACTTTAAGAGGCACACTGGTAACTTAATTTTTTAAAAAGGGAGGGGGTTATATGTTGTTCTCAAGCAATAAATTTTTATAAACTAAAAATTTCTGTAAGTGATTTATTATTGGGAGGGACAGTATACACTTCCTATGTTCTGAATCAAATGTTAATGTCCTCATCTTATACTTATGGCATCATTATTATCAGAACAGAAAATCATATTCCAATTATTCTCAATTGCATGTTGCTATGACTTCCCTCTGAGAGACTGCTTACTTAAAAGTACATCATATGCACTTGTGGGAACTTCTAGAAATCACACAAATTAAGTGCACATGGAAAAATTACTTAGCATTCCAAGGTTGCTTTATAGGCTATCCTCAGGTAATAGATTAGCACAAGTGGAACAAGAACAATAAAATAAACCAGAAGTCAAAGGAATGATAGATTTTAAACCTGTGCCCTGAAAGGTAATGTATACCTTCTACCTTATAAGACAGCTACTAATCATTTATCGTATAGAAGCTTTTAAAAATACACTTTGAAATGATAACTACAATTTCTGGAACCCTTTATAATTCATCTAACAAATTTTTATTGATATACATCAGAAACCAACTCTGGAGTTTTAAGTTTCTAATCCTCAATGAGAGTGATTCAGCTGTAATGTAAGTCTCCAAAACACAATTCTATTTTGGTAAAGCACTGAATTTCAATCTTTGGTATTAGGAGTTAACATACCAATGATCTAAATAATTTCATTGATATAATTTGGATCTTTTGTCTTTCTTCATGAAGAACTTCTTTCCCTTAGTCACCTTGGTGTTATAGTTGGAAGCAGATTGTTTACATAAACATTCATTTCCTTTTCAAATGACCATGTTGCAAACCCAAATGTATAAAGCATACTTTTTTAAATAAATATTTTATGTTTAAGTAATCTGTGCTTGCGTACTTGTAATGTGTACTGTACAACCTGAGATCAAGAATCACATGCTCTACCAACTGAGCCAGTCAGTGCTGCCGATAAATATATAGATGCTGCCGAAACAAGCCAGGTGCCACCTATAAAGCATATCTTTTAATCTCTCTTCTTGGAATGTTCTCCTTCTTCATAGCTTACTTCCGACCATATATACTTTCCTTTCTGCATCAAAGCTCCCCCAATCTTACCATCTCCCCCAAACGTTGCAAACTAAATGTCAATAAATCTATTGTGCTTTAAGCCAAAATATCACAAAATGGGCCAGTTTAATGTAAAAACATTAATCTGGGGGTGTTGGTTAAGCATCTGCCTTTGACTCAGGTCATGATCCTGGGGTCCTTGGTTCAAGCCCTGCATCAGGCTCCATGCTCAGCAGGAAGCATGCTTTCTCCCTCTACCCCTCCCCTTGTTTGTGCTTTCTCTCTCTCTCTCTCTCATAAATAAAATCTTAAAAAAAAAAAACACATTAATTTGTCTTTTTAAATCCAGTCCTCACTTTCCCCACTCCATATAACCCCACTCCTATCATAGACTTTTGTCCTTTATGGTCTTTAGCCTTTATTTCTATAACCTATACCTGTCTTGCATTCCATTCCTTCAGGGCTTTCAAGCGATCATTAGATCAGTTGATAAACTAATTTGAACTAATGTAGTGTATTGAAGTTAGTACTGCCTATGGTCACGTGATAGGATGGGTATAAAAGACAAAATCTGATAATGTATGAGCTCAGAGAGCAGAGATCATCAGTCACCAGATGAGGGAACTGGAACCAGTTAAGTCAAATTTCCTAATTCTACAAGAATTAGGAAAAAGCTTTGTTTCTGGTCTGCTTCACAGCTTATGCTATATATTTTTAGTTCTGGTGCCTTTAAGTAAAATAAATTTAATGACCAGTAAAATCCTTAATTTAGAGAACACAATCTTTAAAAGTCTCATGGAATAAATAGGTGTTACTGGAACTAAAACTTAATGAATTATAATTAAGTAGCTATTGTAATACATGTCATACATGCCTTCTCATTAGATATTACTTTCCTTGAGCATATTCTGACGCACCAATCTAAAGGCCAAGTGACTTCATTCTTCCCAGAATGGCAATTTCCCAGCATAACACACCCTGGAATGTATTATTGTGGTTTCAAAATGGTCTGTGTAGCGGCAAATTTGTCATAATTAAGATGTTTTGCAGAAAATAATGATAGCTTATTAAAGTATTAAGTGAAAGGTATTCCTAATCACAAATGTTGACATGTGTGAAGATTTATGCATATAAAAATATATAACATACTTTTATGTTTATATTTTATACTTACATAATTTACAAAAATTTATATAAAGACATACATAATTCATATGGCTTTACATGTATTATATAATTTAAAGTCATTTTAACTTTTTCCAGACTTAGTTCATATTCTTCTGCCATGCAATTTATTTAGCTGGCATCCTCCTTCTTTTATATTAAACACTTCAGAGGAGACTGACGAACCAAAAATAAGTGGAATCTTCATGAATTTAAAAAGCAAATAAACTAACACCTCTGTTAGAGTAGGAAGTTAATAGGCAAGTTCTCACATTACTAGTAAAGATGTATATTGTTACATTTTTTTTTCCTGGAGGTCGAGTTAGTCTTCATAGTAAATTCCTAAAAGTTGTGCATAACTTTTCCATCTAAAAAATCACCTTCTAGTGATTCATCCTGAGGAAATCAGTAAAAGTAAAAAGTTGCATATATAGGGATGTTCACTGTAGCACTGCACATCACATTAAAATGATGTTAATCATCTAAAAGTACAAAAAAGAAAAGCTTGATTAAATATGATATACAGCTACAATAAACAATTCATGCTTTAAAATGATTATGCAGATTATGTATGTTAACATGGAAAATATTTATCTGTGTTCAATGAAACTATTACAAATATTATACATAGTATGATCCATTTATACTTAAAATCTGAATTTATATATTTATGTACCCCTTGGTGCATGTGTGTGTATGCATTTCTTTAGGCATTTCTACATTTATAGCACTGTTGGATGAATTTTCCAAGATGAAGGAAATCTTCCATATCTTTGCTAACCAGTAGTCCCTAGCCACTTCCGGCTGTTGAGCATTTGAAGCATGGCTAGGTCAAGTGAGAAACTGAATTTTTATCTTTTTTCTTTTTTTAAAAGATTTTATGTATTTACCTGAGTGAAAGAGACAGAGGATGCATGCACACAAGAGAGAGCAACAGGGGTGGGGAGGGGCTTAGGGAGAGGGAGAAGCAGGGTCCTGGCTTAGCAGGGAGTTGATGTGGGGCTCAATCCCAGGACCCCAGGACCCCAGGACCCCAGGATCATGACCTGAGAGAAAGAAGTCAGATGCTTAACCAACTGAGCCACCCAGGCGCCCCCTGAGTTTTTATCTTATTTATTTTAATTTAAATACCACATATGGCCGGTGACTACCATATTTGGCAGCGTAGAGCAAAGAGGGGGTACACCATGATGTTAACAGTGGTTATAATTTGCTGTTGTTTATTTTCTTCTTTTTGCCTTTCTAATTTCTAAGGTCTACAAATGAACGTGTATTACATAGGTGATAAGAAAAAGGTTCTTTTTTGAGAGATCAGGGAGGGAATTCAAGTGTAGGTCTAAGAGTCCATGGTCTAAGACCTGGATTTGAGTACAAATTCTGCCATTTATTGGCTGCATTAAATTTTACTTAAAATATTTAAACCTGTGTAATACCTGCAGCCCCCCTTATATATCATTTCATAGTGTTTTTTATTAAATTAGTTAATGTTTGTGACCAATGACTTCATTTAGAGAAAGGAGTAAAGTATCCTTTCTCTATGCTGTGATTTCTACATAGAGAATAAAAGAATGGGTAGGAAAGAAAAAATGTAAGAATAGTGAAATCAACTATGATTCTGATGTTTATGAAATAGGAAATAAAAACTAAAAGCCTGCATATAGTAAAAGAAGAGTGGCTACATTTACCAAAGAAATGAAATTACTTGAGACTTCATTAATGTGAATGAAATCTTTGGCATGAATCTTATATTTAACCATTAACCATTTTAATAAGGCATAATAAAAATAAAAACATTCATCTAAGAATATCTTACTGATTGGACAAGTTATCCAAATTATTCATAGAAGCCATGTACTCTCATTTAAATTTCACTAGATAAATTTTAAAATCTGTATGACTGCAATGGAACTATGGCTTTTTGTTTTTCCAGCATATAAACATATGGTAGTTAAAAAAATAGTGCTCTGTTTTAAGACACTGGAGAAGGACCTTCTTAAGATAATATTTTATAAATTCAGAAGAACCCTATGTAAAGAGTTCTTAATTCAGTGAAAGGGTTATTGCTACATGAGGTCAACAGAAGTGCTCTGATGGCAGTACTGTAAAAAATATAGCAATACTTTAAAAGCATTTACTTAGAAGTCAGATGAACACCAAATTATGGATTTTATATTCATAAATGAAATCAGGGGTACAAGATAATGGCACTTGGAAGCTAACATTTAAAGCAACTCAAAAATCTTGTTGCAAAGATGTCCAAATAGAATAATGTTTTTAGAGTACTAAATGTATCTTGTAGGATTCTTGTAGGATTCAAATTAGATTCAAATAAGTCAAAAGAAATAAAAGAAATAAACTATAATTACGAAGAAAAATAAAAGACAATGATGCTTATTAAATATATTTGGTATGAGAAAATTAAAACAATTTCTCAGCTAATCTAATGATTAGAATGAAGTGTTATTATTTACTTTTAATCTCTACAAAAAACTTGTGACCTGATTCATCCTAGGTAGCTACAAATGGATAAAAGACCAAAGACAGCAGTAAAATATATGAGAAAATAGGTAATTTTTTCAACTGAGAAGTTTCTAATTTGTAACTTCCAATTCTTTCCCCTTACGTTCTTTAAGGCATTAGCTGAAGTCATCAGAAGCCACTAACAACTATTTTCAAGCCCGGGGGGGAGACTGGCCAGATGCCAGTGGGCTAGGTTATAAGTGCTTATAACCACAGGGAGGAAAAACAACAATGTTAGAAGCTATAGATTCATTACATCAACTACATAACTCAGAAAATGTTGATATATATTTCAAAGAAATAGATTTGCTGTCATTTAGACCATGGATTTAAAAACCAAACCAAAACAAAACCAATTTGGCCTCTTTTTTTCTTTTCTTTTTCTTTTCTTTTCCTTTCTTTCTTTCTCTTTCTTTCCCTTCTTTTTTTAAACTTTTATTTATTTATTTGGCGGGGAGGCAGGGAGCGGGAGAGAGAGAGTGAGCGTGCACACCCCTGCGGATGGGCATGAGTAGCAAGGAGGGGCAGAGGGAAAAGGAGAGGGAGCAGCAGACTCCCTGCTCAATTGAGCTGGATGGGCCAGCTCAACCCCAGGACCCTGGGATCATGACCTGAGCAGACACTTAACCAATGGAGCCATCCAGGCACTCCACCCCCTTTTTCTTTCTTTGATGTTATTTAAAAATGACCATAGCAATTATTTCTAAATTTTTGCATTTGAGCAAGAGATTGTAATTCACCATTATGTGTAGTTTATAAAATATTTTGCATGTTACTTTTATTTTTACCACAAAATTATGAGTTAAGGTTAAGATGAGATGAGAATTTTACAGGTGAGAAAACTCAGAGAAATTAGTAAATTTAGCTAAGGTAAGTGGCATTGGTGGGGCTTGAATCTTGGTTTCTTTGATTTTAAGGCTGGTCTCCTGGCCTTTATGACTACTTTTATGCACAGTCATACCAGGTCCGTAGCTGTTTATCAATCCAGACATCTTTGATCTACGCATTCCCAGAGCATCTTTTCTCCTCTTTACTACTCACTCCCCCACTCCCAATAGCATAGGCAGTATGGCTCCTTCCTGGTACTCAATTATTCTTGTTTTGAGTTAGGCACACATGCCTTTCTGTTTGGAATACAGCACATTATTACCATACACTTAAAAAATAAACTCCAGTCTAGACCCACTGATTCTTTTAACAACATGCAATATCAAACCCACATGTAAGCGTTCTTATAAGTTGCTGTTCTGAAATGTCAGGAAACCATTGTCCCAGGGACAGCAAATCACCAGAGCCATACAGTTACTTAGTTCTTAAGCAAAACTTGTAACAGGAAAGAGATATTTGGCGTGTCACTTGAAATTGTCTGGTTCTTCTCTTTTCCTAAGAATTCTTATATGGAAAAGAACAAATCCTTTACACAAGCCAAATGAAAACTTAGCCTGTGGTTGACCAACAAAGTTATCTGTGGTTGTATAACACTAGTGCAAATAATAAGTTTGGGACACTCCAAGTCAAAAAATAAAATATAAGGTAAAGCTGTATTTACTTTTGTGTGTGTATGTGTCCACGCATGTGTTCAACAATTATAGCCTTGTTTTCCATGAGTTTTTAGAGATGATTTCATTTCTTTTGGTAGAAGTGCTGGTTAAAGTCCAGATATTGATCTCTGAGATTACCCACACAGCTGAAGCTTTCCCAAATGTATGATGAGACAAATGAGAACATGAAAGGATCAACTATCTCTTTAAACCTCATGAACAAGGCTAGTTCATAAAACAGGCTTGCCTGCCTCTTTTCTTGTGGAAGTCATTTCACAAAAGCTATTACCAACTTGTAAAATAATTTAAAATAATAATCATGTTGGTGCTGAGGAACACCTTTGCCTTTCTCTAGAGGGTGACATTAAAATCTAGTGAATCTAAGCTGTGATAACAACTCTTCTTTAGAATTTTGACAAAACACACATTCTGCTTATGGGGTAAGACAAACCAATAGTAATTTAATCATGTTTTAAGCAAGGCATTTTAATTTTCATGTTTATGATATTTATAATACCATTAACAGTGACATTGAAAGAGTAAGCATACAATAAATGTACAATTCATGCTTCAAATTAATACATGGATTGCTTTTAATGTTTGAATATATCTTGAGCCTTTATTATGTTCTTGACACTAAGCTAAATGCTTTTTTTACATTATCTTGGTTACTCCTCATTAATACTTATAGGTGTTTAAAAAGGATTATATCCATGTTATACATTTTATATATTAGTATTTTCCAGTATGTTCTATAGATCATTAGTTCTAAAAAGTGTCTGATGAAAAAAGGTCTCTGTGGTCAAAATCCGTGTCATTGTTCCTCTTAGAGATTTAAAATATACATTATAAAAGATATGAGAATTAACAGTATCAACAGCCTGAAACAGAAAATCAGTATGATTTTTTCTTAGTTATAGAAAAAGAATTTGACAAAGTCCAACATCCACTCATGATAAAAGCTCAACAAATTAAGAATAGAACGGGACTCCTTTGACCTGGTAAAGGAAATTTACAAAAATCTAGAGATACCTATCATATTTAATGGTAAAAGATTGAATGTTTTCTCTAAGATCAGGAGGAAGGCAAGGATATTCCCTTTACTACTCTAAAACTGTCCTGGAGATTCCAGCCAGTGAAATGAAACAAGAAAAAGAAATACAATTAATCCAGGTCAGAAAATAAGTAGTAAAACTTTTTTTATTGATAGATGACATGGTGTCCAATATAGGAAATCCTAGTCTACAAGAAAATCACTAGAACTAATAAGTGAATGTAGTAAACTTGCAGAAAAAATAACAGCAAAAATTGATGTATGAGATAATATTATCTTTGAGAGAAAATTCAAGGGGTTTAGTATTGTGGGAATATAAAGAGTTTGTGGAGATTTTAATTGGGGAAATATCAGATCTGTATTTTTAGAAGGCAGTTCCAATTGTTCCGTGGAGGTGACTGAAGAGGTAAGACTAAAACTGAGAAACTAGTTAGGAGGCTCTTGTACAGGAAATTGCTAGGGTATGAACTTTATAGTGGTAATGGACATGGAAAAGAGAAGATATTTGACAGAAATATTTAGAAGGTAGATTTGGTATTCTTTGAAGACTGAGTGAGTGGACATTGAGAGTAAGATAAAAGAAGGGCTCATTCCTGGCTCTTGTTAAAAACACATGGAAGTGAAGTTCCAGATAAGAATCCTCAAATATTTAGCACAAGATATAAAACAATATTTTTACATGTTTATTCCCTACAATTTCCTATAGCATGCAACAGGCAGAAGATTCTCAAAAACTTCCTGTTGGATGAATGAACAAATGAAAGAGTTAGACTAGTAAAGAGCTAAATGTTCATAATTTCATATTCTGGGAATAGGCAGATGAATTTTTAAATAGAATTTCAAGAAACTACAGTTGTTTCCAATGCCCAGAAAGTACAATTCTTCCCAGAACTGTAAGAATCAAAACATATGAAAGACTTCATAAGATTAAAGTTTCACTATCTTTATTTTTTAATACACAAAACATGTTATAAATTTGAAGATAGTTAATAAAAAATGTGAAGCTCTTTTAGTACTATTAAAGCTACTTAAATGTATCATTTCTTTGAATCTCAAAAAATTTTTATTTGTATTTCTCTTAAAAAGAACAGCTATTAATTTCCTATTGTATAGCTGTAATTTGCTATTTTATCAGATTTTTCCCCCTAAAAAAGCATTTGCATGATTTGTATATATTTAACAAAAGTGGTTCAGTAAATTTTCTACCTTACTGTTCATAGTCATCATTCTAATCTTTTCCATTTTTTCCAAGTGCCCATTCCTGTTTTTATCCCTCTTGTTTTCAGATAAAGCCCCACCACCCACTGTACTAACAAAATAAGCACCCAGCCTGAATTTCCTCCTTCTCCTTCTTTATACCTCTTAAATTATTGGAAGGAAAGTTTCCTTCATGAAAAATGATTTCAATTGTTCTAGTGAAAGTGAATGACTTTTTGGTATATTAGACAAAAAACTAAGTATGCACCTTCCTAATACTGTGACATACAAACTGGATATGGATTTAAAGGATGAGCTGGATTTACAACCTGACTTTGACTTATTCAATTACAGATAAAGAAACTAAGGTCCAAAATGGTTCAATAAATAGCCCATGATGGCCAAGTAATTTTTCTCCTTAAAAGGTCCATCCTAACTCTAAAAATCTATAATCCTATGATTAGAAAGAAAATCTATGACTAGGTTATGGGCAATAGAAAAATACAAAGTAAATTGGCTATGATTTATCAAAATAAAAGCAGACTTTGATTATTTAAAATTGAGCTGTGAATAAATTAAAAATAAAGAAGAGTATATTAGTATATATTAATATATTTTTAAAATGTTCATTAAAATTACATGCCAGGAAATGTTCTAGGCTGTGGAGATAGAAGAGTAAAGAAAACAACAATCCCTCTTTGTGGGGCTCATATTCAGTGAAGGGTGGCAGAGAAAACAAAAATAAATAAGCAAACTCTCCACCATACAAGATGCTGAGAAGTGGTATGGATTATCAGAGCAGAAAGGAGTATACTAATTATCAAGAGTTGGATAGAGGAATAGTTACAGTATTCTAAATAGAGTCATTGAGGAAGCTTTCATTAAGGTGACCAGAAAGAGAAAGAGACTTTCGCGCGAGAGGAGTTTGGGAGGGGTAGACAGGGACCTGGTAAAAAGGCGGGGGGTACAGGAAAGTCGTCTTTTTTTTTTAAAGGAAATCTCCATTCGGGTTTTTTTTTTTTTTTTTTAAGATTTTATTTATTTATTTGACAGGGAGAAAGATCACAAGTAGGCAGAGAGGCAGGCAGAGAGAGAGGGGAGGAAGCAGGCTCCCTGTGGAGCAGAGAGCCTGATCCCGGGCTAGATCCCAGAACCCTGGGATCATGACCTGAGCTGAAGGCAGAGGCTTTAACCCACTGAGCCACCCAGGTGCCCCAAGGAAAGTGGTCTTTGGGGCAAAAAGAAAATCAATGGGAAAGATTTGAGGTGTACTATTTAGAGCATGTTTCATGAGCAAGAGGCTAGAGTAAGAAGCCAATGGGACTGCATAGAGGCAAGGAGAATTTAATAGATTAGAAGAATAGGAAGCTATTAAAGTAGATGGCTGCTGTAAGGCCTTATGTTAAGAATAAGATAGGAGCTGTTGGAAGTTTTTTGAGTACGTAAATGATAGGATCTATACAAGAAATGACAAGTGTTGGTGAGGATGTGGAAAAAAGGAATCTTCATGTAGTGTTGGTGGGAATGCAAACTGGTATAGCCACTCTGGAAAACAGTATGGGAGTTTCCTCAAAAAGGTAAAAATAGAACTACTGCATTCTCCAGTAATTGCACTGCTGGATATTTACCCCATAAATATGAAAACACTAATTCAAATAGATACATGCCCCTCTATGTTTATTGCAGCATTATTTACAATAGCCAAATTACGGAAGCAACCCAAGTGTCCTTCCATAGATGAACAGATAAAGTAGATATGGTGTATGCATTCAATGGAATATTATTCAGCCATAGAAACAAATGAAATCTTGCCATTTGCAACAACATGGACGGAGATAGAGAGTATAATGCTATGTGAAATAAGTCAGGGAAAGACAAACACCATATGATTTCACTCATATGTGGAATTTAAGAAAGTGAACAAAGGAAACGAACAAAGGAAAAAAATCCAGAGAAATAGAGAAAGAAACAAACAGAAGAAACCAAGAAACAAAATCTTAAGTATAGAGAACAAACTGATGGTTACCAGAGGGGAGGGAGGCGAGGAGAAGGGGATTGAAGAGTACACTTCTCACGATAAGCACTGAGTACTGTACAGAACTGACGAATCACTATAATGTACACCCGAAACTAATATAACACTGTATGTTAACTATGCCAGAATAAAAACTTAATTAAAAAAAAAAAGAAACGGTAGGATCTAACTTACATTTTAAAGGCCCACTTTGGCTTTTATATTGATTATAAGAGGATAAAGTTTACACAGGGACATAAGAAGGCAGTTGCAATAATCCAGGTGAGATGGACGTGGTGAGAAGAGGTTAAATTCTGAAGATATTTCAAAGGCAAGGCCAAAAGTATTTGCTGACAGATTATATGTGGGGGATGAGAGAAAGACTGTAAGAATTTTTGGTTTGAACACCAGAAAGGCCAGAGTCACCAATATTGAGGAAGGGGAGACTACTGGAGACACTGGTTTGGATGGAGATTGAAGAATGGAATACTAGGAGTTCAATTTTAACCATATTAAGTATAGAAATGCTTTTTAGACATCTAATTAAGGATATCAGGTAGGCAGTTAGATATATGAATCTGAAGTCAGAGGAGAGATATAGGGGGGAGATACAAATTTAGAGGTCACCAGCAGATAGATGGCATTTAAAGCTATGTATCTGGATGGATTACAGAGGTGTTTAGAGACTTAGCTTTGGGGCATTTTAATGTTGCCAGGTCAAAAGATATGGAGGATCCAAAAAGGAGTTTGAGAAGTGGCCAGAAGGTTAGGAGGAAAGCCAAGACAATGAGTGTCCTGGAAATCACTGTTTAAAATGCTGCTCTTCTAAGGCAAGTAAGATGAGAACCAGTGTATTTAGAATGGTGAATGTCATTTGTGTTCTTGATAGAGATAACTTGGGGAAAGGAGTTTACAAAAGTCTGATATGAAAAGCCACAACATGTTTTATTGCTTATGATCCATGAGAAAGAGAAATAATGATAGGGCAAGAAATGGAAGAATTACTGGAAGGACAGCCTGAACTGAAAAAAGTGCATGTTGGTGCCTGGCTGGCTCAGTGGGTTAAGCCTCTGCCTTTGGCTCAGGTCATGATCTCAGGGTCCTGGGATCAAGCCCTGCATTAGGCTCTGCTCAGTAGGGGGCCTGCCTCCCCCTGTCTCTCTGCCTGCCTCTCAACTTATGTGTGATCTATCTCCATCAAAAAAATAAATAAAATCTTAAAAAAAAAAAAAGAAAAAAGGGTATGAAATCTAGTAAGCAAGTACAGGGGTTGGTCTTAGAAAAAAGCACAAACACAAAGAACAAGAGAGAAAGAATATACACCGTTAACAGAAAACAGCTTACGTTCATTCATGACTATTATTTTCTTAGATTCATATTTTATCTTTGGCTTATGACTTCATTATTTAAAAAATTAATACCTTTTAATTTTCCTATTTTACTTTTATACATAACAACATAACGGCTTTCTAGATTCTAGAATATCTCCTTTCAGTCCAAAGAACTTGCCTGAAGACCAAGCAATTCCAGCATACTGAAAAAGTACTCCAAATGGCAGAAATAACTCATATTCATAGTCTCTTTGCTATTTTTCTCAACCAAGAAAAAAGTAACCAGAAATCTCTTAAAGGCATGCCATTAACAGGGATATGCCAACATAATATTCTTTTTACTCTACATGATTTATGTCAAATATAATCTCCCTGTATATTAAATACTCTGGGACAAAAAATATACAGGAAGAGTCTATTTCAATATTCAGGGAGATAATATTTAACATTTGTTATATTTAGATTAAATAAAATGCAGTTGTCCTCTTGCCCATTATTCATAAATTGGAACAAGTAAAGTTATATCAATAAGTTAATCAGTCTTTTAAAACATTTTTTATTGATTATAATAACCCAATATGCCAGAACTACAAGGTTCAAAAATTCAAGTTATCTTAAATATAAATGAGAAACTTTTATTTTTCAAAGATAGTGACTTCTAAGTTTATATCTCCCACCTAGGTCTTTCCAATTTAGTGACTATATATGTGTATGTATACATACATAAATTTGTGTATATATATACACATGTAACATACACATATGTAAATTGTGTGTATATAGGTGTATATATATATATATATATATATAAATTTTTATGTAACTATATATGAAAATCTACATATATACATTTGCCAGGAGAATGACTCACATACTAGCTATATTTGAGCTTTTAGCCTGATAAATTTCATTTGGTAAAATAGAAAAACAAAGCTAATCACACATGTACTCTGATAATGCTACAGAATGCATGACTGACTTATTCAAGTGGTATAACATATTATCAACCTATCTGTTAGTAAAATTTAAATTAAAATAAACATAATCAAGAATAATGTGAACTACAATGTTAAAATAATAAAATTACCAACCTTTTTCTGTTTCTAAGAAATAATATTTGGGGTATTAGTGAAATTTCTAGAAAAGAATGCATGTTATCCTGGGACAACATGTGCCACTAACTGACTTTTTTTTTTTTTTCTACACTAAAGCAGTGGATTTGTTTTCTAGGGCCCACATAACAACACACCACAGACAAGGTGGCTTAAACAACAGAAACTGATTTTCTCACAATTCTAGAGGCTATAAGTCCAAGAGCAAGGTGTCTGCAGGGTTTTTTCTACTCAGCCCTCTCTCCTTAGCTTGCATGCTGTGACCTTGTTTGCACATGGTCTTCTTTGTCCTAACCTCCCATTCTTGTAAGGACACCAGAAATATGGGCTTAGAGTCCACCCTGACAAACCCATTTTAATTTAATTACTTCTTTAAATGTCCTGTCTCCAAATAAGGTCACATTCTGAAGTACTGGAAGTTGAGCTTCAAAATATAAATTTAGGGTGCAGGGGCACAATTCAGCCTATAATGGACATTATAGTTAGTTACAAGAAAAATGTATAACTTGGGAAAGGCCTTATGGTATTTTTCTTTTCTGAAATCATAACATCTTAATTAAAAGTTAGGCCCATCAAATTAATCCACTAAAAGTCTTAAAATTTCATTCCTTAAACAGAAATATCACTGTTCCCTGAAAAACTAAAAGTGGTAGAATGGATTATATAGATTTCTTTATAATTTACAAGGCATTTTCATATATCTGTTATTGAGTCATACAACCCTGGGAAATTCAGAAAATATAGCTAGGTCTAAAACTTCTCTTATTCTTCATTCAGTGGTTATTTAACTATATTATGTGACACCTAAAAAAGAAAATAGCAGGTGAAATTTTATGTGCATGAGGATCTGGAAAACTCAAAGATCACTTTAAGCTGTAAGAGTTCATCTAGAGGAACGACTTGGGCCTAAGTCCACAGGTGCACAAAGCTTTTTCAGGTCCACAATATGGTTACATCTATGATATGGCAGCAGAAGCAGGGTAAAATTAAGAAAAGACACGCTTATTTGGTAAACTGGACTAAGCTATTTTCCTAACTAATCTGATATTACGTAGCATATAGTTTATAATCAGACTTTCCTCAGACTCTGATAAAGTAATTGGAAGTTTTGAACAATACTTAAGAGTTCAGATGACTTTTGGTGGTGAAAAGTGACTTTGGTGAACTAAAATTCCGTACTTTATTTTTAAGGTTGCAGTTTAAAGAGGAAAGCATACTGATAGGATCAGTGGCAAACACATGGTATTCTTCCTCTGGGGATGTCCCTAGAGCTCCATCACTCAGCTTGATCATATTAAGTGAATCACTGTTCCACTCATTGAGCCAGTGTGTTCACTGCCTAAAAATTCACAACTCTGCCAACTGTGGCTACCACTACTATGGTGTGTTTTTTTCCTCTTGACTAATATTGTGCTTTTTTTTTTTAAGTAAAATTATAGAACATTATCATTGAAATTTCCCTATTCATTCAGTGGTTTTTTTGTTTCTGTTGAAATTCTTCATGCTAGTTTTTTTGTTTTATGTTGAAATTCCCTAAAGTATTTTACCTTGGGGATAAACTCAGAATGTGGCAAGAACAATGAGCAGAAGTATCTTTAAGAAGTCAATCTAAATTTATGCTATATGAAGTGGGGAGAAAACTTCTGATTAAATATGCCTCTACTTCCTCATTCTCCTGAAGACCCAAGAAAGTAAAGGAAAAAAAAAAAAAAAGAACAAAAAAGAGTAACAAAAAAAAAAATGAAGGGAGATAAAGATGATGAGAGATTTCAACGGAATTCTCTGGGAAATGGAAAGCAGCTGGGGAGTGGAATTCAGTAAAGGAAGCTATTAACATGGGTGCCTACATAGGAAGTTACCTGTAAAAGCATGCTTTTTGTCTTTTTCTTCCTTCTTTCTTTTTCATCTAATTCTCCCTACAGAAACCTAGAGAGGTTTAGAACATTGTGCCACAACGTGCCAGGGAAGGTAGTAATGAGCTCAATGCTAAAAACAAGGAAAATGGTTGAAAATAGCTAGATCCTCAGATTTCATCTACTCCCCCACACTCCTAAGCTAAGTAACTCCTTCCATATTTTCTCACTGCTTCTACTCTGGAGGATACAAATGTTTTAGCTTCTTGATAAATTACTATAACCAAGAAGCTCTGGACCAGGGACACTAATCAGTGTGAGGGATGGGATAGGAAATGGGTCTGAAGTCAAAAGAATGAAGTCCAAATTTTTGTACAGATTGGTAGGACTCTGGCCCCCTTCTCTACCCTGCTCCTGGAATACGGATGTTGAGACGTATGCCCACGCAGGTGGGAGAATAAGAGAATACTTCTCTGGAGAACTAAATAACCCTAAAGAAAAGACCTAATTAAACTGACATTGACAGATAAAAATTTTAAAAAATAAGGCACCCTTACATCTCAAACACACAGTGCTTCCATAGAGTATTCTAGTGTATTATACTCAAATATAAAACAGACAGCTAAGTATCACAAGACATTTGTGTAATGCCTTCTACATGAACGTTAGTTGTTAGAAAAGGTAAAGAGAAAACAAAATACCTAGAGGAAATAGAGACACTGAAAGGAGCAGAACATGCTCTAAGGAATATTCTCAGAGAGATAACAGATGATTACTAAGAGCTAAAATAAGAACGACATGTTATTTTAAAAAGAACAGAGAACAAGGAAGACTGAAAATGAAAAATAAGATAGCCAAAAACACCAGCTTAATAGAAGATTTGGAAGATAATATTGAAGACATTTCCCAAATAGTAGAACAGAAAGATCAAGGAGATGGGAAACAAGAGATGAAAAGCAATGAACTTAGAGAATCCAACAAAAGATCCAACTTTCAAACAAGAAAATGAAGGAAATGAAATCATCTGAAGAATTACACAAGAAAATTCCCCAGAACTGAAATGTGTAGAGAACACATTGTTCAGATTGGAACAGGGCATAGAAGAGAAATAAAAGCAGAGGAATAAGAATTTTATAATTGAACCCTCATAAAACACTACTGAAAAAATTACAGTAAATTTAGACAAATGAATAATAAAAACTGGCAAAAGAAAACTTTAAGTAGTAACTAATTTCAGGGAAAAAAATGAAAAGTTGTAGAGAAGGAAGAAAGAATTGTTCTATCCTACTTGACCTAAGATGGAAAATGTATTCGGGTGTTTAATAAAGTAAAACCTATATAAAAAGGATGGGTTTCTCCAATGAAGACATACAAATGGCTATCAGACACATGAAAAAATGTTCATCATCACTAGCCATCAAGGAGATTCAAATTAAAACCACATTGAGATATCACCTTACACCAGTTAGAATGGCCAAAATTAACAAAACAGGAAACAACATGTGTTGGAGAGGATGTGGAGAAAGGGGTACCCTCCTACACTGTTGGTGGGAATGCAAGTTGGTGCAGCCTCTTTGGAGAACAGTGTGGAGATTCCTCAAGACATTAAAAATAGAACTTCCCTATGACCCTGCAATTGCACTCCTGGGTATTTACCCCAAAGGTACAGATGTCGTGAAAAGAAGGGCCATCTGTACCCCAAGGTTCATAGCAACAATGGCCACAGTTGCCAAACTGTGGAAAGAACCAAGATGCCCTTCAATGGACGAATGGATAAGGAAAATGTGGTCCATATACACTATGGAGTATTATGCCTCCATCAGAAAGGATGAATACCCAACTTTTGTAGCAACATGGACGGGACTGGAAGAGATTATGCTGAGTGAAATAAGTCAAGCAGAGAGAGTCAATTATCATATGGTTTCACTTATTTGTGGAGCATAACAAATAGCATGGAGGACATGGGGAGTTAGGATAAGGGAGTTGGGGTAAATTGGAAGGGGAGGTGAACCATGAGAGACTATGGACTCTGAAAAACAATCTGAGGGGTTTGAAGTGGCGGGGGCGGGTGGGAGGTTGGGGTACCAGGTGGTGGGTATTATAGAGGGCACGGATTGCATGGAGCACTGGGTATGGTGAAAAAATAATGAATACTGTTATGCTGAAAATAAATAAAAAATAAAGAAAAAAAGAAAAAACGGACGGGAAAAGCAGGAGAAAAGCATTGGCAGAAATAACACTGCTATACTGAAAGCAGTAAACTATATTATTTAGAAATACAGGAATAGCAGGGAAAATGTATATTTAGAAGAATTCAGTGTTTGGTTTGGGAGAGGAAGATTGGCATTATTATAATCTTCTTAGTAAAATTTGCCTTAAAAACTGTATTTGATGGAAATAAAAATCTAATTAATATAAACAGGAAAATCTAAGATTATAACAAAGGGTATATGAGACTGGCAAATAGTCAAGACATATATTTCATTTATATGTAAACTTTAAATATTATAAAAGAACTTTTAAATGTAAAGGTAGACTCTATTTATAAACAGTTTTATTAGTATGATCAAATAATATTTTTCTTATTTTTACATGTTATGCCTTGATTTATGAAATTTATGCCTTTGTTTGGCATCTTTATACTTCTATATGTATTAACCTTCTAAAAACAAAAACAAAAGATCCAAAGTGTCATACACATTCTAAGTTAACTATAGTAACTCTTTAATATAAGAATGTATCTCCGCAAAACTTCGTTTTCAAGTAACACTAGGCTTACTTCCAATCTTAGTTATTTGTTGTCAGAAATAAAGACTCACAACTAGCTAAGAAATGATGGGAAATTCATTTAAAGATAAAATACTATTTAAAAAAATCAGGGAAAGGTTTTTTGAGAGAGTGGAACAAGAAAACAAAATGCCATCAAGATCCAAGGCAGTGGATTTCATTCTCACTATTCTCTTCCTCCAGGGCCACCAGGACTCTCGTTTCTTCATCTTTTTATGTGCCTGAATCAGTATTTTCTTTCTCTATGGAGATTTCTGGGGTGCACTTATGCAGGCCCAAACATGGTCACTCCAGGATCAGCTCTATGTCCTCTCCCTAGGAAGATGAATCTCATTGTCTCAGCTTGAGTCAAGTACCCACAACTGATCCAATCAGCTGTGGGCTGTGTTTGGGGTGCTGTCATGTGACCTGACACTCACTGGCAAGGATTGTGGGAGGAGAGAAGAGACGGACAAACAAGCAAATAGACTAACACACTTGCTTTACCTTTTCAGCTAACTTGATAAGGACCCACAAGATCTCTTCTCATTCTTACCCCAATTCCTCCAAAGGAAATAGATACTTAGAGTGACGGACAGGTATACCAAAGGAAGTGGTGAAATGTGAAAAGTATAAAGGAGAATTATGTCTTTCTTTCTGTTCTTGAACTTTTTTCATATGCACGCATTAAAATTCTAAATCAGGGGAGTTATAGGAAACTTAGTCTTATTTTTCATCCCAGAGACAATGCCACAACTGGTCAGGCCCATATGGTTCCCTGGTGATGTGAGTTGTTACTTGAAGATTTTCACTATGGCTGTTAATGGTATGAGAGTAGACCCTGTGTCACAGGTAAAGTTTTCCAGAAGTTATTGTTTATGCTACTGTTGCTTTCCTTTTTATTACAGCATTAAAAATTACACTTATATTTTCAATCATGTGAAGCCACTTCTTGCATCCCCATCTATTTTATATTCTATGTAGAGAAGTATTAAGGAATGGGGTTGGGATGAGTGATGGGCTGGAAGAACTTCATGAGAGTCTAACACACAAGGTGTGTGAACTGGTGTTAGTTAGCCCCTATTAAAATATCACATACGTTCCTTTCTTGATAACTGCTTTCATTTCCTTTTAAAACTGAGAAAAATAAAATTATGTTAAATGACACTAATAGCTTGGCTTTTTTCCTAAGGACATTAAGGAGAAATTTCTGAGAAGACACAAAAGAAAATATTTCTTGTTAGCAGGGTTTATCAGTAGTGTTTTTTATGGGTTAAAGAGGTTTGGTTTTAGGTTATGTGTGGGAAGAGATGTGAAAATAGGTGTGATTATAATCTCATTACATTCCACATCTTCATAGACAGGTTAGTTTAGAGTAGGTAGTTGCTTATTCTTTAATAATTTGGGCTTTCTGGGTATCTGGCTGAAAATTCAAGACAACTGCCTGCCGATTTTACAAATTTAAAGTAGATGGATTCGTAATGTGGATAAAAATGCAACAAGTAGAAATTAACTTTGCTTCTTCCAAGATATTATTTTCAAATCTACATCAGGGTTCTATTTAACTATCACCAAGGAAATATTACATAGTTCGCTAGATCATCCTGTACTAGAGCTGAATGATGAATGGAAAAGAAAACAGAACTAGTCCATGAAATGATGACTTCATTACAGTGATTATTTTTAACCACTTTAAGTTTATTTTTATTCATGTGTTAGGTATCGTGCTATGCTTTCACAGCCATTTTCACATTTAATCTTCTTAATAACCCTCTGAGGTAGGTATTATTACCTTTTATCAAATGAGAGAGTCAAGAACTTATGCCAAGTCATGTTATGAATAACTGGTAAAGTTAGAAATTAAGTCAAAATTTTAGGATTCCAAGGACTATCAGTGTTTTAATAAATTAACTGCAATCAAAAAAAAATTAATTGAGTTTCTCTTTTGGCAGTAACTGTGAGAAATGGCATGTCTGTATATCTGTGTCATGTATTTATTGAGATCACTATTTGTGTGCCTACAATTTCATTTGAGTATCTATCCCTTAGTGACCATTTCTTCAGAAACAATGGTCTCCTCAAAGGTTTGTCCACTGCTAATTCAAAGACATATTTCAGCTCAGCTATCTGAGTCTTTCAATAGAAAGAGTTTTTATACTTTGACCAATACATACCTTTTATTCCCTCAAATTAAAAAATTAATTTTTTCTAACTAAAAAAAAATGTCTATTTAAGTTAACTCATATAACTGCTCTAAACTGACTGTAATCTGAACTGTGGAGAACTCTCAGAATCAGACAAGTGTACTCTGGTTGAACTTTGGGTTTTCAGTTAATTTTGCTTAGCATGCAGCTCAGGCTGATAATCTTGTTTGTGTTGACACTAAAGTATCTACTATGCTGCCAATTATAACTGTTTTTGTAAGTAATAAACCAAACTTAGTTCCTGAGAGTATGAAAATATTCAACTCTTATCACAAACACTTCTCAAAAAATGATATTAACATCTTTTTGTTTTTCTCTTCCTAGCATTTTTAGAATGGGAAAACTTTTGTTCAAGTTTAACGGTTAAACGTGTTATTAGCTATTCATGAATTAAATAAAAACCTGCAAGATTAGTTTACATTTTAAAAAATATATGAAGTGTGACCTCTTATACCCTACACTCATACTGAGTCAGGCTAGATTAATGATAATAATCATAAATACCATTTCTGGCTACCCAGTTGTTCCTTAAATTAATATAGCAGGTGGTATCATAATTGGGACAACCAATACATTTAAAATTGATTACTTTCCACAAGTCAGATTGTAGATGTTGTATACCTCAAATCAGAGTTAAAGGTATTACTCTTTTATTTTAAAAGAATTCTGATGAGGAAAAAAGACAATATAAAAAAAGCATAATTCATCTTGAGAGTTTACAAGGTACAGAGATCTATAATTCATGAGATTTCTAATTTTTATTCCTGCATATGGATATTGTTGATCTATTTTATTGAGAAGCTGGACTTTAGGTATGAAATTTACTTGTGAAATTGTTTTATAATAACATGCTTTTACTTTCAGTATTCTGAAAGTTACTTTCAGTATGCTTTTACTTTCAGTATTCTATTCAGTGTACTTTTGTAAGAAAAAATATACTAAAACCAGAATTTTAAGTCCTCTTTTCTTTTTTTCCTTCAGGTCAGCAAGGAAATTACGATACAAAGCAAAATAAAAATAAGAAGAAAGCAGATTTGTGAAAGCTTAAGTCAGATTCAGAAATCTCTCCTTGCCTGAAGCATGAGAACAGACACAGCATGAAGGCGGAATCTTTAAGGGAGTCTCCTGTGTCATCAAGGGTCTAGATTACATCATCACTGATTTCATCCTTTCCATCTCCTAATTTTAATGTCTCTGTTTTCCTAAAGGCTGCTGTAATTTATCCCATGGGTTCTCAAAATAAGTGACATTTAAAATAGAAACATGGCTTCTGTGTTTTCGTTATTGTCTTTGCCATTTGTTGATACCACACCTATCTGCAGAGATAAGTACTTTCTGTTCCAGTCCTAATGAAAATGCTCTTTACATATCTATGGTTTTGTCAAGAATTTTTGTGACTTGTAAAACAAAACTCTAATAATACATTTGTGTTGCTTTAGCGTAAAACTTAATCGAAATGAATTTTGTTGAATTTATGAGACAAGAGCTATAGGCAACATAAATTTGCCAGAAATTACATTTGCCAGAAATGCAATACTTCAACTATAATTTTATTTTTCTTCTTAGATCAGACTGGAACAACATTACCCCAAATACATTTTAAAGACAAACAAAATTACAGTAGTTCTTACATTCTAATATGTTCACTCATTCAGGGCTTTACTGGGAAAGAGGAAAAAATTTTGAAGAGGATAGTAAGTCCCAGCTGTGAATCACGTGCCAAGATATTCAGTGACTTTTTTTTTTTTCTGTTAAAGACACAGATAATAAGAATAAGAAACCAAGTGTTAGCTACTTGGGAGTATTTCTTTAAAAAAAAAATATAGGGGCGCCTGGGTGGCTCAGTGGGTTAAGCTGCTGCCTTCGGCTCAGGTCATGATCTCAGGTCCTGGGATCGAGTCCCACATCGGGCTCTCTGCTCGGCAGGGAGCCTGCTTCCTCCTCTCTCTCTGCCTGCCTCTCTGCCTACTTGTGATCTCTCTCTGTCAAATAAATAAATAAAATCTTTAAAAAAAAAAAAATCTAGGATTTCTCATTTTGAAAATAGGTGCATTACCATTTCAAATTATCTAAGAGAAGGAAGGGATTTAAGAAGTTTTTAGCAGTTCTCAAATGTGTCTGCCATGTGGTGCCAATTCAGGTAGAAGCTGTCACTGGTCTCTGGTA
This sequence comes from Mustela nivalis, assembly GCF_964662115.1. NCBI lineage: Eukaryota > Metazoa > Chordata > Mammalia > Carnivora > Mustelidae > Mustela > Mustela nivalis. Next base: position 29,454,710 of record NC_139021.1, on the reverse strand, counting down.
AAGAAGTTAAATTTACTCCTTTTTAGGGACTGTTCTCATTGAATCCCATAACTCCTTTGGTGTTAACATAGCAATTTTAAGATGAAATTATATGAAGCTAAATTGTAGTTATTACTTTTAATGTCCTCACTTAGCAAAACAAAAAGTTGGCAACTTATATTGGCTCCTTTACCTTTTTCCTTTTTCCTGGAAGTTTTACTGGGTCATAAAGCCCCAATTCAGTGAGCATTGATCTAATGGAGCTTCTGCCTTTCCACGAATAATTATTGAGTCTCTGGGGACAGATCATGAACATGACACACAGATGTTGAATGGAGCTTGGAGTCTAGTGATAGACACAAATGATGATATGTAATGATTATAACACAGTGGGAAAAGTGCTTTTAGAGAGAAGGAATACTGGAACATATGAGCAGGGCACCTAACACCGATTGTGGGAAGTCAGGCAAAGATCTCTCTAGCAAAGAAATAAAAAATATGAAGTATATGATGTTGGCTTTGTGAGGAAAGTACATTTTTCAAGATATCTAGGTACTTGGAAAAGCAAACCAAAGAGTTACTTTATGATCATAGAATCAGAGCAAAGAGCTATTAATTACAATCTGTTGATCTTTGATGAAATAATCACATCCCAGCCAATATAACAGCTCTTAGCAGGCAGACACTTATTTCTCTAGAGATGGGGCAGTGGGATACATTTTTAGGTTAAGAAGTGATATTCTCTTTCTCTGTCTGTCTCTCTGAGAGTGAAACTTGCCTCCGCCTCCTCCAGACCCTGAATTACTGTCTCAGGGAGAGAGTGTGAGGGGAGAAAACTGGGAAGTCAGGAACCTCATCCCTCTGGTTTTGGGTTTCAAAACTCATCAGAGAGGATATACGTAGCTGCCTCTGGAAAAATCCCAAGACAATGCTTGGGGAATCAAGCGCTGAAGTGTATGGGTACTTCTCTTGAGACTGAAATATTGCTTTCATGGGGTTGGGGAATGGAGGCAGGAGTGATAAGGAAGATGAGCCTCAAGAGGAGCTATAAAATTCAAGTTTAGAGGCTCCCAGGGAGAGAAGCCTTATTGTCTAGTCAGGGTGTCACGGAGATGAGAGCACTCAGAACAAATAAAAGATTGGAGGGTATGCCGAAGGAGGGAACCTCAAATTCCCATGTGATCCAGAAGTAGTTAGGAGAGCCACAGGACCTGGAGGCGTTTGTGGAGAGACAGAAGGGCTGCAGTGCTAACTGGGGGACCAGGTGGGCTTCCCAACGTCTTGAGACTACATAAGCATGAGTGATACAAAACTGGTATGGCTGTACTGGGTGATAAGTTATCAAAGTACTTTGCATTCACTGATAAATAGCCGTTTACCCAGAATCACCCCCCCCTCCCCCGCGAACTAAAGAACAATGCCTGGGATAGCAGAGAAGGCTCCAGGATGCTGCATAAGCAGTAAACCAGTGTCTGCATCCTTTCTGATTAGTGTCTTAGTTATCTATTATTGTATAACACTTCATTCCAAAAACTGGCAGCTTAAAGCAATAATAAACATTTGTTATCTCACACGGTTTCTGTGGGGCAGGAATTTAGCAACAGCTTAGTTGAGCTGTTCTGGCTAAACATATATCATGGGTCTGAAGTCACAATGTCAGCTGGGTCTCAAGTCTTGACTGGGGATGGAGGACCAATCTCAGATGTGCCACTCACACGGCTTGCAAGTTGCAGGACACCTCAGTTCCTCACTATGTGGATCTCTGCAAAACTGCATGATTGTCTTCCTGACATGGGAGCTTTCTTCCTCAGAATGAGTGATCTAAGAGAGAGCAAGGCAGAAGACACATTATCTCTCACGACAGCCTCAAAAGTTGCACTTCATCATTTCTGAAATATCTTGTTGATAACACAGGTCACCCCTATTCAACGTGGGAGAGATGATAGAGGGCGTGCTCTCTAGAAGGTTCTAAATATCACTTTCACACAAGTCAAAGTAGCCTTGAAAAAGAAGAAGGCAGCAAAGCAAGGGCAAATTCCAACCTGAGATTAAGATGTCTTCCTCCAAGATAACTCAATTAGAAATGGAGTTTTCTAAAATTGCAAATTTTGGTTTTGCACCCCTGAATTTATGCATTGAGATTCATAGCTTCTGTGTCCTGTGTAACTAGTTGTTCCCTGAAAATTACTACCAAAGTTTTGTTCACCAATACTCTTCTGTTGCTTTAATTCTTTCTTTAAAAGGTACAATCCTTCAAGAACTTTGCTATTCAAGGAGTCTGGGAAGCACTCTGTCATCTCCCATTAGCTACTGCTTTCATTACATCACTCATTCTGGCAGCCCAGGATATGGAGCACCTGTAATATCCTTTCTAGAAGGGCATATATGTACCACAGCAAATGTTAATTAGGACTGCCTTGGCATTCGGTAGGGAGAAGTACAGGTTGACAAGGAAGGCCTTTGGATTTATGCACCACTCATACTTCAGACTTGTAATCATTCTTCTGGTTTTTTTTTTTTTTTTTTTGAGGAAAGTGTTAACAAAATTTGGCCTTGAATAAGTTTATTAACAGGCATTCATCAATGATAGTATGGCAGCTATCCAGTGAATTGTCATGGGACATTGTGAGCACAGTATCTTTGGAATTTTCTAGTACTTCGTGGAAATCTTGAGTTACAGAATTTTAGAAATGCTGCCATTTTTCAGAGTTAACTGTTATTCTTGGAAAGATGTTTAGAAATTCTAAATTACTTCTATATACTTGGAATCTGACTGCAAAAAGAAAAAATATGAAATCCTAGGTAATTTATCAATGGTAGTAGCATTAATTCCCTTCCCAAGAAAAGAATAATTCCTGATTAGTGTCTCATAAAAAATAAGCAAATTTTCAAGTCTCTGTGGGTTATCTATAATCTACCATGTCTTTTCTTCAGTATAAAGCAACCACTGCTGAGCTATTAATCATATACTAGAAGAAGACATTCTGGGAAGCTGAAATAAAATTTCCATATGCCTAATAGCTGTGTTAAATAGCTTCGCAGTCTAACTAGTATTTCAGATCTACTTCTCAACAAAAATGGAAGATTACACCCAGAATGGAATAATAATAACAACGCTACTGTGGCAGATAGGGAGGTGCATCTTTAGAATCTCCCTTCAAGAACGAACTTGCTATTCAACTGCAAGGAGTAAAAGGTGGCTGACAGCTTCCAGCTCTTAAAGGCTTCAAAATTCATCTCAGCTTCTGAGCTGGGGCCACGCTCTTCCAGAAAGCCCCCGCACTATGACTGAACATGTGGGGATCCTAGCGCGTGTCACTTCTACCCAGTGTAGGACTCCTCTAAAAGGTAATCTTTGCTCAGGAGCTTTTCTCATTGAATTGGCTAATACTTTCCCAGATCTAAATCATAGCACGGGGTGCTTTCTGTCCAATCCAGCTTCATACTCTTTTCTTTCAAAGCATCAAATATGCATCATGGTCTGAAAGCTTTCCCCATTCAAGCTTTCCCTTCCCAGGATACCAAAATGACAAAGCTATTTTTTTTCTTTTTTTTTACTAAGATCCTACCCTAAAGGTGTATATCATAGTGTGTTTGGGGAAGTTATTCAACCTTTCTGAACTGTTCCTTCATCTGCAAAGTGGGGTGGTTGTTTGAAGTAATCTACAAAGTGCAATTTGTAAAGTGCCAAGTACACAGTAAGTACTCAATAACTGTATTTAATACTGAGTATTATTATACCACATGCCAGACTCTATGTGAGAAATTCTGTATTTATTACTTGTAATCCTTGTTATAATCAGCAAGTATTAATATGTTCATTTGACATATAAGGAAACAAGGATTTAATGAAGTTAAAATAACTTGCTCAAATTGGTTAATTACACAGCTAGATTGAGCAACCTCGGGTTAAAACACAGCAAGTTCCTCAGAAGGGAGCAATGTACATGTATGTTGGCAAATATTCCATTGCTGTTACCTTGGAATGTAATGAAACTCCATACCTACATACATGGTATGTACAGTTTATAATTAATACAAGTGACTTTAGGGACTATTTCATAATTGTTAAGTCTGTACACTTAATTCCACTACATATATGACACTACAATCTGTCCAGGGGCATCTAAGAGTAAGCATTTGTCTAAAAGCTTAGAAGAGCAATATACAACGTCACTGTCACTCTCTGATAAGTACCTGTCAGTTATTCTCATAGAATGGCTCTCAGTCTGGGTTTGTCTGACTTTTCTCAAGATTAGATTGAGGTTATTTTTAATATTCCATAATTTTGCTATTGCTAGAAAAACTGCATCAATTGAAATCATTTCCCCCCCGCCGACTGTTTTGGTTCCCATCCCACCCACAGAAATGCTCAAGCTCATTATTAAAAGATGCAAAAGAATCTGCAATGGCAGAAGGAAGTTAAAATACTATATCGCTCAGAAAACTTCTAGTGAGGTGGCAGTAATCTGAACTGAGTGGCAGCTTTGGTAGCACACTTCCATTGTTCCTTAACTCTCAGTTTTAAGATAAAGAACCATGATGAGACCTTGCACCTGTTAGAATGGTTAAACCCAAAAAGACAAGAAATAAAAAAAGTTGGCAAGGATGTGAAGAAAAAGGAACTCTTGTACATTGCTGGTGGGAACGTAATTGGTGTAGGCACTGTAGAAAACAGTATGGAGATTCCTCAAAAATATTATATAATTACCATATAATGCAGTAATTCCACTACTGGGTATTTATCCCCAAGACAGAGAAGACACTAATTCAAAAATATAGATGCAGCCCTATGTTTGCTGCAGCATTATTTTACAATAGCCAAAGTATGGAAGAAACCCAAGTGTCCACCCATAGACAAATGGATAAAGAAGATGTGGTGTATATGTACAATGGAATATTATTAAGCCATAAAAAACGAGATCTTGCCATTCACAACAACATAGATACCATGTGACTCACTTATATGTGGAATCTAAGAAACAAAGGAAAAAGGAAACAAACAAAAAGATAGATGCTTAAATATGGAGAATAAACAAATGGGTGACTACCAAAGAGGAGGTGGGTAGGGGGATGGGTGAAATAGAGAAAGGGGATTAAGAATACACTGCTTATGAGGAGCACTGCATAGTGTACAGAATTGGTGAATCATTGTATTGTACACCTGAAACTAATACAACAATATATTAATTATACTTTATTTAAAAAAATAATGTTAGAGCTGCCTGGGTGACTCAGCTGGTTAAGCGTCTGCCTTTGGCTCAGGTCATGATCTCAGGGTCTAGGGACTGAGCCCTGCATCTGGATCCCTCCTCAGTGGGGAGTCTGCTTCTCCCTCTGCCCCTTATCCTGCTTATGCCCTCTCTCTCAAATAAATTACATCTTAAAGTAAAAGAATTTTAACTACAATTTTAAAAAATTGTTACATACGCTAAAAAAAAATTGAGATTGTGGTCTTTCTGCAGGTGTGAGATAGAGATGGATGAGGTTGGTAAACTGGGTAGGCAGTTTTCTTAGTGGAATTCTGCTGGGAAACCAGTCTTTTTCCCAAACAAATCCATAGGGTTGACTTAGTAAGCCTTCCTATGTTCAAAAAAGCATGATTTATGACCTGAAAGATATGACCTGAAAAGACTTTGTGTCCAGTGTTGCTATTGGCATGTCAGTGAGTTCTAGCCAAGAGTGGTCAGCATGACCGTAGAAAGAAAAAGAAGGCGAGTAAAGGAAATGAACTTGTGGCCTGATGGGCAGGGTAAGATACATCAGAACTGCAGCTCTGAATGAACAACTTAAGCCACCTATGGCTAGAGTGATGCTACCAAACCATAGAAGAGAGTTTGTAGAAAAATGAAAATTATATTTGTAACAGAATAGCATGTACTTAGAAAAAAATGTGTAAGTTAATATTCAGTATATATATTTTTAAAGATTCTATTCATTTTTTGAATGAGTGAGAGAGAGAGAACATGAACGGGGTTGGGGTTGGACAGAGGGAGAGGGAGAAACAGACTCCCTGCCAGGAAATTTTATGGAGCAGGGAGTCCTACTCAGGGCTGGTTGTAGGGATCTATCCCAGGCCCCAGAGATCACAGTCTGAGGTGAAGGCAGATGCTTAAGTGACTGAGCCACCCAAGTGCCCCAATATTCAGTATATTTTTGTGTGAGCTTACCCATAATGAAATTTATTTATTGTGAATACTTTTTTGAACATTTTTCAAGTAAAGAATTCAGTTATAGTTCCATTGCAGAAAATGGAGTCTATCTAGATAGGCTCCAGAAACCATCAGGTCACTATAATAGCTCACAGAGACTCCTGGGTGTTTGGTACACAAAAAGGATTATTTACAAAAATACATTTTTGCACAAGGACTGCTACATATGCAAAGATGTATATGTGTATGAGAACAGAATATGCACTTTGGGGAAATTAAATATCATTTGAAAAAGCGTACTTTTAAGTATGGTTATAAATCTTAAAAAGAAACAGCTCTAATTTATTGCTCATGTGGGAGAAATTCTGGGTGTACTCCTTCTGGATGTACTTTCCTTTTCACTGTTAAAACTATGGCACAGAGGGGTAATTATCAGTTTGTGAATTCTACTGTGAAAGGACCAAAGTGATCTCACTGGATATGTTTCCCAGAGACTCTCCTTTGCTTTCTAAAATAATATAATTAGATGTGAAATGAACTGCTGGCACATTTTACAACATATATTGAAAATGATGGTAAAGTTGGAAATACTAGAAGTGCCTAAATGCTACAGTTGTGCCAGCAAAGGGGGTACAGGCTCTTGTGTTTGGAGGGTGGGACATATTAAATTACATAATCTTTTAGAAATGTAATAAAAAGTGTTCAGGAAGGTTCCTAAAACAACTCCGTGTTAATCTGGCTTTTGGTAAATAAAACTCTAAGGAAAACTTCCTTCCAAATGTGAATGTGTCACAGTGAAAATCTGTTGACATGGAATGAAGATGAAATAAGTAATATTTTCCCTTAAATACAAAGGCTATGATTCATTAATTAGAAACAATAACATGACTTAAAAGCTATAGTAAATTTTATATGAGACTTGTAGTGAGACCAATTTACTCTCATGGATAATTGTCACAGTAAACAAAGGTTATAAACTGTGCTACTGAATATTTTAATTCAGTATGATTAAGACAGAACAAAGGAAACAGCAGGTTCTAAATAATGATGACGATGCTGGATATTGCAAAATCAATTCAAATGGTATTATGCTGTCTTGTTAAATGCTGTCTATTTTATAAATGTCATAAGGTTTATTACATCTAAAAAGTTGCTTTAGTCTTTTATAATGTCTGAAGATATTAACTGAAGTAAGTAAACTTTGACCATAAAAGAGAAGCACTCCACAGGGCTTCAAAGACCAATATGGCTTGATAAATAAACCTCATCCCACCTTAAAGATAATGTAGGCTCATTCAAAGTTATTCCTTTCTGATTCCTGTTCATTCTGATGTATTATCATTCAAACTATTCAAACACAGCAAAAAAAACCTGAAAATAACAAGATAGTGTCACATTAAAAAAAAAAGTATGTCATAGACCACATTCATATGCTTTTTTCATTGTTTTACTGAGTTCATTAAATGAGATAGTTATTTCCTATGACATCTAACATGGTATAATCTAATATTTGGCTACTTAGATAATTTCTTGATATTTGTCACCAATACTGGGCAATATTCAATAAGAGAAACTGGATTAATGTTTTTTATTAACATATAATGTATTATTTGCCCCAGCGGTACAGGTCTGTGAATCATCAGGCTTACACATCTCACAGCACTCCCCGTCCCATACCCTCCCCAATGTGGATTAAATATTTTTAACACACTTTAATGAAAACTTCTTTTTCAAAGTAGTAAGAGGGTGAGAGATAAAATTTTGAAAATTTTCTATAAAAGAAGATTTATAGAAAGTATGATTGATGTTTATGTTCTCAGGTTATTGTTTTATCTATAGAAGACATTTCTTTCTTAATTTACATTTATAATTACATTATAAAATGTTACAGAAGAATAAAGAAGTTTTGTCAGTGACATACCAGTTTTTTCCTGGCCTGAGGAGGGCAAGTTTTATTAGACAACTGTAGTGTTACAATATGTAAACACACAGTCACTTTCCCCACTTCAGAGATTACTATTGGCAAAAAAACTTTCCCTTAAATATATATTTCTGTAAATATCTCATCTTTTATCTATGACTTGAACAGCTTATGTCCCGTGTATGTATTTTCCATCTTTGTTACCTACTAGTGGCAAGAACTCGAACAAACCATTTACTTAAGGTCCTCAGACTGGGAAACATATACAAAGTCCATTAGATTTTCACAGTATGGGCAATACCCAAGGGATTGCAGTTAGTGTTTTTATAAAAAAAAGAAATTGAATCAATTTGAATAGAGAATATAGAGGATAAACACATGGTAAGCCTAGGGTTTTTTTTTTTTTTTCAGTTTTTTACATACGTGTGCATACTGTGTGATGTAAAATATATTCCTTCATATGGGTTACAGGCAAAATAAAAAGTTTGAAAAATATAGTTTTAATGATTCATAAATACCTTCTAAGTCAAAAATGAAATCATTCTAGTTTCCATCTCAGAAATTCTGAAAATGACTTCCTTTAACATACTGTCATATGGTTTACTGCCTGAAAGACACTAGCAGCTAGTTACAAGGATATTTAGTTGAAATGACTAGAGAATATTTACTCCCTTAATTAGTTATAACTGATAATATCCATTTTAAGTATTGAAAAGGCACCTTGTTGGGCTTCACCACCTCAAAAAATTCAACAAAATGTTAGGCATAAACAATTTAGTACAATTATTAATTTCTACATGTATGTCACAGATCATATGCCAATACTGTGTTAAGGGGCTGGGAAAGGTAAAATGAATTAGTATGATCCCAAACTCACTATGTTTACAATTTTTAGGAAAACACTAGCTATAAAAAAGAGAATATCCTACCCACAACCAAGGCGTAGAGTTCAAATGTACACTACTATGAAATATTATCCTAATAATCACTAACACAAGTTGTTGTTTTTTGAATATCTAATTCTAATTCACTAATTTTTTGAATATCTAATTTTAATTCACACATTCAACATCTACTGTATGCCAGGTGTTTTTCTAGGTTGGCTGTTCCAAGGTTAAAATGACAAAGTCCATACTCTCAAGGAGTTTATATAACAATGAAAAATACAGAAAATAAGTAAACAAAAAAGAAATCAAACTGATAAGTGTAATAATGATGTAAAAGGCATTAACTAGGATCCACTTGTTATTGGAAAGGCCTCCCTATAAGTAGATAGTAGTTTTAAATAAAATTGAGATATAAAAGACAAAAAGAAGACAGCCACTTAAAGATAATGGAAAGGAACGTTTCAGGAAAGGGAGTAAGGGTCAAGTGCCACCCAAGGCAGATAGGAGTTTGGAATGTTTGAGGAATAGGAAGTAGGCCAGAATGGCTGGGATCTAGTGAGGAAAGAATGGTCGATGAGGTAAGAGATGTCGGAGAGAGTCACACTGAGTAGAGCTCTGTTCACTGTGGTAAAGTGTTTTGAATATATATTTATTGCCTAGGGGAGTCATGTGAAAGCCACAGGCAAAGGAATTCTGTAGTCTGATTTTTTTTTTTAAGACAGTGGGGCTGCTGTATAGAAAATAGATTTTACACAGAAAGAATGAAACTAACAGGGTTAAGAGGCTATTACAGTCAGGTGAGAGATGGTTGTGGCTTAGACTGAAGTAGTAGCAGTGGAGATACAAATAAATTTGGGGGAAAATTTAGGAAGTGCAGTACAGAATATGCTGACAGACCACATACAGGAGGTGTGCAATCAACAATACTTCCTAGAATTTTAGTTTGTGCAACTAGGTGGACAGTTTCATCAATTGCAGTGGGGAAGGTCAAATTTGGGGGGAGAATCCAGAGTTCTGTTTGGGATATGTTAACTTAGAGATGCATATTAACTATCTAAGTGAATACGTCAAGAAACCAGAACTGGGCCTCAGGGGAGAATTTGGAAGTCATCGGCATATAATTGGTATTTACAGCCAAAGGACTGGTACCTCCATGGGAGCATCATGCACTGTCTCTCTTAATCTCAATAACAACTCGGAGGAATTTTTCTTTTTATAAGAATATAACTAGTTTCTTTTTATGTATGACCAACTCGGACGCTCAGAGACAGACATTCTGAAAAGTCAACCAGCTACTAAATACTGGTGCCTGGATTCAAATCCATCTGATAGAGTTCTTGCTTATTCTACTGTTTTACTGAAGCATTGGGATATGTGAATTTCTGAGTGAAGAGTTTTTAATTTTTTGAACGAAGAAGCTCTACAAGGTCTGTTAAGTTTGGAGAGAAATGGACCTCATTCAGAATCTACTTCAACTTTCTAAGTTCAATAGTCTTTCCTATCCTTATGTAACTTCTGGCAGATGTTATTGATATTTCCTTTTTTTTTTTTTTTTCTTTTAGTTCTACTCTCTTGGTTTGTGGGATACATCTCTCTTTTTTCCCTTCTATTCTGACGGCCTCTTCTTCAGTGTCCTTTAACTATACAGAGTGTAATGTAAGGATTTTTAGCCAACTTTCCTCACTTTACATATTCTCCCTTTACAATTTTATGTTTCCTTGGTTTTAAATACCAAATATATAAGTATGAAGTTAAATTTCTTTTCTTCTACTCCAGACATTTCTCCCTAGGTCTAGTAGATTAAGTCTAATGGTTCCTGAAAGCAATTAGCTTGGTGGGAAAGGAGGCTCCCCCGTGACGTTCCGGAGGAGGAGAGAAGTGCAGGGGCTGGGACGGTCCCAGTTGTACATTTATTCCGTATTTCATTCATTCATTCATTTATTTATAAGGAGTTACATATTGGCTGGTCTTAGGAGTTTTCAAATGCACAGCGGCAGACTCTAGATCTAGCGATCCAGGTGGCAAGAAGACAGTCCTGGGAACATTAAGACGACCTCGGCCACACAAACATCATGTGCAAAGGCAGAATCCCGCTTAGCTCCTCAAAGAGCTTTTATAAAAGTTTTTGGAGTGTTTCAGTTTAGACGAACATCAAAAGAAAACGGAGAGCAAACCCCGTTGAGGAAGGAGGAAAGCTGGGGGCAAATAAAGGGTTGGAGCAGAACGTTACGTTGCGGCACTGCACGAAGAAAACAAAGTGTTAATAAAGAGGTGGGAAGAGAACGAATACGCCTGTATAGAAAAAGAAGAAAAACCGAGGAAAAAGGAAACATTTGCTTAAAAAAAAACCCTGTAAAAGTCACCTCAAAGCACGCCGGCTCCACCTCCCAGCGCTAAGCCACCGCGTCCTTAGAGTCCCCGAACGCCGCTGTCCACCCAGCTCGCCCCGCCCCTTTCCCCAACAGCCCCCACCGCAGAGCCCTGTGCACGTGCGCAGCGATTCCCACCCCCTCCGCTTTCTCGACCAATGAGAGGTGGCGTCGTAATTCGCCGCCACCCGGTCGTAGGTCACGTGACGGTGTCTCCCCGCCCTCTCATTTCCCAGCCTCCAGGTTCTGAGAAGATGGCGAAGGTCTCAGAGCTTTACGATGTCACTTGGGAAGGTAACTGCGGGCCGGGCGGGCGTGGAAAGACCAAAAGCCCTGGGAAGCGGTTCGGCAGTATCTGCTGCCCGTGGAGACGTGGATTCTCCCGTCTGTCGTAGGCGCTGGAGCTCTCTCTGGACGGGCCGCGCCGAGGTGGTGGCCAAGCTGGAGGGGGAGGCTGACCCCTTCCTTGGCCCAGCCTCCGACTGGAGTCTGCGGTGTTCCCCACCGCCGGTGCTCATCGATAGACTGACTGACTTATGTACCTCTGCGCCCGTACGGTGGCCCGGGGCCGCTTCCATTGTAAGGCGGGAGGGCTGTCGCGCATTTCGTGTGGCTGTCGGGCCGCGAAGAGGAGGCGGGATAGTCGCTTTCTGAAGCTTCCCTGCAGCCAGGAAATACAGGGCCTGTAAGGCCTTTTATTAAGTGTTCCGTGAAGGTTACAACAACTCTGTGCAGTAAAGGGCTGTGAAAGATCCATAAAAAAAATCTGATTTTTCTACGTGCCACTTTATATTTCGTTCTCTCTGCAAAACTGGGTCTCCGAATGCTCATCTTCAGTCGCTGCCCCACTCCCCTTCAAAACCCACTTGGACTCCTAACGCAACTTTCTTCTCATTTTCTGACAGTAATTCCTTTTCCGAAAGGGAGAACAACTGGTTATCTCGGGCATATGCTCAAGTGGGATGGACTTCTTTTTCCATCCTACTTTAATCTAAGGTGGAGTGTGTTCTTTAAATCTGGAAGCAGCCAAACGTTGATCCAATTCTATAAGAGACTTTTCTCTTAAAAACTTCAATGGGAAGCATGGTTAAGAGAACAGGCTTGAGTTTCTCTAAGGCATGAAAGTTGTGTAATTGAAATTTCTATTCCCATCATTTAACATTAGATTTTAACAGCTTATTTGTTTAGTGAATGCCTTCTTCAGATAAACAGTGACATAGTAACATGTGGGCTGAAAGTTATATTGACCATTTAATGGTGAATGTATCTATCCAGTATTACAAAATTGCAAACATATGGAAAAAGGGAAAATTCCTTTATACTTGAACTGAATTCAGTAATTTATTACTGGTTTTGTGGCCTCCAGCTCACTGTGAACAATATTTCTACCTGTATTTGGCAAATTCATTATATTAAAAGTATTAACTGCTTAGAGCTAGATGTTGGGTATATTAAATTAAGTAACACACAGTCCTCTTAAGAGTTCACAGTCTAATGGAGAGGACAGACCTGTAAAAATACATATTTTTAAAAGGCTTGTGTCAGGATATATGGTTAAGCTAGATGGTAGACATGTGGCTATTACTTGTAACGCTTTTTAAAAAATGATTCAAATATTTCTTATTTTTTAAAAGTGTTACTTTGCAGGTATGTTCAATATAGGTTTCTTGGATGATAGGAACAAGTAGGTGTGTATCATATCTACCAGAAGACAAGGTGATTTAACTAGGTAACTTGGACCTTACCCTGTGATGATTCTAAGGAAAATGGATTTAGAATAAGAAATACTAACTACTTCACAGGTATGACTGAACAAAAGAGAAAGCATGTTAAAGGGCTTTTAAACAATTAAGTGCTTTATGAAAAAGATGATCCAGCTCCTGCCCAGGCCCCAGTTTTATCTTAACTATTACTCTTAACTATTATCTTAACCATTACTCTTAACTTACTCTGAACTGGCTATGCTGGCTTTTGTTGAATTCCCTAAATGTGTTCTACCCTTCTTTGTTTTAGGGCTGGACAGATGCTATTTCTTCCACTAGGAGTGTTTTTCCTTTCTTACCCTACTCTTGCTCCCATTATATATTTATCAGAATTTCCTTCCAAGGTCCCATACTTGAGAGAGCCTTCCTTGAATACCCTATCCTATCCCTCAGCTAAAAGTTTGTAAAAAGAAAAAAAAAAAAGGCAACAAAATGTACCTCTGGCCCTTTAACTCTGTGTCCTCATACTATTGAAGTACTTATCCAGTTTGTTAAGTTTTAAAATTTTTTCTCCTAGAATGAACGGAGGGACCAGTTGTATCTTGTTCTTGCGCTAGACATTTTGGAGTTGCTCATTCATTTTTTGTTGACTAAGTGAATTGTTAATGGCATTAATAATAAACATTAACAAATTCTCACAAAAAGATTATAAGCCATTTTTCTCATATTGGAAAAATTTCTGTAGCATCTCAGGTAGATTTAGGTAGCTCACTTAATTCATCGGATATAGTTTGATTATTTGTAAAATGAAGGTTTCAGGATCAGAGATCTATTTTAGGGGACTTTTAAAAAGTGTTCTAGATTTTTCTTTCAGAGACTTATAGTAACAAACTTATAGTAACAAATTTTTAGGATCTCTAAACTATTTGTTTAGACTTTTTTGGGAGGGCATGTCAGCTGGACCTGTGTCCTTCAGAATTCCATTGAATAGCTTCATGAATTAAGGTTGTGGAAATGACTTGTTCGATAAGTACTATAATTCTTGGGATAGGAAAGTTTATCACATTTATAAAAGACCCATATGGAAAATCTAACACTCTTTTAATCTTTTGGGCTCTATCAAAAAAGTAGAATATATGGTTTACTTATTCAACCAGTTGAAAATTAATGATGTTTATTAAAGAAGTTACTACTTAGGAGTTGGAGGTGGGAAGGCGAGTTGTAAGAAAGGTATATAGCCAAGTTTCTCAGAAATAGGATATTTGGCCAGGTTATAAATATGATGTCTAGCACAACGCCTGGCCTGTAATAGGTACTAAATGAATATTTGTTGGAAAAATAATTACAAAAATACTTACTGTCTCTACTTTATTCAGTCCTTCAAACATAATTTGTTTTCCATGCCCTCTCATTCGAGTAAAGTTTCTAGGGAGACCTAATGTCAGGTATAATGGATGTGGGTTTTGTTTGTTTGTTTGTTTGTTTTTTTATACACCTACAGTATGTTTGTTTTTGCAGATCACTCTATGAAACCTTCTTTCCTTGGTTTAATATAATATTATGACTCTTCTCTTCTTTTTCAGACCTTTCCTTTGTGAGTTCTCTATATCCATTTGCTCCTTGATTTTTAGTGTCTCTAAAGGTTCTTTTCTTAGCACTCTACTTAATGTGTTATTGGTGGTTATTAAACCTGAGATCAGTAGAATTCTGACTGATGGAGGGACAAGTTTTGTGTGGTCTTTGAATTCCCTGAAAATGTATGTAAAATTGAGTATACATAAACATGCACATATTTCTCGGAAAAGAAGGTTCAAAGGTTTCATCAAATTCAAAGAGTCTAAAATTCAAAGGTTAAATGCCTTCTGTGGGTGATCTCATTCACACTTAGCTTTACCTGTTGGGCTATATACTAAATAATGTGTTAATTAAATGCATATTTGCAGTACTTTGCAGCAGGCACTGTTCCAGTTCTTGAGGATACAGTGCTAAACAAAACAGTACAGGATCTCAAATCTCATGGAACATACCCTGAGATTTCATTTCTAAGCTAAAGATTCATACTTTATATGTTTTGTGTATATGTTTTGTGAAGGTAATTTTTTTAAGGTAAGAGATAAGTTGGCACCTTGCTAGCCTAATTTGGGTTCAGCATATAGGCAAAGGAGGCAATGTAATGGATAAGATCTGTAAAACACTAAATAATTTATATTCCAGAGGCACTAATTCCTCTTTTAAAATAATCTGTGAGGTTGGGGCACCTGTTGATTAAGCGTCTCACTCCTGGTTATGATCTCAGGGCCCTGCGATCAAGCCTTGGGTCACCGTCTGTGCTCAGTGCAGAGTCCGTTTGGGTTTCTGTCTCTAACTCCCTCTTCCCCTCCCTTCTAAGATTCTCTCTCTCTCTCTCTGTCAAATAAATAAATAAATATTTAAAAGAAAATTATCTGCCAGGTTGAAAGTGAATGTGGATTTAACACTGTAAGTGAACCATGGTATGGGGCTAGAGTTTGAGTTTTGAGAACTCATGCTGTGGATCTAAAGATATCATATGTTGTGATATGATAAGAGGTGTGTATTTGTTTTTTTGTCCCCAGTTCCTGTCACAGAGCTCCAAAACACTTGAAATTTCCTGAATGATAGAGTTGATAGGAACAGCTTCTTTTTTTTAAAGATTTTTATTGATTTATTTGACAGAGAAAGATCACAAGTAGGCAGAGAAACAGGCAGAGAGAGGAGGAAGCAGGCTCCCTACTGAGCAGAGAGCCTGATGCGGGGCTCAATCCCAGGACCCTGGGATCATGACCTGAGCCAAAGGCAGAGGCTTTAACCCACTGAGCCACCCAGGTGCCCCAGGAACAGATTTTTTTACATGTAATCTTTTTTCTCGGTTTCCAACACAATAACCTTTAAGACCTTTGGAGTTTCTAGAACAAGGGTATATTTTTGTCTGCTAATGAGACTATTGGTAGCTGCTTGCTTCAGGTTGGGGGCATCATCCGAAAGACCAAGGCAAGACTGAAACTTTTTAGTCTTATCCCTTGACTTCCTGGGAGGGGAGATCATCTGGAAATCAGTCATGCCAGTGGAATGAAACCCACATAAAGCCCCTTAAGCTATGGCGTTTGGAGAGCTTCCAGGTTGGTAAGCACATCAAGGTACTGGGATGGAGGACTTGCTTAAAGAGCATGAAAGTTCCTCTGCTTCCTTCCCTCTTGCCCCCTTCACTTTGCCCCATGTACTTTCTCCATTTGGCTATTCCTGAGTTTTATTTTTTATAATAAACCTATGATAATAAGTGAAGCACTTATCTGAGTTCCTTGAGGCATTCTTGGAAACCTAAGGAGGAGGGGTTGTGAGAACCCCAGACTATTTTTTTTTTTTAAAGACTTTATGTATTTATTTGAGGGAGAGGGAGATCATAGAGGGAGAGAGGGAAGCTGACTTAAAGCCGAGCAGAGAGCCTGATGCAGGGCTTGATCAGGACCCTGAGATCATGACCTGAGCCAAAGGCAGATGCTTAACCAACTCAGCCACCCAGGCTCCCTGAATCCCAGATTTTATAGCCAATTGGTCAGAAATGTTGGTGGCCCTGACTTTTGATTGGTTTCTAAAGTAGGGGCAGTTTTGTGCGACTGAGCCCTTAACCTGTGGGGTATGAATGACCTACTTTTATTTATTTATTTATTTATTTATTTTTAAATTTTATTTTCAGCATAACAGTATTCATTATTTTTGCACCACACCAGTGCTCCATGCAATCCGTGCCCTCTCTAATACCCACCACCTGGTACCCCAACCTCCCACCCCCTGCCCCTTCAAAACCCTCAGATTGTTTTTCAGAGTCCATAGTCTCTCATGGTTCACCTCCCCTTCCAACTTCCCCCAACTCCCTTCTCCTCTCTAACTCCCCATGTCCTTCATGCTATTTGTTATGCTCCACAAATAAGTGAAACCATATGATATTTGACTCTCTCTGCTTGACTTCTTTCACTCAGCATATTTATTTATTTTTATCTGTTCACTTTCTCTTCAGCCTGGTAAGAATCAGTTCAAGGTTATTTTCCGTGCAGAGTGAAAGTCAAGCTGATTTCTAGTTGTCAGTAGAAGGAATTAACTGTTAATTTGATTTTGTAAGACATTTAGGATCTATTTTTGGTGGGTTTTTATTTTTTTGTTTTTTAGACTTTGAGTTATAGGGGCTCAGATAATGTCTATGAAAGTAATGAAAATCCTTTGTGGTGCTTTTATACTTAGTCTCCAGAGGCTTAGCATATTGTTTACTTAACTCCTGTACAACAACAATTTAACTGTTTAAATCTGTTCTATATCTGTGTCTGTAGAAGGAAGAAGTTGGTACTTCAGACAAGTAAATATGTTGGAATTTCAGAGGTAGGAGTAAGAAAGCATATATATGATTGGTGAATTGGACAGTTCATTCTATTGTAACTATATGAAAAAGATCTTTTGTTTCCTGGATTAGGTACTCTTTCTTTTTCCTCGTTATTATTCCTGCTGTTGTCAATATGCTGTGCATTAAAACTCTTCAGTATCCTCTTGCTTTATAATATACAGAATTGTTCTTGTGACTCTTCTGTTTTCTAGCGCTTTTTACCTTTACATTTTTCTTTTCATTTATTATTATATAGAGAATTGAAAGATTTCCTTTGTTCTGAATCTTTTGCTGTTTATTTTCTTGCATGGTTGTGTATCTTTATACATTACATCTACTTTGGTAATGTTATTAAGGAAGTTTTGGAATGACTTCCCTTTCAGTGCCGATAGCCTAATATGATCCCCTGATGAAATTTTACATTCTGGAGTGAGTAGGAATTTCAGGAGTACTTTGGATTTTTGAGATTTCTGTGTATAATTGTGTGTGTGTGTGTGTATGTATATATGTGTTTCCCCTGGGAAAATTAGCCCTAGCTTTTATCAAGTTCAGAGAGTTGTCTGTAACTTCAAAAAGTTAAGATCCATAGCTGCTGAAAGGGTTAGAGAATCTTTGTAGGAGGCCATTCATCACTTTTATGTTTGTAACATTAGTTTTAATGTCTTTTTAATCTTCTAAAGGATCTGTTGCTCCCATTAAATTGATTTTCTGCTCTATGAATTTTGACATACCAAAGACTTATATTAGTGTGACTTTGTTTTCTCTACCTGATAAGTCGATTTCAACTTCATTATCAGTTTTTTGAGTTATCAAATATATATAATAACACTTTATTTTTTCAGAAATGCGAGATAAAATGAGAAAATGGAGAGAAGAAAACTCACGAAACAGTGAGCAAATTGTGGAAGTTGGAGAGGAATTAATTAATGAATATGCTTCTAAGCTTGGAGATGATAGTAAGTTCTTTTATTCTTGCTTTGTTCATGTTCTGTTTTGGTCTTTAGGTCTTTTTCTTTTTTTCAGATACCTTTTTATTATGTTTTTCCTGCTGTTTATATCAATCTATGATTTGTCCCTTCTTTTAAAAAAACTTCTCAGGATATCTAATGGAACATTATTTTGAGAAGGACTTCTAATTGCTGATTGTAGTGAAGCAATCAAATAAGCATTTTTCTTTTAAAGTTCATAGCAATAGTTCTGGTCTGGTCAAAATGTATTTCATAAAAAATTTTTTAGAAGAGCAATGGTATTAAATAATAGTAATTTTTTTAACCTTATAAGGTATTAACATATTTTATATTACTAAAAGCATATAAAGATGCTTTCTTAATCCTAGATATGCAATAAATCAATTTTCAGTTGCAAGTAATGTTCTCTAAGATATCAGAAACAAGAAGAATATCTAATTTCTGTTGGGAGGTTTTACATTAAATGCAGTTTTTTTTCTCTTTGTCTAGTTTGGATCATATATGAACAAGTGATGATTGCAGCTCTAGATTATGGTCGAGATGACTTGGCATTGGTAGGTATTTAAACTAATTTTATTTTATTTCATTTTAAATTTGCTACATGAATTACAAGTAGCTAAGACTTAGTACATGGCTTATATTTGAATGTTCTTATAGGTCATTTTCATTGCTACCCTTAAGAGTAGGGGAGACTAACCAGGTACTTTGGGAGAGGGATTGTTCTTAAATCTTTTTAATAATCTTGGGAATTGAAGAATTTGAATTAGTTGGTGAAGGTTATCTAGTTAAGAGGTGAATTATGCTATTATAGTGTTTAAAATAAGAACCAGATAGTTTAAAACAAGTTTATCTTTTGGGTTGTTGACATAACAAAGAGAGTCACTGACATGATGATTTGACTTATTTTTCAACTTTATGATGGCGTGAAAGTAATACACATTCAAGTAGAAACTATACTTTTAATTTTGGTCTTTTCCTAGGCTAATGATATAGGTGGTAGGATACTTTCTCATGATGCTGGGCAGTGCCAGTGGGCTATACTTCCCAGTCAGCCATGAAAATCACAAGGGTAAACAACTGATAAACTTACTACCATTCTATACCTATACAGCCATTCTGTTTTTCACTTTCAGTACAATATTTAGTAAATTTATTATAAAATGGGCTTTGTGTTAGATGATTTTGCCCAACTATAGGCTATAATAAGTGTTCTGATCATGTGTAAGGGAAGCTAGGCTAAGCTATGCTGTTTGGTAGATTAGGTGTATTAAATGCATTTTTGGCTTTCAGTATTTTGAACTTACCGTGGGTTTATTGGGATGTAACCGTGTCATAAGTGGAAGATCTATATATAATGTTAAATATTCTTTTGCAATGTTGTAAATATATCTCTTAAATTATTAGAAAATCCCAACATGCAGAACATGACTTAAAATACTAATACTACTTTTAAAATAAAAGAATGATAATAGCTATATTTTTGAACACATGTGAAAGACACTGTACTAAATGCTTTATATCATACTTTATTTAATCTTCACAGTTACTCCTTGATTTAGGCTTGATGCTATCATACTCATTTCATAAACCAAGAACTGGAGGTGTTGGTTTTTTTGTTCTATTGTTTTATAATCCTGAATTCTTAAGTACTACTTCATGCTACTTCCTCATTTAAATCAAAAAGAAAGTAAATGCAAACAGAAAATAGAAATAGCAGGAGAACATATGCATATCCGAATTAGCATTGATTTTTCCCAAGGTAATTATGTTATGTTGGCTATACATCTAATTTTGGTGGAGTTGCTAGTAATTAAAAAAAAAAAATCTGTAAAACCTTTTAGATTACTTTCAGAACCTATGAAATTGTTTGTTTGTTTATCTATTTATTTATTTATATAAGCTGGGAAGGTTAAAAGGAGAGGGAGAGAGAAAATCTCAAGCATGCTCTATATTCAGTGTAGAGCCCAACCTGGGGCTCGATCCCATGACCCCGAGATCATGACCTGAGCTAAAATCAAGAGTTACGCTTAACCAACTTTGCCCTAAAATAGTCTTTTCCATATTCACAGAGGTGGCAGCTCACATCTTAATGGAAATACTGTTTTTTTTAAGTAAACAAATGCCATTTGATAAAGTAGGAGAATCAAATTATATAATACTGATAACCCAAACAGGAGATCAAATAAAATGGTAGCTTTTTTGGTAACACAGATTTTTTTTTTTTTTTTAAATGTTCAGAATTTCTACACGGCTTGATTGACCAAACAGTATGAGTTTCGTGTGATGTCAAAGAAATAAGCAACCATCATCTTCAGTTTTGACTAACTTGAATATTTTTCTTACTGTGGCAGATTTTTAGCAACATACTTGGAAGCTGTACTTCCAAGATCGTGTTATAACTTTATTACTAATTAATAGTATCTTCATTAGTGAAGGTATTTTTTTTTTTTTTGTCACTTATGCTTTTGGGCACTAGAATGGACCATTTTTATAATCCTTAACCTTTCTAGTGCTTCCAAGACTCTTAAAATCCTCATATGTTACTAAGAACATGGTTGGTGCTCAAAATATTTATTTATTGAAGTTGATGGGTGAATTATAGATATCTCCCAAAGGAGGTTGGCACTCTATAAATTTGGTGTCTGTGTTTTATGGCCCCAAATCATGGTGTGTGTACTGACAAAATTACTGATTAATACATGATTTCAACAGGGCATACAGTGTTATAGTATTTGCGGGACTTGAGAGTACTGTCAAAGAGCTTAATTTTTATCAAGAGAATGCTTAGATAATAGAAACTAAAAGTCAGGAAATTATAAACGTTTAAGTTGGGCCTAATACATTATGGAAGCAATTGTGAAGGAGGAGTAATATGGCAGTATCTGAAGAGTTATTAGTGTATCCCATGATCAGCTTATTTTCCCAGTTAATATCATGATCAGTCTTGAGAACTAATTGTTGCTCCCATTGTAATTTCAGAGTTCTTCTTTTACCCCATTATTCATTACCAATTAATTTCACTTCATGTTAGAGAATGCTAATGAAATGATTTAAGAAGATATACTGAAGACTATATAGACCATTCCTTGTAACCCACTTAGTGTATGTAATGTGATGACTACTCTTTAAGTCTTTTTTACCAATTATTTTTACAGTTTTGTCTTCAGGAGTTGAGAAGACAGTTCCCTGGCAGTCACAGAGTCAAGAGACTAACTGGCATGAGATTTGAAGCCATGGAAAGGTAACTGAATCTTAGGAACAGTATAATCCCATTTAAAATGGCAAACATGGGGTCTAGATATAGGTCTTCCTACCCCCATGACAACATCATTAATTGTGTAAGACTTTTTGCTACTGAGCTTCGGAATAGTGCCAGAGTGCTTCTCAGCATAAATCTTGCCAATTACTCCCAATAAATAGGATTTGACATTGGAGCACAATTCATTTACTATCTCTGGCCTAGTGAAATGGGATCATGTTTTGCAGTAAGGGTTGGTTTTATATCCTCTTTCTAGGATTTATTAGTTGTTTATCTGGCACATTATTTAACTTATTTAAGCCTTTTAGCCTTATTCCTCTGCAAAATGAGAATATCACCAACTTATCAGGGTTGTTTTGGGAATTTGTAATGACATATGTGTGCTACCCTTTCAGGTATTCAAGGTATAGAAGTTACTTTTTTAAATGAAATATAATTGACATTGTATTAGTTTCAGGTATATGACATGATTTGATATCTCTGTATATTGTGAAATGATTATTACCACAGTAAGTTTAGTTGACATCCATCACCATACGTTGTTAAAATTTTTATTCTTATGAGAACTTTTAAGATTTATTCTTTTAGCAACTTTGAGGTACACAACACAGTATTGTTAACTATGGTAACTATGCTGTACCCATGACTTACTTTATAACTGGAAATTTGTACCTTTTGAGCACTGTTACCTGTTTTGCCCACCTCCGTCGCCCACCTCTGGCAGCCACTAATCTGTTTTCTGTATCTATGAGTTTATGTTCTTTTCCACATATGAGTGAGATCTTGTAGTATTTGTCTTTCTCTATTATATTTAGCATATGCCCTCAGGGTTGTTGTCTTAAATGACAGAATTTTTTTCTCTTTTATGGCTGAATAATATTCCATTATATCAGACTACTTTATCTGCTTGTCTGTCAATGGGCACTTAGGTTGTTTCCATGTATTGGTTACTGCAAATAATGCTGCAATGAACATGAGCTTGGAAATACCTTTTCAGGATAGTGATTTTGTTTCTTTTGGTTAAATACCCAGAAGTGGAAATGTTGGATCCAATGGTCGTTCTATTTTGAATTTTTTAAGGGACCTCCATAGTGTCTATGCCAATTTACACTCCCATCAGCAATGCACAAGGGTTTTCTTTTCTCTGCATCCTTGCCAGCACTTATTATGTCTTGTCTTTTTGATAATAGCCATTCTATTATGTGTGAGGTAATAGCTCTTTGTGGTTTTTATTTTCGTTTCCCTGTTGATTACTGATGTTCACACCTTTTCATGTACCTGTTTGCCATCTGTATGTCTTCCGTGGAAGTGTCTGTTAAGTTCCTCTGCCTCTTTTTACTTAGATTTTTATTTATTTATTGCCATTGATTGTATGATATCTTTTATGTGTATTGGATATTTACCCTTTAGCAAATATTTGCAGTTATCAGATGATTTGCAAATATTTTTTCCAATTCCATAGGTTGTCTTTTCATTTTGTTGAATGTTTTCTTTGTTGTACAGAAGCTTTTTAGTTTGATATAGTCACAGTTCTTTATTTTTGCTCTTGTTAGCTTTTGCTCTTGGTGTCAAATCTAAAAAATCATCACTGAGATTAGCATCAGAGAGCTTACCACCTATGTTTTCTTCTAGGAGTTTTACTATTTCAGGTCTTAATGTTGATGTCTTTAATCCATTTTGAGTTGATTTTTGTGTGTGGTATAAAGATGGTGGCCCAGTTTTTATTTTTTTTGCATGTCCAGTTTTCCCAACACCATTAACTGAAGAAACTATCCTTCTCCCATTGTATACTTTT
Organism: Mustela nivalis; assembly: GCF_964662115.1. Classification (NCBI taxonomy): domain Eukaryota; kingdom Metazoa; phylum Chordata; class Mammalia; order Carnivora; family Mustelidae; genus Mustela; species Mustela nivalis. The sequence goes on along the minus strand of NC_139021.1, from coordinate 29,431,287 downwards.
AGCTTCTGTTTTGTAAATTAATTGGCCATGTATGTTTGGGTTTGTTTCTGGATTTCCTGTTGTTACATTAATTTATATGTTACATTAATTTATGTTGTTACACCAGTACCGTAATGTTTTGATTACGATACCATTGTGATAAATAGTTTGAAAACAAGAAGTGTGATGTTTCCAGCCTTGTTCTTATTGCTCAGATGGCTTTGGATATTTAGGGTTTTTTTGTGGTTCCATGCAAATTTTGGGATTGTTCTAGTTCTGTGGGAAATGCCATTGGAATTTTGATAGGGATTGCACAGAATCTTTACATTACTTTAGGTAGTATGAAAGTGTTACCAGTATTCTTCCAATCCATGAGCATGAATATCTTTTGATTTTTCTCAGTTTCTTTCAACAGTGTTTTACTTTGATGTTTTAGGTAAGACAGAGTTAATTTGTACCTCAGTTAATAGTAGCTTTTAGTAAGTAGAATGTACTGATACAATTTTTCTTAATCCCTTTATTCCTTATCTTTTGGTTTATTGTGTTTGTGTATATGTACAGTTTAATCTCAATGGATCATCTCTGTAAGCAAGCGAAAAGCATAAAGAAAAAGAAATAAAATATTATTTTAGGTTAGCTGGAAGTAATTTGAATCAAAGAACAGAAGGAAAGGAAAAGGAAAAGGAAAGGAAAGAAGGAAAAAAAAATTTCTAGACCATTCTTAAAATGTGTGAATAGCCAAACACATTCCAGAGTCCAGAATGAATGGTTTTTTTCCTTTTTTTCTGTTTTTTACTTATTTAAATTCAGTTAGCCAACATAAAGTACATCATTAGTTTTTGATGTAGTGTTCAGTGATTTATTAGTTGCATGTAGCACCCAGTGCTATGATGAATGATTTTTAAAATTAACTTGTAAAGGTTTGAGAGGTACTGGTTCTCAAAGCACACATTTTAATAGTTACTATCTCTCTACCCACCTTCCAACCATACAAAAAAATTGATATGGTAACAATAATTTATTCTTAAATCAAGTGTCCTAAGACACTTACCGAACTCTAATTCTTTAAGCCTTACTCTTTCATTGAAACTGATGTAGTCATTTTACTCAGTAAGGTTTTGCTGGGTTTTTTTTTCCAACAGAGTGACTACTATGTGTCTTCATGACACAGGACCATTAATGATTGATTTTCATGCATAGTTGTGTGAATTAGAGTGATCTGTGGCATTGTAAAAAAAATTGCTAGTTGCCTATTTGCCACTTCACTGAGATCACTTTGTTAGGGGTATAATCCAGATCCTTCTTTTAAAAGAAACCCTGCAGGAGAACAGACAAGTAGGTTTGAGAACATTGCTGACTAGAGGTAAATTCTTGAGGACCTTCAGTGTATTAGGATTCTCTGAAGAAACAGAACTAAGAGGATATTGCTGTACATATATAGGGGTGAGAGGAGGGAAGGAGGATATATAGGGAAAGATTTATTATGAAGCAGTTATGGGGGCTGAGCAGTCCTAGAATTAGTGCTATAGTTCAGTCTGCATCCAAGTCCAAAGGCCTGAGAACCAAGGGAGTCGATGGTATAAATTCCAGACGGAGGGCAGGAGAAAATGAGATGAGATGTCCCAGCTCAAGTAGTGAGGCAGTAGAAAGGGGTGAATAACTCTCTGCGCTACAGTTGTTTTATTCAAACTCTCAGGGAGTTGGGTAATGTCCACCCATGTTGGGGAAGGCTGTTTCACTGTGTCCACAGATTCAAATGCTAATCTCACCTGGAAACATCCTTAGATAAACCCAGGAATAATATTTAATCTTGACACCATATGGCTAGTCAAGTTGATTGATCACACACAGGAAAAATAACCATATAGTCAGTTTTTATAGAACTTACTATTTTTTAGTTACAGTAAAACAAATATATTTAAATATAAGATAAGATATTAATGCTTTACATGTATAGTTTTTTTAAAAGATTTTATCTATTTATTTGAGGGAGAGAGAGCGCATAAGCTGGAGAGAGGGCAGAGGGAGAAGGAGAAGCAAATTCTGCTGAGCAGGGATTCTGACACAAGGCTTGATCCCAGGACCCAGAGATCATGACCTGAGGTGAAGGCAGATGCTTAAGTGACTGAGCCACCCAGGTACCCCTATATGTATATTCTCTGAATGACTATAAAAAGAATGTAGGTTTTCTAATAAAATGTCCCCAAACCTAGAAAACTATTAAAACTCAGGTTATTATTATATTAAAGAAATGAATGGTTTCCTACCATCTTCTGTTATTCCCAGTGTGTTTGCCAGAGGTTATGTACTTGGAAAAGATTCCCAGGGGATTCTCACGTACTGTGTCGTGTGAGAACCCTTGCTATATAACATTTATTTTGACCTTATTTATATACTTCATTGTTTTGTTTTATTAATATTAAATGATTTTATTTTAGGTTTCCCCATTTAGTTGCAGGTTTCTTCGAGGCTAACATACTTTCTATATTACCATGTATTTGAGGTCCAAACTAATTTTTTGAACTACCCAACTCTGATTGACTTAGTGTGTAGTGATGCTGTTTGGCCTTCCTATGGTATGAACACATTTACAAATTAAGTCTGCTTTTATTTTTCTCAGTTATCTGCTATAGTTAAAATATTCTTACCTACTAGCATGATCATAATCACAAAGAGGCTTGGGCACTATAATTGTGGGGCAGTATTCAGTTAAAAGGTCATTATGATGTAGAATATTCATATATTGAATATCATTAAGAGAAAAATATAAAATTAAAAATTCTCTTAGGAAACTTATGACTAGATCTCAAGAATATAGCTGTTGCTTCTAGCTTTAGAAACATTGCTGTGAAAATTTTTGAACATTGTTTTTGTTTTCTTTAAAGATCTGTGTCTAGAAATGGAGAAATTGATTGGAATAGAGTTGGGGTTATGGATCTATAAGGAAGGAATTTCAGAATCAGTTATTTCCTTATACCCTAAACAAGATTCCCAAATATACAAGAGTATATGATGTTCTTTATGTGATTTCTGATATATCCTTTCCCTTCATTCCCTATCGCATAGTTTATTTTGCCTTGTTAGACATATGCTGAAATACTTGTTTTTTTTTTTTTCTCATTGATAAATTGTTAACTATTTCCTTTATAAGATCATAACCCAGCAGAGTGTATTGCAGGTGTATATTTAACAGGTGCTTAATGAATTGAACTGAACCAGCTCAACTAAGAAAAGCTATCATAAGTATTCAATAAAGGAAAATTAAATCACAGGTCATTTACTTGTGAATTTGTTTGTTAAAATTAAACTTGTTCTTATGCTTTATTGACTGTAATTCTAGGCATACTTAGGACCACAAAGGTATCTGTGTTGCTAATTTTAACCTTTGTATTTAGGCGAAATAGAATCAGTGCATTTTTGTTTATCTCTTTTTTTTTGTTGTTATTCTTGAATCAGTATATTTTTGAAGTAAGTTTTTCTATAAATACCTTCCTTATACATGAATTTTTTTGTAAAAAATGATACGGTAGCAAATATCTACTGTTACGTGAACATCAGAAGCGACTTGGATTGTAATTGTAAATGCATTTAAAGTCCTGCCAGTTTGATCTTTTTCTGTATTTACTATTTGTCACTAAAATTTGAAGTAATGATTCTTGAATTTTTTTTTCTTTTTAAATAGATATGATGATGCTATACAACTATATGATAGAATTTTACAAGAAGATCCAACTAACACTGTAAGTAAACTGAATTGTCCTGAAGATTATTTAAATTTTGGTTTAAAAAGTGAAATTAATTCAGTTTTTAAAATAATGGAAAAATACATATGATACCAGTTTTATCTTTTTAAATTCTTTATGTTGAGCTACATTTTTAAAAGAGATCTAACACTCTTCAGTGAAATTTGACTCATAGGATATCTTATTAGAAACTAGTGGGAATTTAGAAAGAAATAATTCTATGTGTTTGTAATAAACACCAGCAGAGCTCAGTAGTTTTGTAATATTTTGAGGTTTATGATAAAATAACTTTTTTGGGTAGTTATATTTTAATTCTCAATGAAAAATGAAAGAAATCATGATAGTAGTTAGTATATGGAATTAATAAAGGTGTTTTGATTTGATTTTGCTTTTTTCTACCTTCTACTTGGATAGGAACATGTAAATGTATCTGTAATATACATGTATATGTATATACATATATGTATAAATGTGTAAAGAAGAAATATGTATATTGTGTTTCCCATAAGATACATCTTTACTTTATCCTGATTTAAACAAATACATCAGTATTTGGGCAGATTATTTGTTCCAAATATACTTATGTAGCAATATTTGTCTTAAAAATACTCTGAAGATTTTTTTTAGTTTTGAGAACATTTTAGTTTATTATTTTTGCATAATGGCCTTCTTCAGACTTACCTTTTACTCAGCGAAAAGTTAGATTTTAGATAACATATCAGGCATTTTAATGTTTTTATTTTTTTTTATGTCCATGCACACATATGCCTACTAAAAGAAAATCGTATTTTTAAAATTTTTAAACAAAAACCAGTTTGAGTTTGTTCTTTTATAGAAAGAGATATTGTTATATTAACATAACACAAACACATGAAAGTTTTTTTCTTACTTGGCAGGTATTTCATTAAAAATACACATTTTAAAAAGTCATTTAATGTATAATTGTGGATTATAAGATGCTGATCTCTACTTATCCCTTCTGATACTTTGGAATACTTAACATCTGTTGCTTAAATGGTAGTCTGTTTTCAACTTTATTAAGATACAATTGATAAGTAATATTGTGTAAATTACATAATGTGGTTATATATATATATATATACATACATACATACATACATATATGGTGAAATGGTTTAGATTTTTGCTTTTAATATTATCCCCATCCCAGGGAAATGTCCTCTGGGAACTTCCTAGGTCTTTGGTAGGGGGGGTGGTGAGGGTGTAGGGTGGGTGAGGTAGAGGTAGATACTTGAATAGCAAGGGAAAAGTTTTGACAGAGCTGCAGGCCTACTCATTACAAAAAAAAAAAACAAAATAAAAAATCAAAAATAGAGCTTCTGTTAGTTTAGTTACATATTTCCAATAAAAGAGTTAAAATCGTAAAGTTTTTAGTAATTTTTTAATCTTAACTGTCCTAATCATTTTTTTTCCTGAATCTTTTCATGTACTTACTTGTTAAGACTTCACTATAATTTCAAAGGTATTCATTTTTCATGTAGCCAAATATTGAAAATATGAAATCAAGTTTCTGAAAAAGGTTTCTGTTTCTTTTTTCTTTCTTTCTTTCTTTCTTTTTTTTTTTTTTTTTAGGTACCAGGTTAAGAATCAATAGCTTTTGATTTATTCTCTTGGAATTACAAACATTTTACTTCAGTTTAAGTTGAAGATATTTTTAATGTTAGTTCACTTTTTCAGGATCTAAGATAATATGTAATTATTTTCTATTTATAATATTTTCCATATTTTGTGGCTCTAAGATTGACTAAAAGAAAAACCAAATGGTTTCATTTATCAACCATGTATGAAGTGGTAGTAACTAAGTTCCTTAGTTGCTAGGTAAACGTTTTAAAACAAGGTGACTAAATTCAGGTTTACGAAATGTATTATTTTTTCATTAAATATTATCTTTATCTGATGTCCTCTTAGTGTCTTCTGTCCTTCTGTAAATGTTTATCAAGTATCTGTCATGAGCCACCGGAATATTGGTGTTGCTAAGAATAAAGGTAGACATCACAGTTTCTTTTTTCAAAGCAACTGTAAAGTATTACCTCAAAGGTGGGAAAGTCTAGTTTCACCCTCATTGATAGTTATAATTCAAACTTTTACACTGTAGTTCTTCTTCCTGTTGTATAAAAGAGATCATATGACTCTGTTGTTGGTCTTGTGCCTCTGTGTTTCTAGATATCTGTATAGAAGTGAGGTTGTTCATTCAGGCTTTAGGAAGCTCTCATTCCCTCTTTCATGCACTTATTAATCCTCCAAAAAAACATTTGTTGAGTGCTTACAGTGTGCTTGGTGCTAGAAATAGTAGAACAAATCAGACACCAGCTTGACTGTGTTAGGGATGCAGAGTGATGTAGTGAACAGGTTATGGACTTTGAAAATAGACTGTTAAATTCTTAGTCACTTACTGTGTAATTTTTGAGCCTTGCAAACTTTGAAAGATGAATGTGGTTGAAAGGAAGCAAAGATGATGGACCGGGGAAAGTCTTCGTATCTCATGAATGAACCCTTGGCGCTAGTTAAGTAAAAAGTCTACCTAGCGAAGAAAGAATGAAGTGATTAGAAAGGAAGTTTTTGAATTTTCTTTAAGGAGGGTGCCGAAATGGACTTTATATGAAAATTTATATATAAAATAATATATTTGGGGAAAACATCTGTTTTTGAAAGATTGTGAAACATTTTTTGGAAACATAGTACATACCTGTGTTAAAAATTACAAACAATACAAAAGAGTGTATGGTGAAAAAATTAGTCTTTCTTCTCACTCCTGATCTCAGATCCTGCTTCACTTAGGCAAACATCGTTAGCAATTTCTTACGTATTCCAGAGATTTTTCCCTTGTGAGCACACAAGTATGCATGTGTGTCCCTTTTGACAGAGAACATTGTTGGAAGTGCAAATGGTGGCATATTCTACCTTGCAGTCGTTGTAAAGATCATGGTATATGTTAGCACATCCTTAGATCATCCTCTGAATAGCTGTATAGTGTTGTGTTATGTGATGTATGAAAACTAGTTTGTTGAAAAACAATTTCTTGAAGTAAGTCCCCCTTGATGAAATCTTAGGTTGATTTTGGTATCTTCCTCCCAGGAACAGTGTTGCAGTGAATGTCATTTGTATGTTGGATTCCTACTCTGGAATCTAATTCTGGAGGTCCATGCATTCTAAATTTTGGTAGATGTCACCAAATTTCCTTCCACAAAGGCTTTCTAGCCATCCATATTCATTTCTGTGATGTACGAGAGTGCTGCTTCTCCTGCATCCTCCCGCAAGGTAGATTATCAACTTTTTTGTTTTTAACCTTTGCCAGTGTAATTGGTAAAAAACATCATCTTGTTACAATTTGCATTATGAGTGATGTTGAATATCTTTTAATATGCTTAAAAGGCCATTTGTATTTCTTTCTGAACTGCCTCCTTTAATATGTTTTTCAAATGAAATTTTATTTCTGTCTTATTGAAGAAAGGGCATGGTTCTGGTATTCTACATAGTTAACCTCTCCCATCTCTACTCATTGACCTCTGAGAAAAATTGGGGTTCTGAGGAACAATATTTTATACCTCTGAATTGGTTCATTGTACAAAGTGACTGGAGATGCAACAAGATGACCTATGTTTGTGCACAACCTGGTATGTTGACACTTCAGAATTTAATTTTTATTCTTGGAAAATGGACAATGAATGGCGTGCCTGGGTGGCTCTCAGTCCATTGGGCATCCAACTCTTGATTTTGGCTCATGTCATGATCTGAGGGTTGTGTGGTCAAGCCCTGTATCAGGCTCTGAGCATGGAGCCTGCTTAAGATTCTCTCTCTCTGCCCCACCCCCCTTTCTCACATATTTGCTTGTGCTCTCTAAAAAGAAAAAAAAATGGACAATAGTCAAATTTTGATTGGGGAAATACCACCAGATATTTTTAGAAATAACTTTGTTAATAATATGGGAGATAGTGAAGGAGGTGCAGAGTTGAAATAATTTGTAATTTGGAGGCTGTCCTGTCCTAGGCCAGAGATTATGGGAATCTAAACCTAGGACAAGTGGAATTGGAAGGGATAGGGAATGGATGAAAGAATATTTTGCAGTGAAAGTACACAAGCAATTATAATTATTTAGCCATGAGTGGTTTTAGAAGGTTAACTCTCAAATGTGAAAATTTTAGTCATTAACCTGTGAAAATCAAATATTTAATTAGGCTCACTGAGCTTTCATCCCTTAGCTTGCCTAAGCACCAGTCAGTTTTTGTTTGCTTGCTTTTAAAATATAAGTAGGCTCTTCTTCCTTTGAAAGTTCCTTGAGGGAAAATATGTCTGTTGCATGAACTAATGTCTAGCATATAGTAGGTCTTCAGTGAATACTTGTTGAATGATTACTTTTCAGAAGCAGGTATGGTAATTACTGTCTTTTTGGGTGAATTTCATATTTCAGAAAGATCAGATTTTACCTTGAATTGTTAGCTGCCTATTGTGATTTATCAAATATTTGAAATTTTGTTTTAGAATTAGATGTAATTGCCTCTGTGGCAAGGGAGAAGATGCTTTTAGAATGCCTGAAAGAACTCAGAACACTGTTTTCCTTCTGTTGGCCAAGGGTCTGTTTCTTTCTGGGTCCCAGCATCTGCAGTAGGGAGAGACATAGTCTGTATTTTGCTGGTAGACCTTAATCCTTTAATCCTTTCCTAAGTAGTATCCCTTCCCCCCACCAATCATGTAGTTTATTTTTAAGATGTGACCAGAGTTTCAGAAAGAATTGGTGGCTAGCCCCGTTGTACATAAGGTTACAGAAGGCATGTAGCAAGTTTGATGATTTGTGGCATTAATATTTTATATTTTATAATAGGAATTCTAACTCTGTTACTAAAATCACTTATAAAATGTGAAACAGTTTTCATTTTTAAGACTTAAACTGACATTTGCAAAGTTTGATCCAAACAAGACATTTAGAAAAATTCAGAACATTGGCATATTTTACAGGAAAAAAACTATAAGAAAGAAATAAATAGAAATTGATAAATATTCAAGACTCTCTTTAACATTTAGTCCAATTAATACTATTTTAAAACTCTTATGATAAATAATTGTTAAAGAATATATATTTAAGTAGGGTGTGCAATTTGCTAAGTTTTATGTTTGGATGCACCTGTGACACCATCATCAGAGTCAAAATAGTGAACAAAACTATCATCTTCAAAAATTTACTTTGCTTTTTTCCATTTTTATATTCCCAAAAGATGTTCTTGAGCTTTCTTGTAAGGTGTTAATTAAGTTACTTGAGGGGCACCTGGGTGGCTCAGTGGGTTAAGGCCTCTGTCTTCGGCTCAGGTCATGATCCCAGGGTCCTGGGATTGAGCCTGCATCTGGCTCTCTGCTCAGCAGGGAGCCTGCTTCCCTTCCTCTCTCTCTGCCTGCCTCTCTGCCTACTTGTGGTATCTGTCAAATAAGTAAAATCTTAAAAAAAAAAAAAACAAACCTGCAAAACAATTTGATCCTTTTAGGTCTCTGTTAAAGAGGTCCAGAAAATGCTTATAGGGCTAGCTAGTTATTCCCCATTACATCCTTCTGGATACTCTTGCCAGTGCTACAGGAATCATGGCATTTTCCAATCTGGTCGATAGGAAGATGCAAGATTCTGAGCCCTGTGTGAGCTCCACACACTTCCGCTTAAACCTTTCTGATGGTTCTTTCCTTGGCTTTGGGTAGTTTTTTCACACACATGCACTGATCAATACAAAGTTGAGTAATCAAGGGAAGCCCTTGAGATTCAGGAGAAGTATAGAGTTTTTTTTTCTGTATTCTTTCTTCTCTCATGCTGTGTCTACAAACTTTAGCCTTTGATCTTCCTGGCTCTCAGCTCCTTTGCCTCAACTCACAGAGCTCACTTTACTCAACCTGATTTTCTCTTCTTGCACAGGACCCTGAAGCTCTCTCAAAGCAGTGAGCCAGGGCAATAAAAATAGGGCTCATCTCATTTGCTTCCAACCTCTCAGGGATCACTGTTCTGTGTTGCCTGGTGTCCTGTGCCTTAAATATTATTTCAGATATTTAATCTAATTCTTTCTTTGGTTTAGGCAACGGGGTAAATTTGATCCCATCTTGGCCAGAAATGAAATCCCTGCTTAATGCTCATTTAAAATTATCATGATAAATAAAAATTGGTTCTTATGTCAGATGCGGTAGTATTTTCGCCTTTGGTTAGAAAGCTGGTAAGTGCCAAGAGTAGGGATTTGTATCTTGTCTTTTTTATTTTAAAATGTGGACTCTGTTCTACCATGTTGTCTATAGAAGAAGTAGTAGTAGTATCATAAATGAAAGGAATAATGAGTCAGATACATTTCAGATGATATTGGATTGGTGAAATTAGATATGATATATCCAAAAGAAATTAGTTTCTTAATTTATATCATATATTTAATTTATATTTATTATATTAAATTGAAATTATATGTTAATTTATCCACCTATTTTCCGAAAGACTTGGGAGAAGGCTCTCATTTGAAATCCAATATTCTTTTTAAAGTCTTTAGGATTGAGTTACTTTTAGAGCTTTTCTTCTACTTTCTGAATTCTTGAGGCTTTTTAGTAGTACATTTATTATGGTACTTTCATTGTTATACATAGTGAAATTAATCCAAAAATGTTTGAGTACCTACCATTTGGCAGGCATTGTGATAGGCCTTTGGCATGAGCTGAATAATCAAGGATATACATTTTTGACACATTTCATTTTTTATTGCCAAAATGTTGTTATCCTTGTTATAAACACCACTCTTGGTCTTGTTTATTGGGAGTCTCTTGATTCTAATTTTTTGACTTTTCACTTCTTCAGCGCAAAATCCCCACCCTTTTCACCCATGACAGGTAGTTCCATTTGTCTGAAGAGGCCCCATTCATTTTATTTCCCTTGTCTGCATTTCGTGAAGTGTGTATTAGTTAAAACAGTAACAACCATGTTCATAATTAATAAACTTAACTTGGCTATAGCTTTTATTTGTTTTATTGCTTAGCTATCTGCACTGAATTAAACAGAGATGAAAGAGATAGAAATTTAATATTGATATGGTGCCCCTCCAGTCCGTTAACTGCATCCTAAAGTGGATAGTCTTGATTACACACTGTTGCTGTCTTCTTTGCCTTTGTTCTGTGTTCCTCCATTTTATGCCCCTTTCTTCACACAATTCCCTCTTTTGTTTTTTTAATGTCTGCTTGTTCTTTCTGTTTCAGTACAGGTATCACATCTGGGGCCCTCTTTGCTTCTAGCCCTTCTACCTCCTCCATTCTGCCACAGCCTGTATTAGGCTCTCCTCCGTGTTGCTTTGACACCCTAGATATCTCTATCATTGTCTTTTTATTTTATGTGTCTTCTTCTCTTGAGACTCTCACGAGAAATTATCTATTCTTTTTTTATCCTCATATTTTCATTGTTTAGCACAGTACCTGTCAAACAGATATTCAGTACATATTTGATGAATGCATAACTAAATGACACTGATATTTGTATTTATCATTTTAAAAACTTTAAAATATAAGTTTAAGTGTTTTGTCTATTTATAAAATTTTTTTTTCAGGTCCAGGGTTATTCTTGAAAAGTTTACAGGTATATTTTTCTCTTAAAACTGAAAAAAGTTATCAGGAGCTAGATTTTATAATGACATTCAAGTGGCCATGGTGAGATTTTTTTTTCCCCCCCTAATCTCCACTATCCCTCTATCTCTTAACATACAAATCTTATGAATGAGACAGATTAAAGGACTTTAGGCTGAGTAAAGATTAGGATTCCCTGCTGGCTTGTAATTATCAGAATCTGGATGGTTATTTATTTGAATGAAATGATGCATACATTGTGTACATCAAAAGTAAAGCATATGTGATTGTTAAAGGAATGTTTGAATTCCCCAGTGGGATGTCATGGGGTATGTTTATAAACTCCCACTAAGCAGTAGTTCTACAATGGAATTTCACTGGCATTGAGATAATAATTTGCACAGTCAAATTACCTTCTTTACAAAAACCCAGGGAATCGTGAGGGCCTAATCCTTTATTAATGTCAACCTATAGGCTGCAAGAAAGCGTAAGATTGCCATTCGAAAAGCCCAGGGGAAAAATGTGGAGGCCATTCGGGAACTGAATGAGTATCTGGAACAGTGAGTGTCTTACAAGAGGATTGTGTTTTGTTATTCTGATAAATCTTTTTTAATTAAAATGGAATTTGCATTTGATTTTCCTTTTTGCCTCCATGCTGTTCATTTACAGAATATCTACACACTTTTTTTTCTCCCTTTCCTCTCACCAGATTTGTTGGGGACCAAGAAGCCTGGCATGAACTTGCAGAACTTTATATCAATGAGCATGAGTAAGTCGTAAATTTTATTAGGAGTGCAGTTTTTATCACTATTTTATAAGTTCAGAAGACATAGTTACTGAAAGATTGGAGAGAGGCTATGAATCGTGTCATTTTAAATGAACAAAATGAATGAAAATAAATCATCAGTTTATTGGTTGATTATAATATGTGAATTGCTTTAATTAGGTCATTTGTGTTTTGCTAAATTATTTTTGAGAAATTTTTCTTTCCAAATACAGATGGATTCTTTGGGAGTAGAAAGGCCTGCATTAGAAAAATAGATATGGCTATTTTTAGTGATTCAAAATTGTGAATTTTTAGAGTCTAAATTGTTCTAATATACAAAGAGTATTATACTCCCTGCTGTTTTAAAAATTCTGTCAATTGTATGCATTTATTAGCCTTAGTATTAAGAGAATCAACTCTTCCAAAGTAGAAGCATTCTGTTGCCTGGGCAAAAGACCAAGAATAATCAAGAATGTTGAATGCTGTAGGAACTTGCTTATTGGATATTTAATGTTTTTGTTAGCTTTTTTATTGATGCAGTGACAGGAGGAAATCCCAGTGTGAGAGGATTAGCCTTGTCTTAGTGCAAGTTTTCTAATAGTGCAGCATTAATGCTAACCTCCATCTACAGGCAGGATTTTTTTCTTTTTTCCCTTAGTTCTGAATCTGAAGTATATCACATTGTTTCGTTTCTTCTTTCTGAGGGAATAGAATCAGATTCTTATGTGCATATTCTTACTGTGTATGAATAGTTAACGTCTTTCTCATACTACAAATAGCTGACACAGAAAATAAGATAGAATAAAGATACTATGTCTTACCTTTGCCGAGGGCTTTATGTGTAATGTGAAATGGAGAATTAAGGTAGTTATCTGCATATTTCTAGTAAAACCTAAAGTAATAGCAGTGATTTAATGAATGTGTTCTGTATTCTGGGAACCATTCTTCAGTTCTCTTCTGTGCTCTGGCTGTCAAAATCTTTCTTTTTTTTTTTTCCCATTACGAAATTATTTCCTGAATCATGTTCATATAGATGTATGTATGGTTATATGATCACATATGTAAACGTACTCAGGATTCTCTTATGTATGTGAGAGGGTAGTGCATTTGGCTTAAATGGTAATGTTTCCATTTTTCATAACTTTTTTGCAAAATTTATTTTCATTTTTATTCTGGTGTAGTTACCATACAGTGCTATGTTAATTTCAGGTACTCTATTTTTCATAGCTTTAAAGTCAACATTTCTAAAGTGTATAGTATATAATTTAAATAACATGAAATTGAATTTTGGGAGTACATAAAACAATTAACATTAGTTTTATTTTGTCCCTAAAACAGATGACAGTTACTTGAAGTGTTTTTGAACCTTTTGAAGATGTTGTGATTAAAAGCTTTAAAAGCATTTCAGATTAATCAAGGAATTTTTTTAATTAAAGAAATACCTAATGATAATTTGGAAAACACAGTAAAGAGTAAAGACCAAATTAGTATAGTTGCATCATCTTATCTACAATTTATATATTTTTTCTTCAGTACTTCTTGAAACAGAAACCTAAGATAGAATTATTTTTTTTATAGCTTATGGTTTTCACTAAGTTATGTTTTGACACACATTCCCATCACAATAAATATTTCATGGTGTGATTTTAATGGCTTTATATTATTCCATCTTATTAATATACTCTAGTAATTCTTAATCAGTTTCCTAGGAGAATAGAAAGTTTGTTTTTTTCTTTTTTCATTTTTACTATAATTCTGTATTAATTATTTTATTTCCTTGGACTAGATTCTTAGAAGTAGAATTATTTGATTAAACGATATGCACATTTTTAGTGATTTTGATAAATCATTTCTAGTTCTTCAGTGGAAAGGTAATATCACTTTCCTCTCACATCTGCAATTATTAGCATACCCTTAACACTGGATGCTGTCGTTCTTTTTTTTTAGTCTTTGTAAGTTTTGAGAGGTGAAAATTGGTTACAACTCTGTAAAAATTTTTAATAGCTTTTTATATAAGTGATAGGAAACTTTGTCAAGAATATATCCTTGTTATATATCTTTTTAATATTGAGTTTTTAACTTATAGAAACTTCATATTTTTATATAGTCAGATATATCAGTTTTTATTGCTTTACGTCCTGTAAGAACTACATAAATATATCACCTCTGTTTTCTTTTTTCTTTCTCATTTTTATTTTTTGGCATATGTTCCTAATAGTTCTGTATTTAATTCTAAAATAGGCTGTACTTTATTTTTAGGCTATACTTAAATTTATTATTTGCTTCACCTTGTAATGGCCGCATTCAGTTTTGCTTTATTTTGAGTCGCTAAACAGTTCACTGAGATAGAGTTGAATGTATACTTAAGAGGAATGAACTGAAAAATCCCAAGAAACCAAGAAATACAAAGACAGAAAAGCACCTGAAAAGTAATTTCCTTCTAGGGAAAATGATAATTGTGTTCATCCTCCCCTTTTATCTTGTATTGAAGAACTCTTTTTGGTTTTGAAGCTAGTTATTTATAAAATCACCATTTATTTTTTCGAACACAGAGGAAATATCCAGGTTTAGGGTGAGTGGAAATAAAGATCTCCAGATTTTTTGAAATTGTATGAAAATCAGAATCTGTTCATTTAATTCATTTAACCTATTTGGGCAAGTCATTGTAGTAGGTAGGGTTTTTTTCGTTTTACTGTTTGTTTTTGGTGGAGGAGGTAAGTTACTGTGGGATGTCATTTTTGTGGGCACAGTGGCAAATTGTAGCAATTTCGGAGTTGCAAGATATATTTATCATTTTGGCATTCTTTTTGCATAGGAACCAATAGAAGTAAGCTCTTTTAAATATAATAGATCACAGGCAGCATTGCTACTATAGGTCTAGAATTTCTACTCCAAATAAATTTCCAAAGTAGAATGTTCATATAAGCCTGCTCATTGTCCTTACAGAGATTAAAGAAGATATAGAATTCTGCCATGTGCTTTCTTTTAAATATCTTTGTTTCCTTTATTTAAGTTTGCTTCTGATTTATAAATTCTAGTTTCTATTTTGTGACTGCAGTGATATGTATCGTAGTAGTTGACCGTATTAAGACATTTTACTTATTCTAAATATAAAAAATTAGTAAAAATATATATATTAGTACTACCGATATGTATTATAAACAAAGATAGGTATTTTGAACAAAAACACTTAATTTTTTTTTTTTTTTACTTTACTTACAGTTAAAACTAGATGTTATATCAGGAAGGGCATTATTAATATAAATTAATAATGACTGTGACTCTGGTTCCTTTTTGTAGGTCCAGCCTCATTATGAAATTCAATACTAAATAGAATTATCAAAATTCTATAAGGAAAAATCATACTGTTGATAAAAGCAATGTAGGAGTAGATATGTAACCTATACAAATGTTTTGTGAGGAACAGAACTTTGAAACTTTCTTTAGTTATTGACTCTAACATACTAATACTAGTAGTTATTTTAAGTAGATTCAAATCATTTTAATTCTCTAATCACTGAGTCACTGTATGTGATGAATTAACTTTTTTATGCATTTGGAATGCAATGAGCATGTATCATTTTGGGGAGAATTGAGAAAATGGTCATTCAGGTCACTTTCCATATGATTTAAATGCTCTTGCATGAACCTCTCTTGAGAAAATTGTATTGGATCATCTTCTGCTCCTTTTAGCTCTAAGTGTATTTGATTCTATACTTTATCCACAAAATTAGTTTGATTTTAGACTTTGTAAGATTGGGGGAAGGGATCCTCTTCTGTATGTGATACTAAATAATTTCTGAGAAAAATACTTTTGACATTTATTTTTCAGTAGAAACTCATACCTGCCTATTTTATCCTACTTTATGTTGTATAAAAACCAGTCACAGTCGTGCTCAGCCCTTTTAAATCTGTGAGAACATTTATTCTTTGCATTAATATGAATTTTTGTGTCATCTTAGTAAAACAAAATTATTTAGAAGAAACTGTCTTTTTAAAATTGAATGTTTAAGGTAGAGATCGCTTTCTTATAGAATGATAAATAGATATTAAATATGTAGTTATAATACTTTTGTTCTAGACATTTATTGAGTCATTTGTTTAGTCATTTATTATATTACCTATCACATGTCAGGAACCACTGCTAGGTTTGGGGTATAAAAATGAAAAAGGCTAAATAGCTGTATGATCCTCGATAACAGTATATATATATATATATATATATATATATATATATATATATATATATATATATATATAAAATGCTATGACTTTTGGTAATCTAGAGGGTGTTTTTGGTTTCTCTGGCCCTTGGTTGTTGTACCTGGTCTTATGTTACCACTGATCTCTTCATCACTACATCATCACCACAGTTTTCACTGTGTATAGTGCATGGAGGCAGTATGCATAGTGGTTAAGAGTAGGCTGTTTGGAGTGACATAACCTAGGTTTCAGTTTGCATCTCTTTGCCTTACCAACCTAAAATGGTGATAATTTCCTACTTCTCAGGGTTTTGGTAGAATTGAATTAATACATATAATACACCTAGAGAAAGTTTATGATACATAATGAGCACATAATACAAGTTAGCTGTTATTTTGTATACGTATGTGAAACTGCAGCATGTATATTTTGAAAAGTATATCAAAGATAGGTAGCTTTGTATGTTGGTGACAAATCCAAAAATAACTGTAGGTAGCCTTTTTCTATTGGGTACTGTCATCACCTTTCACTGGGAATAAATTTTGCAACACCTGTGTTCTTTAGGATATCCTAAAAATAGTGACGATATTCACATTGCTTTAAACTTATACATTGAGGGAAGTTACAGTCATGTGGTATAAAACCATTTTTCCAGAGCCCTTTGTAGCAGTCCTCTCCTCAGATTTTTAGCAGGATGTTTGTTTCTTTAACATGATGAAATATTAGTAGAGTGCATATCAAAACCACTAACTTGATCTATTTTTCATGGGTTTAAAAATTTATAACTTCATTAGAATTTCATATTGACAAGTAATGAAAGGTCTTTTTAATAGAATATATTGGTAGATAGGTGTCAATAAAGGATTTTTGTGAATAAATGGTACTTAAAATGTTTATTTCCTCTTTATGCTTTAGTTATTTGAATATTTTATTCAGCAGTCAGTGGACTTGAAGTTATTTTATATGTAACCTGATCCAAGCTTGTGAAGCCTGTGTTGTGAATAATGTTTGGAATCATAATAGACCCAGTTTTAAGAATGCAGTATTTACTGATTGTTCACAGGCTGCTTTAGAATTTAAGCCTTTGTTATTTGTATTTAAGAATTCAGCATAGCGGGGTGCCTGGGTGGCTCAGTGGGTTAGTTAAGCCTCTGCTTTCGGCTCAGGTCATGATCTCAGGGTCCTGGGATCGAGCCCCACGTCAGGCGGGGAGCCTGCTTCTCCCTCTCTCTCTCTGCCTGCCTCTCTGCCTACTTGTGATCTCTCTGTCAAATAAAATCTTTAAAAAAAAAAAAAAAGAATTCAGCATAACAAGTATTTTACTAATGAAGCTGTTTAAATTTTGGGAATAAAATGTGTAACAGCACTAAAATTGTTTTAAAATTATTTTCGAGCATTGTTTTAAATTATTTTTAATCATTTTTGTTTTAGCTAAGATGATATATTTGACTTTTAAAATTGATTTCTCCTCTTCATATTTTTCAGCTATGCTAAAGCAGCCTTTTGTTTAGAGGAGCTAATGATGACTAATCCACACAACCACTTATACTGTCAGCAGTATGCTGAAGTAAGTGCTTTCAAAAACAACAGGTGTACATGATTTTATTTTTGTTGGTGTTAGGTATTATTTTGGAACTAAGAATACGTCTTTAAATGAGGCACATATTTAAATATGTAAGACATCTGATGAAAACTGTAGGTGTAAAAGTTTACATTTTTAATATTATAATGGGAATATGGCTTTAAAAATAAAAGCGCTTACATAAAACAGTGAGATTCTTTGTATTTTTAATTATGTATTTTCTTTCCCAGTTAAGAACTAACCACAGTTGTTACCATTTAATGACTTTTGAGACATTACAGTGATTGCGATTTTTAAATCTATATTCTAGGACATTCATACTAAGATCAGTATTTTTGGAAGTAGGAAGTATTTATCTTACTATTAAGAATTATAATACAACTGAATGCTCTAAGGTTAGAAGCATTTCATTAATAATAAATGTCAAGGTGACTAGTAAAGGGCAACTCAGTGTATGTAAGTATAGATTAAGAATGCTACTAATAGAAAATATTAAGTTGTGAGGCATTACCAAGGCAGTTGAAAAGAAATTATATTGGTTTTTTTATTGATAGTATTTTGTTTTAAAAAATACTCTGTGTTCTTAATGTTCATAGAATAGGTTTTTCAGGGAGGTTATGCTTTAAAATTTAGCTTTATCAACTTTAAGATGAATTCTTTTAACATCTTGCATTTGTTTACAGAGTATCTGTTTCAGTTACTAATGCCCGTGGTATGATGAAACGTGCTGTATTTCAAAGTAGTAAAATAAACAGGTTACAGCACTCTGCAATTTTTAACAGGTTAAATATACCCAAGGTGGACTTGAAAACCTCGAACTTTCAAGAAAGTATTTTGCACAGGCACTGAAACTGAACAACAGAAATATGAGAGCTTTGTTTGGGCTTTACATGGTGAGTAGAGGTGCATGTTTAATGTTATTTTATGAATTCTGTCATTTAAAGTCCATTAAATATCCCATCCAATCACTTCCCTCTGTTTGTATTTTATTGGTAAGCATATTTTTTTCCTCTAGTTAAAAATGAGCAAGAGGTTTTAAGGCAGTTTTATCTTTAAATGTTAATACATCCTATTTGACATTTTATTATTTTATTATTATTTTATTTATTATTATTTAAAATATTTTCTATGCTATCAAAATTTAAGTCTGTTTTTTATGAAATACTAACAGATACAAAACTATATTATGTATCTTAATTGTTTTGATATTCTTAGATTTATGCCCAATATGTATTTCTTACCTTAAATTATAATTGTATGACATAGTTTTAAAGTATGCAATAAAAGACATTAGCAAAAAAAATCTCTACTTTCAAATTAAAATTTTTCTATGGTACAAAAAAGAGCTTGGAAATTGTGGGAAGCATGTAATTAAATATTTCTGTGGTTTATGTGTGCCAAGTGATGAACTTAGAAAAAGAGCTATGGGAAATAGAGCTTTAAAATATACATAGAATGAGTCCCTTCCTAGAGCCAGAAAACTTTTTTTTAATAGGCCCCTTCTTTGAAATTTTAATTTATTCTGGTCTTTTCAAGGACTTTGCGATTAATGTCTTGTTGAGGCTCAGTGAAAAAGAATTGATTGTAGAAATAGAGGCAGGAAGAAATATAAATGAAATAATTTTTAGGAAAGGAATGGCAAAATGTGATTAGAAAATAGTTCAGGGAATTTCAAAAATTTTCCTGGATCTACCAGTGCCAATTGTAGTAGGTTGGAGGTGTGGTATAGTAGTGATGTTGTCTCTTTTTATCAAATAAATGAAAGACTAATTTAAAAATGAATAACAGTAGATTAGTAATGATATTTTATACATAACACTATGTGCTGGGCATTGTTTTGAACTCTATTTTTATTTTAAATCATTAATTCCTTATATCAGTTATTTGAAAAGATACTGTTACTACTACCATTTCATAGGAAGTGAACCTAAGACACAGTGGACTAGTTAATTTGTCAAAAGATGAACAGAGACTTACTAAGTGATTGAGCTGGGATATCAGCTCAGTCGGTTGATTGCAGAGTCATTCTCTTAATTACTTCATTTGCTAAAATTCATACCAAAAAAGTGACATTAAAGACATAGACTTTTAAAAATAAGATTTGGGCCAGTAAGTTCCTAAATCCTCATTGCCAGAGGATGAAGGAGTGGGAAAGAATCTGTAACACAGGCTAGGTATAAAAGAAAGACTTGATTTTTTTTTTTTTATAATGACACAGATGAATCCTCTTAAGAATAAGATATATTTAAACACCAGATTAAAGATCTTCTTCTCCCCAGAAATATAATATATGCTTAAAAATTAGTATATAATTTTGGTGGTTTACAGATTCTTTCATGGATCCTAGATTAACAATCCCTTGTTTAAGTACATTTTTTAAAAGGAGAGAATGGATCTGTCAAATTGCTGTGATTCTAACTGGTGCTGTGGAACATAGTGTGGAAACTCTTGGTAAAGTGAAAAGAGAACTAGATTGGAAGTGAGGATCTCTTTCTATTTTTAAAGCTCTAAATAACTTGATTTGGTCAAGTCAAATCACTACTAATGGACTTAAATTTTTTTTCACCTGTAAGTGTCGGAAAATGCACTAAATTATTTTTGAGATTCCTTCTTACATTAATATTCAGTAATTTTATAATTCTGACATTGGAAAGCTGAAGCAATACAGTAATAAAGAACTAGAAATCATAATAAAAAATAATAATGACCTTCAATATCCTATAGTATTTAAGTTATATCCTACAGTATTTAATTTTACCTTTAAGAGTTGTTTGTGGTGGATAACTAATAAAATTAATTTAGATATTTAAGATGCTCTTTCTCTTTTTGTCACTTTGTATTTTAAACTATGTTTTCATTTTTAAACACTAATTTCATTCCACTTTGTTTTTAAAGTTGTTTTGGTATTCTTTGCTATCCCTTGCAGATATGAGCCTTACATGTTTTTTATTTTTTATTTTTTTATTTTTTATTATCTTGGCTAGAAAAAAGGAATTTAGTTTTTGATGTTTCTTTTTTGTTTTCAGTCGGCGAGTCATATTGCTTCTAATCCAAAAGCAAGTGCAAAAACAAAAAAGGACAACATGAAATATGCTAGTTGGGCAGCTAGTCAAATAAACAGAGCTTATCAGGTCAGTACTGATAGTTTTATATTATATAGGTTAGTTAATATATTTCTTAATTGTTTTTGTTTCAGCAAATTAACAAAGCCAAATGTCTGTCATTGAACTTGTATTCCTTTGGGTCTTAATCTAATGTATTTTAACTGTGTAGAACTAACATGTAGGATCACTTGTTTTTTTCTTTTTTCAAAAGCAGTCCATTACTATTAGATCCCTTAAATAGCCTTACTATCTGGAAATTTCAGTAGTCAGCATTTGACAAATAAAAAGTGATTCTAAAAATCCAGAAAAGGTAAACAAATTGTGCAGTGTATTTTAGAAACAAATTGCGCAGTGTATTTTAGGTGTGTTATATATTAATTAGAGTATCTCAGGTAATTAAAAGGGAGGAAGAAAAGCCTAAAAGTAAACTAGCCAGACTATATAAAAAAGTTTTTGTACTCTGCTTACGTGTCAGATCTTATCTGAAACTTCTCCACTCATTTCTCAGTTTTTTGAAGCTTGTCGCTGGGAGATTCTTCAGAGAGAACTCATAGCAAAACAATATCTTCTTACAGACTGCATGTTGATAGAATTGTCTCTCTGTAGTCTTTATATTTGAGGGATAATGTTGGCTTTTTATACAACGTTTGGCTTATATTTACTTACGTATCTTAAACGTACTGTTTCATTGTGTTTTAGGATAAGATACTGCTGTTAAGAAGTCTTACTCTGCCCTGATTTTCTTTCCCTGAGTGACTTAGACTTTTTGTCTCGATGTCCAAAGGAATTTTTTCTTTATCATTAAAATTCAGTAGTTTTACTACAGTATGTTTTATTGATTGTTATTGGGTCAGTTTTCCCAAATATACAATAAACCCATTTAATATGTAAATTTAATCCTCTTTTAATCTGCAAAGAGTTGCTTTTGTGTTAAATATTTTTTGTTAGCCTAAGTTTTTTTCCCACGTCTCTAATTATAAGTTTATTGGATTTCCTTTCTCACCTCTTTACACTGTCATTCATTTTCTTTCAGATCTTTTTTGTTCTTTTCTTTTTTTTCCTTCTGTATTAATTTTTTTATGGAGTTAATCTGTATTCTCTTTTTGTTGTTGCTGTTCTCCTTGTTTAAATCAGATAGTTTTTATGGGGGGGGGTGGTTTGGAGTGAGGGCGTCAGAGATAGGATAACTTTCCCAGCTTGTCTTTTTATGGCTTCCATTTTGTTTTAGAGAAGCTAAATATGACCTTTCTGTATGCATGGTCTTTCTCAGAATTAGTCTGGTTCAGAAAGATTTTGTCTTCTGCCTTCTGTTCTACTCTTGGATCTCTGTAGATCTTGAATTTTGAGGTGTTGCTCTCAGCTTGAAATGTTGCATTTTGTTGTTAGTTTTATTTATTTTATTCTGGGATTTGCAGCCTGTGGACACCCCTATCTTCCTCTTATCTACTCCTTTCTCTTATCTGAACCATCTTGCTTTTTTACCCCTAGTGTTTCTGCCCTGTTCGGTTTGGTTTCAGTTTCTGGTGATTATTCTTCACTGTGAGGTTTTTTCCCTCCTGGAAGAGGGTGTTTGCTGAACATATTAGAGATTTTGAGGTTGTAGACTTGTTTAACCTCGTATTTGACTTAGAGCTTTGAGACTGTCCTGGCTTTGCAGGCCATTTGCAGAGTCATCAGTTCATACTATTTTCATTTCTGTGGCTTGTAGAGGACTAGGTTGTACATCCTACCATACATACTCCTATCATACAGTCGTCAATCTTTTGTAGATATTGTCACTGTTGGTGATAAAAACCACATTACAGGGTTTGGGAGGATTACCTCTAGTGTAGTTTTTTTGAAGATATTCTCTTTAGGCTTGTTTTCTGTTATTTTGTTTTTGGTACTGTTTGTTTTGTTTTTGTGCTCCTGATTGGAGAAGGTTGGGGAGATTAAAAAAATTTAATTTCCACATGATCACATTATTTAAAGTCACTTTAATGTATTTTTATTATATATAATTGAGGATATTAGTTCTGTTGGCATATTGTGAGTCAGAATATTTATAAACAGCTAGGCTGTGCTTCTTCAAATGCATTTACTTTGAGATAGCATAGATTATAGTAGGGTTCTACACGTAATAGGTCTAGAGCGTGTCTTTATGTGTGTGTGTGTTTTAAAGATAAGACTTAGATAATAAATAAATGTTATAATAAATAATAAAAACTAATGTAATGGTTTACAGGCTACATCCTTGTTTTTTAAGCTATTTTTGAGAAACAATTAGCAGGTCAGAGAGTGCTTTTTTTGACATGGCATGAATATATTTTTAAAATCAGTTTTTATTACAACATGCATAGAAAAAAGAATCCAAGTCATAAATATACATTTTAATGAATTATATGAGGTAAATATACCCAGGTCAAGAAATAGAAACATTACAGTACTCCAGAGCCCTCATAGTTCATCCTCTTAATTTCTGTTTCTGTTAACCTCAAGAGTGTTGTTTGATAATCCAATAGTCTTGGCTTATTTTTGATTATGGTATCATAGTATATTCATTTTTGTCTACTCTATTGCATTGTTATGTTTATTTATCCCTCTTTGTGTCCGTAGTTCATTCATTTTCATTGTACTATAGTCTATTGTATGAACATACTACAGTTTAGTCAGTTGTTGATAGGCATTTGGGTTACTTTTGTTTGGGACTATTTTGAACAATACTACATTGAATGTTGCTGTGTAGTCTTTTGGTATAGATGTACTTCTAATGGGTGTATACCTTTGAGTGGAAATACTGGGTCATAATTTGTTTTCCATATTAGTTGTTTATAGTCTCACCAGCCATGTTTGGTAGTTCTTGTAGTTCCACATCTTTATCAATATTTGGTCCTATCAGTTTTTATAATTACAGCCATTCTGGAGTATGCATAGTATCTTGTAGTTTCATTTTGCATCTCCCTGATGACCAGTGAGATTGAACATTTTTTCATATGTTTATTAGCTATTTGGATATATCTTTCATGAAGTCTCTTTTTAATGGGTTTATGACTTTTTATTTTTTCAGTTTTCTGATTATGAGCTTTTTGTTATATGTGCAGTAAATTTCTTTACCTTCTTATTTGCTATTTCTCTCAAATGATATTGATGTATGAAAGTTCTAAAGTGAAATATCATTTATATTCTTTAATGGAATATAAATGAAATATCATTTATATTCTTTAATAATGTTTTGTATTGTTTAAGAGGTCAGTTGCTACTCATAGTCATACAGATAATTTTGTGTGTCTTTAGAGGTTTTTTCCTTCTACTTTTTGTATTTAGATCTACAGCCCATTTGGAATTGATTTCTATGTAGGAAGAGAAATAAGGGTCAATTTTCCCCCAAGTAGCAATCTAGAGAATTTCTGTCCATTTCTGTATTCTGTCATGGGTCCCATGTATGGAAGTTAGTATTACCATGTAGGAGTTAAGAGAAAAATACAAATGCTGGATCCATATTGTCTATGTTCAGAGTTTGACTCTGACACTTATTACTACTACTACTACTACTACTACTACTATTATTATTTAGTTTCTTTTTTAAAAAAATTATTTATTTTTATTAACATATAATGTATTATGTGCCCCAGGCTACCTGTCTTTGAATCATCAGGCTTACATAATTCACAGCACTCACCATAGCACATACCCTCCCCAGTGTCCATAACCCAGCCATCCTATCCCTCCCCGATCCAACCCCCAGCAACCCTCACTTTGTTTCCTTAGGTTAAGAGGCTCTTAGGGTTTGTCTCCCTCTGCGGTCCCATCTTTGTTTCATTTTTCCCTCCCTAACCCCCATGACCACCCGCTCTGCCTCTCAAATTCCTCATATCAGAGAGATCATATTCTGACATTTATTATTTATGTGATTTTGGATAAATTATATACTATCTCTGGGCCTAGCCTTTCATCTGCAAGATGGACACACTAGAAGTTTCTGAGGGATAATTTTCACTAAAGGAATGTCAGATATAAATGTCTGCAGCTATAAATGCAGTTTTTCACTCTCTTCTCAGTTATTTTCTCATGTGAACGATTGATCGTCTACCCTCACTTGTTTTCTATTTTCATTTCAGATTTAAAGCTCTATTCAGTATCTAAATTCAGAGTTTAGTTTTGTTTTCCTTTCTCCCGGTCTCTTCAGTAATACAAGGACAGACAAGTACACCCTTCCCTGCCTTTTGAGATGCACCTTATCACCGGACATGAACCTATCATTTTAGTATTTTAAACCATTGTTCATAGGTCTAAGCCTTGTTCTTTAGTACCCTCCCTGCCATTTACCTCCCTGCTGTTCCTTTTTTTTTTTTAAATCTTGCCTTAACTAGATCCATTCTTTTACACTTATTTTATAAAGTCTCAGTGTTCTTTGGAAGGAGCTCTAAGAGTGTCACTGGTACTCTTCAGTATTTGAGTTTTGTATCAGAAACTCCTTAGTCCACAGCGATGTTTTGCACATCTTTACTGAAGATATGATTTGTCTTCTCTTGACTCTATAGGAAAGGATCGAAGAAAGAACTTTTGCCAGTTTCTGTCATTTTAGATACCACTGCAGGAAGACGGCACATCTCTCAGTTGGTCTTGTTAGGTTTCTCTATAGCAACACCAATACTCCTCAGCTAAACCCATCATGCCAAATTTACTTGCCCTTAGGCACCAGTAACAGGTTTTAAATAAAGTTTCTTTGTGCTTTTAAAACTTGTATATTCTGTGCTTTTTCTGTAGAGGCTCTGGGTTCTTTCTGTGAATCAGATTCCATAAATACTTTTATTCGTTACCTTTTGCTAACTTAGTGAGTTAAAATAACAACTTATTTATGTTTGATTCTATAGATATGCTGTTTGGCTTGGGCTAAGTTGAGTAATTCTGTTCGTCTCAACTGGGCTTATTTATGTTTCTGCAATGGTTATGCTGGTGGTTGATGGCCTTACTTAAATATCTGACTTTGACTGTCAGCTTGGAGTGCTGGGCTTTTGTGTTTCTCATTTGGCAGCCTAGCTTGGACTTAACTCATGTGGTGGTCTCAGAGTTCCAAGAGTAGCAAACAGGCAAGCTCCTTTTTGAGTTTCTGTGTCACATAGAGCTAATTTTCCATTGAGCAAAAGCAAGTCACAAGGTCATCCCAGATTCAGGGGATGTAATACTTCACCTTTTAATGGGAAGAGAAATATGTGGTCATTTGGCAATTTATTACACTACTGTAAAGCTCTATAGTTCCACCGCCTGTTTTCATTTATTTTTGCCTTTTTCTCTTTATCTGCTTTATTGAGGGATGATTTATAGACAATAACGTGCACAGGTTTTAAATGCACAGTTGAGTTCTGACAAATATATACTTCTTTCTCACCATCACCCCATTCAAGATATGCAGCATTTTGGTCACTGCAGGAAGTCCCTTCTGCCACTCTGTAGTCAGTCCGTCCTGACATTGCAGACCAGGACTGATATGATTTTTATCACTATAAATTAGTTTTGCCTGTACTAGAATTTTATATAAATGAGATCATAGGTTATGTACTCTTTTGTGCCTGGCTTCTTTCACTCAGTATAATGTTTCTGAAATTCATCCATTCCCTGTTCCAATTTATTTATCCTAGTACTTCGTCCACCCATATTATTTTCCACAAATTATGCAAAGGTAAATTGTAGCCCAACTTCTCCCACTTATCACAGTGGATAAATTATTGATCTTTGAATGTGATAAATAAGTTTTTATTATTTGAGTGTGCTTTCTGGTGAGTTTTCTTTAGGATCCATAGGGAGTTATGAAAGAATTTATTTAAGTAAAATCTAACTGTATGAAAACAAAAATGCAGGATTTGTGATTAATGTGGAAAGTACGACTTTCAGAGATTGACATTTTAGTAATTAGGTAAATCTCTGGGATCTAATTGATAGTTTTATGACTCATGTCTAGGCATATAAACAAGTATAAAGTATATTATAAATACTTCTTATTGTAATGTTTTTCTAAGCATTTGTAAATTAGAGAAAATGAGATTTTAAGAACTGGTTTTCCTTCTTTCTTTCTACTTAATAATGAAACAGAATATGGCTACTACTTGCTCTTCAATTAGGTAATTGGTTTAGCATGTTCAGTATAGGCAGGCAAGTTTGATTAATGCTCATGAAAAACTTTAATGTGAACCTACTCACAATAATTTTCCAGATAAATGCTTCTTTAGTACACTGTTAAATTTGTCTGTGCTAGCAATCCATATGTTATTTATGATTGCAGAGGTGATTCTGTTACTATCCTTTTGGGAAATGGAAAATTAAATCATGATTTGAGGGAAAAATAGGATTCCGGCTTAATCAGTTAAATTGCCGTATAATTCTGGAATAGACAAAATAATTGCATGTCAGACAAAATTTGAAGTGATAGATTTATATTTCCAACTTTCCTTTTATTTGTTCTGACACAAATAAGTTTGGTTTATTCTAAACTGCACTGGTTGTCAGTAGTGTTGACAATCTTAGGTGATTTTTAAAAATTTGCTAATTAAAAAAATTACAGATTATATCTACTACTATTATGTTTAAGAACAAATCAAGAAAAGTACTGTATTTTAAAATTCTGGTTATGCCTTCAGCTCTACAGAAAATTTTCATTATTCTGTTTTGCTAATTAAAATATTGTAGTAAATGTCACTATGTGGTATCCTATTTTGCTCAGAACCATCAAAGCTTTTTCTTAGAATTAGACCTTTAAGTATCTGATTAGGACCATTCCTGTTTACTTTGGATAGGCAGTAGTAAAAGAAAGGGCTTTCTGTTCTTGGTAAGTCCTTGTGAAAGTGAATTTACCAGCTGGATAGTAGAAATAACATACCCCACATCCTTTGGTCATCTTGGAAAATTATGAAAAGGCAGAGTTTTAAATGTTGTGTTGTTATTGACTGTATTTTATTATTATGAATTATATATTTAGCATCTGAATTCCTTGAATTAGTAATGTTTTGTGAAGGGTAAAGTGATCTTGATTCTTATGAAAAGCTTTTCTCTTCCCCTGGCATTTCTTCTAGAAATCTCCTTTATTTACTCTATCAAATCAAGAGTCAACCATAGAAGCTAATGGTGTAGGAAGTAGGAGAATCATAATGTTAACCTGTAGCCAGAAAGGTCAGAGGCAGGTTACCAATTCCTGAAGTCTGTTGCTTCTGTGATTTTACCTGTGCTTGATCACTTAATCTTTCTCAACAGGTCATGAGAAGTTTGCCAAATTAAGTTAATTACAAAAGAGAAGGAACACATCATAAATCAGTTGCTAAGTGCTTAGGACAGCATTGGTATTTGCAGGGAAGATCAGTCACTAGAAAATGTATTGAGTGCTTAGATGTTATTTTGAAAATACTATATTTTGCTAATAGCAAAAGTTAATCAGTACTTTAACCAGGGCCTTAGGGAATATAGATATTTTCATAATAAACCTTCTCTTAACTGCATAAGGAACAGTTATTTAGTAAATCTATAATATTCAGTCAAACTGATAAATGATGAGAATAGTCAGTCTAATTAGAAAACCCATTTTAAAATCATCATAGGATGTTCAGCAGTGTTTTTCTTACTGATTATGTGCACTATATTTAGTATGCCATGAATTTGGCTTTTAAATATGCAAAGATACCATTTTTAATCCATTGTATTTTGTTTTCAGTATAAAATCCAATCCCAGCTTGGTTTTATAAAATAAATTACAACTTCATAAATTAGAAATCATATTTCAAAACATGTTTACCTCATTTTAATATGTAGCGTAGAGTTTTATTTGACAGTTCTTTACTGTAGAAACCTATCTTGTCAACTCATAATTACAGAAAAATTTTAAAGATTGTGACTGACTTTAAATTTTAGAGATGTGCAACTTTAAAATATTTAATAGAAATCACATTTACATTTTACTTTAGTTGAAATTGTAAACATTTGTTTAGAAGAAGTAGAAATGATTCACATTTCTACAGAAATATAAATTTCACTTATAAATTATGCTTTTTATTTCATAAAAATTTTCTAGTCAAAAGAAGATAGTTTTAAAATCAAATTTATGTTTTTGTAAGTTACCACACTACTTAATGAAAATGTACACCCCAAATATAGAGCATTGGTGAAAGAAATTCAAGACAATACAAGCAAAATAGAAGAATATTCCATACTCATGGGTTGGGAGAATAGTAATTGTTAAAAGGTGCATAATGCCCCAAAGCAGTCTGCAGATTTATTCAGTCCCTATCAAAATACCAACAGTATTGTTCACAGAACTAGAACAAATAATCCTAAATTTGTATGGAACCATGAAAGACCCTGAATAGCCAAAGCAGTCTTGCAAAACAAACAACAAAAAAAGCTGGAGGTATCACAATTCCAGATTTCAAGTTATATTACAAAGCTTTAGTAATCAAAACAGTATGATACTGGTACAAAAATAGACACGTATATCAGTGGAACAGGATAGAGAGCCTAGAAACAAATCCATGTTTATATGGTTAATTAATCTTTACCAGAAGAGGCAAGAATATGCAATGGGAAAAGACAAACCTTTCAACAAAATGGTGTTGGGAAAACTGGTCAGCCACATGCAAAAGAATGGGATGGGCCCATTTTCTTACACCATACAGAAAAGTAAACTCAAAAAGCATTAAAGACCTGAACGTGAGACCTGAAACCATAAAAATCCTAGAAGAGAGCACAGGCAAAAATTTCTCTGACATTGGCTGTAGCAATATTTTTCTAGATAGGTCTCTGGAGATAAGGGAAATAAAAGCAAAGAATAAAACCCAAGTCCTGTTTTATTGAAGAAAAGATATTTGATTCCATGCTAGTGATAAAATAGATAAAGTTAACTCTCGTTAGCAAAGTGAAGGTAAGATTGTGATTTTGAACCTGCCATGAAATTGAACCTAATTGCATTTTTTTTTTAAACAGTTTGCAGGTCGAAGTAAGAAGGAAACCAAATACTCTCTTAAGGCAGTCGAAGACATGTTGGAAACACTGCAGATCACCCAGTCTTAAGGTTTCAAACTCTTACATTTCACAACTGCACAATTGAACTTACTGGCCTATGACTTATTTACTAAATGCCTAGTGCTATTTATATACTAATTTTTTGTTAAGAGGGCAATTGTAAAGAATGTTTATATAAACCTAAAAATGCCTTTTATTCCTAAGCAGGAAGATGGAGAAAGTCCACGGAAGAGAGATTTAATAAGATTCATATTGATTGTACATCATTCTCTTCATATCACACATATATAACTTCTTTTAAACCACAACCTGATGTAGAAATCCCATAAATAAATCATGTGATTTATTAAAATTGCATCTGAAGATTCTAGATTCTTTTTGTTACACTCAAATACTGATATATTTTTTAGAATTCAGTTTCTAGTCAGCTCTTTTTTGTTTGTGATAAGAAATACATAGCATGCGTTGCTGACAAGGAAAATGTTGGCAGATTATCTCTTTATAGTGTCAAGATTTTTGCTGTGCATTCCAGTAGGCTGTTGTTTTATGTCCTGTAATGTTACTCTGATAAATCTTTCTTAATAATGTTCAGTAATAACTCTGTAAAATTTTTGTTTTGCTATAGGACATAATTGAGATTTTTACTTATAAAAAGCTTTAAGGTTATGTTATAATGCTATAACCTTTATGAAAGTTATTTATTGAACATTTAAGTATTTCACATAAAAGAATATTAAGAGAAAATAGACAATAGTGGCTGAGTTATTTTTACTTAGGGAAAATAAGAAAACCTAAACTATCCTTAGGACCAAAATTTTTACAATTCTCATATTTATTACTCCTTAGTAATAATAAGAACTTCTTTTTCCTTTTTCTCTTTTCATGATAAACAACCACTATTCTACCTTCAAGAGTATTTTTCATGTTTCAGTAGAACAGAAAGAACTTTGAGACACTTTGAGAATTTTATTCAGACACAAATTAGTTTTTAAAATAGGCATTTAGTCATTCAGGGCGTGTATTGTTAGTAGTAGTTAGTATGTAAATTACATGTTCTATGTGTCACATACATGTATAATTACTTATATAAATATAAATGTTTAGTTAGTTTACAATAGTAGACAGGAACTCCTGCATATTTACCATTACTAGATTTAGACAAATAGCATTCATGGAGAACTTGACAGCCTGGAAGTCTCTAGGAAGAAAACTGTTGTCAGTATCGGTTATTTAATCTTTAGAATAACTCTGTTAGTTTATTCTCCACATCTGGCCTCATCGTTTTATTTTGCAGTCTTTTTCATTTTTCTGCCATGAGAATTGAGCAGATGTAAAATAACTTTCCCCATATAAAGGTAATTCTTATTAACAAATCTTTGTTATCACAAGATGCACTCTTTTTTGCCAGTGAATTTAGTAACTGCATTTTCAACAT
The DNA here is from genome assembly GCF_964662115.1 of Mustela nivalis. Lineage (NCBI taxonomy): Eukaryota > Metazoa > Chordata > Mammalia > Carnivora > Mustelidae > Mustela > Mustela nivalis. The sequence continues at coordinate 29,399,912 of NC_139021.1, read as the reverse complement.
AATCAGCTGTCTCAGATTTGTTTGTTATAAAGTGCTCATATATTATTCCACTACTTTCTTACCTCAATCTTCTATCAGTCACTAGGGTAGTGTTTACTTTAGGAATTATATTTGTGTAAGGTAGTGCCTTGTATAATAGTTACCTAAGTTTCACTTTATTTTTCTAATTTTTACCTGCTTGCCAGGAATTTTTTATGAAGTACATTGTTAATGTGTAATTTATAAACCTCAGTGTAAATGTACTGATCATCCTATTGTGGCAGACATTTGTTAACTGCTTTTACTGCCACTTTCCCCTTGTTAACGTTACCTTACATTGTTCAGGTAGGAGCAGAAATCCCTGCTGTTCATGGAGATAAGGACCTTACCTTACCTCATCCCTAGGTTATATATCACAATTGATCTAAAACAGAGGTGGTTTCATTTCTTATGGTCTTTGAGATGCCAAGGCAGAACTTTTTTCAGTGAAGGAACTATTCTGTATTTGTGCTGTCTGATATGGTAGCCACTAACTAGCTTTTGAGCACTTGAAATATGGCCAGCAGAACTGAGAAATTGAATTTCTAATTGAATTTAATTTTCTTTTTTTAAGATTTTTTTAAAATTTATTTATTTGACAGAGAGAGATCACAAGTAGGCAGAGAGGCAGGCAGAGAGAGAGGAAGGGAAGCAGGCTCCTTGCTGAGCAGAGAGCCCGATGCGGGGCTCGATCCCAGGACCCCGGGATCATGACCTGAGCCGAAGGCAACGGCTTAACCCACTGAGCCACCCAGGCACCCCTAATTTAATTTAATTTTAAAAGCTGCATGTGACTCATGGCCACCAAATATCTTAAGTGTGGGCTGTGGCCTATTTAAGGCTAATAAAATGAGCAGAAGCCTATTGGGAAAGGTCTTCCTTTCAAATTAAAAAGTCAAAGCTTGGGGCACCTGGGTGGCTCAGTGGGTTAAGTCACTGCCTTCAGCTCAGGTCATGATCTCAGGGTCCTGGGATCGAGTCCCGCATTGGGCTCTCTGCTCAGCAGGGAGCCTGCTTCCCTCTCTCTCTCTGCCTGCCTCTCCGTCTACTTGTGATTTCTGGGCGCCTAGGTGTCTCAGTGGTTGAGCCGCTGCCTTCGGCTCAGGTCATGATCTCAGGGTCCTGGGATCGAGTCCTGCATCGGGCTCTCTACTCAGCAGGGAGCCTGCTTCCTCCTCTCCCTCTCTCTGCCTGCCTCTCTGCCTACTTGTGATTTCTCTCTGTCAAATAAATAAATAAAATCTAAAAAAAAAAAAAAAGTCAAAGCTTTGTGAAGTGAGGCTTTTTGCCTCTTTCTCCTCCTTCAGCCCTTGAGTGTCAGCAACATGCCTAGAGATACAACAGCCATCTTACAACTATGAACACAATAAATAGGAGAACGAAAGCTACTTTTCAGAGATGGCTTTGTAAAAAGATTAGAGAGAGCCTGTGCGCCTGATGGCATCTTGAACACCTGAACCAACATGAGTACTTGCCAACTTCTACACTTACTACATGAGAAAAATAAACTCTTGATTAAGACATTGTTTGGATTTTCTGTTACTTTTGCCATGTATGTTTCTGACTAATATATCCATCAGCTTTTTTTTTTTTTTTTTAGTATGCAAAACGTACTTTGGACATGCTGGAAATGCTGTTTCAGAATATAATGATTTAAAGTTAAGTAGATGAGTACATACAACAAAAAAAGTAGTATCTTTTTGCAACTTAGCATACACTACTTAAGTCCACCTTAACCATAGGATAATATTGACTTGGGAACAGAGGAGGATATAGAAAAGATAGAAATGGAAGGCCTGTGCTTCAGTATGCTGGGAATATTTAATTTTTATTGGTTAATATTTCATATAATCCTTTTTTTCTGATGCCATAATCCATTTATTCTCAAAGTAACTTTATTTTACTTTATTTTATAGAACTGTAGGACTTTAGAAGAGACTTCAAAGATGAATTAGTTATATTCCATTTTAGGATGAGGAATCAAGGTTTTGAGAAATTAAGCTCTTCTGTGACAGAGCAGGACCAGGATGTCAGTGTTCCCAAGTCAGTGTTCTTTCTAGTATACTCTGAAGCATATGTTTGTTCTGTGATATGTTCTTCCTATTTTAACATGAGAAAAAGAAGACACAGATATATACAAGAGGCATTGCTTGTTAGCAGAGCAAGGGTTAGAATTCAGATTTTCTGATTTGTGAAACAATTAGTGGAATAATAAATTCATTTCTTTTTAAAGTCATAATTTCATTTTGAATTAAACTGAACTTAAACTAACTTTCCCTTTTAAGCTATTACTTCATGTAGTTATTGTGAGAACTATTTCAGACTATTTAGAACTACTTTGAACCTTTTTCACTTTAAACCTCTGATGTATCTTATCTCCCTTCTCATTCTTGACAAGTAACTTCTTATTATAGACTGAATTGTGTCCCCCCCAGTATTCATATATTGAAGTCCTAACGCCACTACCTCTGAATGTGATTTTATTTGGAGTTAGAGGCCTTTAAAGTGATAATGAAGGTAAGATTAGGTCATATGAGTGGGCCGTAATCCAGTATGATTAGTATCCTTTTAAGAAAAGATTAGGACACAGACAACAGAGGAAAACCATGGGAAGACAAAGAGAAGATGCCTATCTACAAGCCAAGGAGTGATTCCACAGAAGAAACCAACCCTCCTGACACCTTGATCTTGGACTTCTGGCCTTTAGAACTGTGATGAAATAAATTTGTTTTTTAAGACACCCAGTTCACTGTGTACTTTGTTAAGGCAAAGCAAGCTAATAGAGCTCTCTAACTATTTCACAGAGAAAAACATACCCAGTATCAGACATTTTTTTTACCTGATTTCATCTGTTTTTCTCTTACCGTAGAAGTAGCCCTGCCCTTTTCTGAATGATTTCCCACCATCGTCCCCTTCATTTTTATATTTAAGCCTTACTTTAGTTTCATGAATTTGCCATACTGATTTCTACTGTAAAATGTCATCTCTTTTCTTCACATTTGTCCTTAAATTATTTCTTTTCTTATCTCTTTGATTTCAACTAAAATCTTCTTATTAACACTCAAAAGTGCTCATTCCATACCTTTTTAAAAATACCTCCTTTTCATTTTCAGAATCCACCTCTAACTACTGCCCCATTTCTGTTTTGGGGGGGTTGGAGGCGGGTTGTCTTCGTTCTTTTTGTTTTTTGGTTTTTGTTTTTCTTTACATCCTAATTCCTTTAGTTTTCTAAACTTGTATCTATTTTTCTTCTCCCATTCTTTAAATTCCTCCACTGTGGAACCCCCCTCCAACCTCCACCATATTCCTTTGAAATAGTTTAGTTCTATGTCATCAGTCTGATGGATGTTTTCTGTTTGAAGAAACGGTGTTCTGTTTATTTTACGCTGCATTACACATTTCGGATCTGCCAATTCTCCATTTTTATTGCCATCATGACCCTAAAGCAAGCTATCATCTCCTGACTCGTGAATTACAACAATAGCCAGAAAGCTATATCTCCTGCATCTGCACTTCTTAGTCTATTCTCATTGTAGTTAGAATGTGACTAAACATTATCAATAATCTTTATACCACCCTCTCCCGTTAAAATTCTTCAGTTGTTTCCCTTTGTTGCTCTATAATGGCCTTTAAGGTTCTATGTAGTATCAGAACCAGAAAGGACAATTCAGATTCCCTGTTGTAAACTAGCTTCCTCTACTCTCCCCTCTATTTCTGAATTTAGCCACATTTATTTCCATGGAGTTGTTAATACCTTCTTTTTCTACAAACTTGGCACTTATTCCCTCCATATACAACAAAGCCACCTTTGACTCATCATCTTTCAGAGGTGAGGCCCCCCCCTTTTGTTCTCACCTGTATTTTTAAAATTTTACATATTTTTATTAACATATAATGTATTTACCCCAGGGGTACAGGTTTGTGAATTGTCAAGCTTACACACTTCACAGCACTCACCATATCACAAACCCTCCCTAATGCCCATAACCGAACCACCCTCTCCCTACCCGCTCCCCCAGTCAACCCTGTTTTTTCATGAGATTAAGTCTCTTATGGTTTGTCTCCCTCCCAATCCCATCTTGTTTCATTTTTTCCTTCCCTAACCCCCAGGTCCCCCATGTTGCCTCTCAAATTCCTCATATCAGGGAGATCATATTGATAATTGTCTTTCTCTGATTGACTTATTTCACTCAGCATAATACCCTCTAGTTCCATCCACATTGTTGCAAATGGCAAGATTTTATTTCTTGATGAAATGAAATTGATGGATGCATTGTGTATATATACCACATCTTTATCCATTCATCTGTTGATGGGCATCTAGGTTCTTTCCATAGTTTGGCTATTGGGGACATAGCTTCCATAAACATTTGGGTGCATGCACCCCTTCAGATCACTACGTTTGTATCTTTAGGGTGAATACCCAGTAGTGCAATTGCTGGGCCATAGGATAGCTCTATTTTCAACTTTTTGAGGTACCTCCATAATATTTTCTAGAGTGGCTGTACCAGCTTGCATTCCCACCAGCAGTGTAGGAGGCTTCCTCTTTCTCTGCATCCTCGCCAGCATCTGTCATTTCCTAACATGTTAATTTTAGCCATTTTGACTGGTGTGAGATGGTATCTCATTGTGGTTTTGATTTGCATTTCCCTGATGCCAAGTGTTGTGGAATGCATTTTTATACGTCTGTTGGATCTGGATCTGGATGTCTTCTTTGCAAAAATGTCTGCTCATGTCCTCTGCCCATTTCTTGGTTGGATTATTTATTCTTTGGGTGTTGAGATTGGTAAATTCTTTCTAGTTTTTGGATACTAGCCCTTTTTGTGATATTCATTTGTGAATATCTTCTCCCATTCTGTCAGTTGTCCTTTGGTTTTGTCGACTGTTTCCTTTGCTGTGCAAAAGGACTTGCTGAAATCCTTTTATTGGGACTTGCTGAAGTCCCAGAAGTTCATTTTTGCCCTTGGTTCTCTTGCCTTGGCGATGTTTCTAGGAAGAAGTTGCTGCAGCTGAGGTTGAGGAAGTTGCTGCCTGAATTCTCCTCAAGGGTTTTGATGGATTCATTCTTATCTCCCATTGAGGGCTTTCATCCATTTTGAGTCTTGTGTGTGTGTGTAGTGTAGAGAAATGGTCCAGTTTCATTTTCCTGCATGTGGCTGTCCAATTTTCCCAACACCATTTGTTAAAGAGACTGTCTTTTTTCCATTGGACATTCTTTCCCGCTTAGTTGAAGATTAGTTGACCATAGAGTTGAGGGTCTATTTCTGGGCTCTCTATTCTGTCCCATTGATCTATGTGTCTGTTTTTGTGCCAATACCGTACTGTCTTGGTGATGACAGCTTTGTAATAGAGCTCGAAATCTGGAATTGTGATGCCACCAATTTTGATTTTCTTTTCAACATTCTTCTGGCTATTTGGGGTCTTATCTGGTTCCACGTAAATTTTAGGATTATTTTTTTCCATTTCGTTGAAAAAAATTGATGGTATTTTTATAGGAATTGCAGATTGCTTTACGTAGGATAGACATATTCACAATATTCTTCCAACCCATGAGCATGGAATGTTTTTCTATTTCTTTGTGTCTTCCTCAATTTCTTTCATGAGTACTTCATAGTTTTCTGAGTATAGATTCTTTGCCTCTTTGGTTAGGTTTATTCCTAGGTATCTTATTGTTTTGGGTGCAATTGTAAATGGGATCAACTCCTTAATTTCTCTTTCTTATGTATTCTTGTTGGTGTATTGAAATGCAACTAATTTCTGTGCATTGATTTTATATCCTGACACTTTACTGAATTTCTGTACAAGTTGTAGCAGTTTTGGAGTGGAGGCTTTTGGGTTTTCCACATAAAGTCTCATATCATCTGCAAAGAGTGAGAGTTTGACTTGTTCTTTGCCAATTTGGATGCCTTTTATTTCTATTTGTTGTCTGATTGCTGAGACTAGAACTTCTAGTACTCGATTGAATAGCAGTGGTGACAGTAGACATCCCTGCCATGTTCCTGATCTTAGTGGAAAAGCTCTCAGTTTTACCCCACAGAGAATGATATTCACTGTGGGTTTTCCATAGATGCCTTTCATGATACTGAGGAATGAACCCTCTATCCCTCCACTGTGAAGAGTTTTGATCAAGAAAGGATGCTGTACTTGGTCAAATGCTTTTTCAGCATCTATTGAGAGTGTCATATGGTTCTTATTCTTTCTTTTATTAATGTATTGTATCACATTGATTGAGTTGCAGATGTTGAACCAACCTTGCAGCCCAGGAATAAATCCCACTTGTCGTGGTGAATAATCCTTTTAATGTACTGTTGAATCCTATTGGCTAGTATTTTGGTGAGAATTTTTCCATCTGTGTTCATCAAGGATATTGGTCTATAATTCTCCTTTTTGATGGGGTCTTTCTCTGGTTTTGGTATCAAGGTAATTCTGGCCTCATGAAATGAGTCTGGAAGTTTTCCTTCCATTTCTTTTTTCTTTTCTTTTTCTTTTCTTTTTTTTTGAACAGTGTCAAGGGAATAGGTATAAATTCTTTAAATGTTTGGTAGAATTCCCCTGGGAAGCCATCTGGCCCGGCCTCTTGTTTTGGGGGGAGTTTTTGATGGCTGCTTCAATCTACTTACTGGTTATGGGTCTGTTCAGGTTTTCTATTTCTTCCTGGTTCAGTTTTGGTAGTTTATGTGTCTCTAGGAATGAATCCATTTCTTCCAGATAATCACATTTGCTGGTGTATAGTTGCTCATAATATGTTTTTATAATTGTTTGGATTTCTTTGGTGTTGGTTGTAATCTCTCTCCTTTAATTCATGATTTTATTAATTTGGGTCCTTTCTCTTTTCTCTTTTTGGTATTCTGGCCAGGGATTTACTGATTTTATAAATTCTTTCAAAGAAGCCACTTCTAGTTTTGTTAATTTGTTCTACTGTTCTTTTGGTTTCTATTTCATTGCTTTCTGCTCTGATCTTTATTATTTCTCTTCTTCTGCTGGTTTTAAACTTTCTTTGCTGGTCTTTCTCCAGCTCCCTTTGGTGTAGCATTAGGTTGTGTACTTGAGACCTTTCTTGTTTCTTGAGAAAGGCTTGTATTGCTATATACTTTCTTCTCAGGACCACCTTTGCTGTGTCCCACAATTTTGAATGGTTGTGTTTTCATTTTCATTTGTTTCTATGAATTTTTTCAATTTTTCTTTAATTTCCTGGTTGACCCATTCATTCTTTATTAGTATGCTCTTTAGCCTCCATGTATTTGAGTTCTTTCCAACTTTCATCTTGTGATTGAGTTCTAGCTTCAGAGCATTGTGGTCTGGACATATGCAGGGAATGATCCCAGTCTTTTGGTACCGGCTGAGACTTGATTTGTGACCCAGGATGTGATCTGTTCTGGAGAATGTTCCATGTGCCCTAGAGAAGAATGTGTATTCTGTTGCTTTGGGACAGAATGTTCTGAATATATCTATGATGTACATCTGGTCCAGTGTGTCATTTAAGGCCTTATTTCTTTGTTGTTCTTTTGCTTAGATGATCTGTCCCTTTCAGTGAGGGGAGTGTGAAAGTCCTCTACTATTACTGTATTATTGTTGATGTGTTTCTTTGATTTTTGTTATTAATTGGTTTATATAATTGGCTGCTCCCATGTTGGGGGCATAGCTATTTAAAATTGTTAGATCTCGTTGGACAGAGCCTCTAAGTATGATATAGTGTCCTTCCTTATCTCTTTTTATATAGTCTTTGGCTTAACATCTAATTTATCTGAAATAAGGATTGCCACCCCAGCTTTCTTTTGATATCCATTAGCATGGTAAATTGTTTCCCATTCCCTCACATTAAATCTTGAGGTGTCTTTGGGTTTAAAATGAGTTTCTTGTAGACAGCATATAGAAAGGAAGAGAGACAATATACAGCAACAGTCACCTTACAGACAATACAATGGCACTAAAGTCCTACCTTTCAATAGTTATCCTGAATGTAAATGGGCTAAATACCCCAATCAAAAAAACACACGGTATCAAAATGGGTTAAAAAAAAAAACCATCAATCCCATAAATGAAACAAGATGGGATTGATGGTTTTTTTTAACCCATTTTGATACCGTGTGTTTTTTGATTGGGGTATTTAGCCCATTTACATTCAGGATAACTATAGAAAGGTAGGACTTTAGTGCCATTGTATTGTCTGTAAGGTGACTGTTGCTGTATATTGTCTCTCTTCTTTTCTAGTCTGTTACTTTTAGGCTCTTTTTTGCTTAGGGACCCCTTTCAGTATTTCATGTAGGGCTGGTTTGATGTTTGCAAATTCTTTTAAATTTGTTTGTCCTGGAAGTTTTTTTTATCTCTTCTTCTATTTTCAATGACAGCCTAGCTGGATATAGTATTCTTGGCTGCATATTTTTCTCATTTAGTGTTCTGACTACATCAAGCCAGTCCTTTCTGGGCTTCCAGGTCTCTGTGGATATATGTCTGCTGCCAATCTAATATTTCTACCATTGTATGTTACAGACTTCTTGTCCTGAGCTGCTGTCAGGATTTTCTCTTTGTCACTATGACTTGTAAGTTTTTTACTGTTAGATGATGGAGTATGGACCTATTTTTATTGATTTTGAGGGGGGATTCTCTGTACCTCCTGGATTTCGATGCTTGTTCCCTTTCCATATTAGGGAAATTCTCTACTATAATTTGCTCCAAAATACCTTCTGCCCCTCTCTCTGTTTCGTCTGGCAAGACGAAACAGAGAGAGGGGCAGAAGTTATATTATTTTATATTACTATATTTTGTATATTATATATACATGTATATATTTTATATTATATTAACAACATTATTTTAATATTGTTTCGTCTTATGGTATCACTTATCTCTCGAATTCTCCCCTGGTGGTCCAGTAGTTGTTTGTCTCTCTATTGCTCAGCTTCTTTGTTCTTTATAATTTGGTTTTCTGTATCCCTAATTCTCTCCTCAGCCTCATTTATCCTAACAGTAAGAGCCTCCATTTTTATTTCCCCTCATTAATAGCTTTTTAAATTTCAGTTTGGTTAGATTTTCGTTCTTTTATTTCTCCAGAAAGTGCTTTTATTTCTCCAGACAGGGTTTCTCTACTATTGTAAATGCCTTTTTTGAGCCCAACTAGCACCTTGAGGATTGTTCTTCTGAACTCTAGTTCTGACATATTACCAATATCCATATTGATTAGGTCCCTAGCCGTCGATACTGCCTTTTGTTCTTTTTTTTTTTTTTTGTGGTTAGTTTATCCAGATAAGAATATATGAATGAGAGAATAAAATACTAAAAGGGTGGTAAAGACCCCCAAAAAGTGCATGCTAACCAAATCAGAAGAGATTGAAAACCCAGGGGGAGAAGAAAGGGAGAAAAAAGAAAAAAACATTGTGTGTGTGTGTGTGTGTGTGTGTGTGTATAATAGAGCAGAGCTATCCACTTTATTTTGGGTGTATTTTGGTCTCTTAGAAGAAACTACCAAGTTTTTGAAGAAAGAAAGAAAAACATATATATATGAAAATAAGAGTAAACATGATGAAGGGTTGGAATATGACTGTAAAGTTGAAAATTTTTAAAAATTCTAAAAAACGAATTGATGTTAGGTGGAAAAAGAAAAATAGAGGAGGAAATGTGCTCAGGCTGGAGACTAGACTCAAGCCATGTACTAGATTTAGTGAATATTTTGATCCATTAGAAGAAATTGTGTCCCCAAATTTTTTATATGTATACAAATACAATTTTCCTATATATATACAAAACATAAGGTTAAATACAATGAAGGGGTAAAATATGACTGTAAGAATGAAGGCTTAAGAATTTTTTTTTAAGAAAGGTATTTTTAAGATAAACTAGTTAAAAAGCATTAAAAGAGGAAAGAGAAAAAAAAGAAAAAGAAATAATAAAACAAAAAATTAACTTTGCAAGATTAAAGGATCATGAGGGGAAAGCCATGAATTCTATGCATTGCTTTCCCCTACCTCTGGAGTTCCACTGTTCTCCTTCATCAGTGAGCTTGGTCTTGGCTGGATGTTTTTGCTGATCTTGGGCCAGTGCGGGAGGGGGGTGGGGTTTTGTGTGGGGTCTGTTGTCGTGATTCTCAAATGTCTTTGCCTGAGGCAGAATTGTACCACCCTTGCCAGGGACAGGCTAAGTAATCTACGTGGATTCGCTGTCAGAACTTTTGTTCCCTGAACTCTTTCCATACCGCTTTGGAGGACAGGAATGAAAATGGCAGCCTCTCAATCTCTGGTCTGGAGGAGCTGAGAACTCAGGGCCCCACTCTTCAGTGTGCCCTTAGAGATAAGCAGTCCATCCCTCCTGTCTACATGGTCTCTAGCCACACTCTGAGCTCTCCTGGGCTGTGACCAAGTGTTGCTAACTCTGGCACTCCGCCCCGTTTGGAGTCTCCAAACCCAGCAGATTCCTGCAACGCTGCTTCTCCTGGAGGAGAAAGGTGAGTCTTCCTGGATATGCCACTTGTGGGTTCCCTGCTTGAATAACAGTGGCCTGGCTGTGCCCTGAATCACCGTTTAAGGTAACCCCAATCTGAAAGCGCACTCTTCATCTCTGTCTGCAGCCAGCTTCTCTGTTCTGATACCTGGCAGCTCTGGCACACAGACACCCCCAATCTTTCTGTGACCCTGTAGATCCTGATGCCACACTGTCCCTATGAGAGCTCTACCCCCAGCTTAGCCTTTGGAGCAATGTCCCTCAGTGGAGCAGACTTCTAAAAGTTCTGAATTTTGCCCCACTGCTCTGCTGCTTTCCAGGAACCGGCCTTCCCCACCATGGTCTATCTTCCCATCACTTCGGATTCACTTCTCTGAATGTCCTGCCTTTCAGAAAGTGGTCGATTTTCTCTTCCTAGAATTGCTGCTCTTCTTCTATCTCCTGTTGAGTTTGTAGGTGTTCAGAATGGTTTGATACCTACCTAGCTGAACTCCTGGGATCTGATGTCATTTCAGTCAGCTACTCCTCTGCCATCTTGCCTCAAGTCCTGTCCTCCCAATTGTATTTTTTAAATAATGTTTTATAATACTTTGACTCACAAAAAGTTGCAAAAACAGTATGGAATTTCCCGTGTACCAACTTCTTCCTATTACCTTTTTTTTAAAGATTTTATTTGAGAGAGAAAGAGCACAGGTGGGGGAGGGGGAAAGGGAGAAGCAGAGTCCTCCCTGAGCAGTGAGCCTGATGTGGGGCTGGATCCCAGAACACTGGGATCATGACCGGAGCCAAATGTAGATGTTTAACTGACTGAGCCACCCAGGGACCCCTTCCTGTTATCTTAACCATAGTATATTGGCAAACCAGGAAATTTACATTGTAGCAGTTACTGGCCTTATTTGGGTATCCCAATATTTACTTGCTCTTTTTTTTTTTCCTGTTTATTAAATGTTATATATATGGTTTCATGTTATTATTACCATAAACAGAATCTAGAACTTAATATCATAAAGAAACTCATTCTTGCTATTTAATAGTTATACCTTCATCTAACCCTAATGACTGGCATCCACTGATCTTTTCTCTATCACTATAATGTAACTTTAAGAGTGTTAAATCAATAGAATCATACAACTTATAACCATCTGAGTCTGACTTTTCACTTGGTATATTGCCCTTTAGATCCATAAGTGTTGTTGCTGTCGATAGTTTGTTCCTATTTATTGCTAAATAATATTACACTGTGTGGATGTACCTGAGTCCAGTAATCAGCTCACCATGCATGGAAAGACCTGAATTGTTTCCACAACCAAGTGACATTTATTCCAGATAGGCAAGGCTGCTTTAGTATTTGCAATTTAGTAAATGTAATCCATTGCATTAAGAAGAAAATAAGAAAAACCACATGATCATATCAACTGATGTACAGAAAGTATTTGACAAAATTTAATACCTGTTTATGACAGAAACTAATGTAGCAATAGAAGGAAGCTTCCTTTATCTGATTTAAAAAAAAAAAAAAAAGCTTGTAATACTTACATCTAAGGACACCTGGGTGACTCGGTTATGCATCTGCCATCTGCTCAGGTCATGGTCACAAGGTCCTGGGATTAAGTTCTGCATTGGCTCCTTGCTCAGCAGGGACTTGCTTCTTCCTCTTCCTGCTGTTCCCCTTGCTTGTGCTCTCTCTCTCTGACAAATAAATAAAATATTAAGAAAATAAAACATCTAGCATCATCTTGATGAAAGAATACATAATTTCTTTCAAAGATTGGGAATGAGGCAAGGATGTATACTCTTATCACTTCTAGTCAGCATAGTACTTGATATCTTTGCTTGTGTAAGATAAAAAGGGAATAAAAGGCATACAGATTGGAAAGGAAGAAGTAAAGCTGTCTATATTTAGAGATAACCTGATGGTCTACGTAGAAAATCCCAGGAAATCTCCCTAAACACCCTGAACTAGTAAGTGAGTTTTACAAGATCATAGAATATAAGGTCAACAGAAACCATAATTGTATATGTTAGGAATTAACAGCATCAATTACAATTGCTCAAAGAATAAAATATTAAGACAAGAAAGAAGACAAATAAATGGAGAGACATACCATATTCATGGAGTGTAAGACAATATAGTAAAGATGTTAATTATCTCCAAATGGGTTATTGGTGTAGTACAATTAATATCAAAATTACAGGGGTGCCTGGGTAGTTCAATTGTTAAGTGTTTGCCTTTGGCTCAGGTCATGATCCCAGGGTCCTAGGATCGAGCCCCGCATCAGGCTCTCTGCTCAGGAGGAAACTTGCCTTTCCTTCTACTCCCCCTGCTTGTGTTCCCTCTCTCGCTGTGTCTTTCTCTGTCAAATAAAATCTTTAAAAATATATATGTCAAAATCGCAGCTTCTTTGTAGATAGAACTTTATAAAATTTATGTGAAAAACAAAGGAACTAGAATAGCCTAATCAACTCTGCAAGAGAAAATAAAGTTGGAAGAATCAGATTAGCAGATACTGACATATGTAGTTCTAGTAATCAAAACAGTGTGGTATTGTTACTGACTGTGTGGTTTCGTCAGAATAATAGACACACAGAACAGAGGAACAAAATAGAGTCCAGAACACACCCACACCAGTATGGCAAACAAATGTTTGAGAGAGATGCAGAAGCAATTCAGTGGTGGAATTGGTTTGGGGCAATTCCATATTCAACAAATGACGCTGAAAAATCAGCCATTGATAGTAAAGCCCTCAACCTAGTCTTCCCACCTTATGAAAAAGTTAACTCAAAATAGGTAATGGATCTAGATGTAACATAAAACTACAAAGTTTTTAGGAAAAAAACGGGAAGAAATTTCTTTGACCTAGGGTTAGGCCAGAATTTTTCAAGTGACAGCAAAAGTGCAATCTTTTAAAAAAGTTGAATAAATTCAACTTAGTCAAAAATATAAACTTGTTCTGAGAATGACCAGTTAAAAGAGATGAAAAAAAAAAAAAACATAGAAAACACTTGCAACCATCTGTTCTATAAAGCACTTCCAAATTCAATAGAAAAAAACAAATGGGCAAAAGACTTGCACAGACACTTAAAGATGCTGTAGGGATAGCAAATATGCACATGAAAAATGTTCAAAATCATTTGCTCTTTTTTTTTTTTCAATTTATTTTCAGAAAAACAGTATTCATTATTTCTTCACCACACCCAGTGCTCCATGCAATCCGTGCCCTCTATAATACCCACCACCTGGTACCCCAACCTCCCACCCCCCTGCCACTTCAAACCCCTCAGATTGTTTTTCAGAGTCCATAGGCTCTTGTGATTCACCTCCCCTTCCAATTTACCCCAACTCCTTTCTCCTCTCTAACACCCCTTGTCCTCCATGATATTTGTTATGCTCCACAAATAAGTGAAACCATATGATAATTGACTCTCTCTGCTTAACTTATTTCACTCAGCATAATCTCTTCCAGTCCCATCCATGTTGCTACAAAAGTTGGGTATTCATCCTTTCTGATGGAGGCATAATACTCCATAGTGTATATGGACCACATCTTCCTTATCCATTCGTCCGTTGAAGGGCATCTTGGTTCTTTCCATAGTTTGGTATTTGCTCTTAATAAGGAAGTGCAACTCGAAGCTATAATGACATACCTCTCACACTCATTAGACTGGCGGAAACATACCCATAATTTTATGTGCTAATGATTATGTGGAACAATTTGGAAATGTGAAATTTTTAGCTACTCAAAAAGTTTATTGTAGGGGCGCCTGGGTGGCTCAGTAGGTTGAAGCCTCTGTCTTTGGCTCAGGTCATGATCCCAGGGTCTTGGGATCGAGCCCCATATCGGGCTCTCTGCTCCGTGGAGAGCCTACTACCCCTCCCCCCCAACTCTGCCTGCCCTCTCCCTGCTTGTGATCTCTGTCTGTCAATAAATAAAAATCTTTAAGAAAAAGTTTATTTTATACTTTTATGTTATCATGTAACTTTCATTGGGAGCATGTATCACCTTAATTATATTTTCAAATAATTGTGTCCCTCGGTAGATTCTCTACTTACAGGTCAGAAATTATGTCTATATTTGGACATGTTTTTTTTTTAGTTTCTAGCATGATACCTGCACTTGGTACATTTTTCTTTCAACACAAAAAAATACTATGAACATCTTGATATAATTTATTTAACAAATCTTTCTTCCAGAAGTAGTTTAGCTTCACTTTGTTTTGTGGTCAAATAAATTATAATCAGAAAGTTACCCACAAATCTAATGTATATATCATATGAACAATATTATAAGACTGCCAAAGAGATTATATATAACAAATAATAGAAAAATACAATGATTAACAATATAAACTGGAGCCATTTTCAAGTTGTAGAAATTCCTCAACAGTAAGGATATTGAAAATGACCAAAAGTGATTAATGGACTATTGAAAATTTTAGTTAACAATTCTCAAAGTATTTTTTAACTTGTTAGAAATGCAAATTATTGAACCTCACCACAGTCTACTAAATGAGAGACTCAGGATGCAGTCCAGCAATTTGTGTTTTAACAAACCCATCAGACATTCCTGAAGTCCACTAAAATTTGAAAACCATTTTTCTACAGTTGACTCGGTTATTGGAAGACTGATTGGAAGAAGCAAACGTTTCTGTGGAGATCTGTATTATTTTCTTTCCTGCATTATATTTGTGTATAGTGTTCTTTGTGTTATCCTCTCTTCTCCCCACCTTTTCCCCCATTTTGTTTTGATTTTTTGCCACTCTATTTTCCCTTGATGCCAAATAAAGAACTGAGGTATAGATGTATATTTCATATATTGAATGGAATGTTTTTCCCTTTGTAATTTTAAAATAGTATATATGTAGAAATATACTAAATATGCATATATACTACCTTTCTTAGAAATCAAACTGAATTCATTTGATTTATAGTAGTTTCCCTCAATAACTTTTTTAAAAAACTTATTTATAAGAAAAAAGAGGTGGAAGTGAGTCAGTGGTCTTTAAAAAGAGAAATTTTGTATATCTACACACAGGGAGATGTTCATATATATTCCTCTCTATCTTTCTATGTATATATGTATATTTATATTTCATTTTGCACACAATTGTAATAACCACAATGGGGGTGTATGCTTTGTATTATAATAGGCACAGTAGAAAACAAGAATAATATTAAGTCCTCTGTTGTACATTCATTGTTTCTTAATATAAAAATCAGATTAATAGAAGCATTTTGATGCTTAAAATGTTAAATTTTGGGGCACCTGGGTGACTCAGTTGGTTAAGCATCTGCCTTTGGCTTAGGTCATGATCCTAGGGTCCTGGAATCAAGCCCTGTGTCAGGCTCCCTGCTCCCTCTCCTTTTGCCCCTCTCCCTGCTCATGTTCTCTCTCTCCCTCCCTCTCTCTCTCATGAATAAATAAACTTTTTTTTTAAGTTAAATTAGAACCACATCACAGCAAATCATTTCAGCTGCAAATGAATGAATTGCAGGAGGGTCAATTGCATGTCTACTGTTTAGTATAAGAAAACAGGCATTATAGGAACATACAACATATAATTCATTTTCAGGTCTTTAGGTCCTGGAAGATTATCTCTGCCGTAAAAAACTGTTGCCACCAAACAACTTGGAGACATTAGTTTGGCAAATAAATCACTGATAGAGAAATATCTGCTTGCAGATGTCCAAGTAAAACTGAACATTTCCAATTAGAGAGAATGGACACTAACTTTAAGAAATATGAGTTTATATCTAGGTAACTTGAGAGATACTACTAAGAGATCCTTTGTTAATTCAAATCTTTCATAAGGAACTTAAATATTACATGAGGACATGGTGCTTGCATAAATGCGGTCTTTATAAAGAATGAGAGGGAGTTTTAAAAAATAAGTTAAAGATGTAAAAGTATGGAGCACTTTTTCATGTGTCTGTTGGCCATCTGGATGTCTTCTTTGCAGAAATGTCTGTTCATGTCCTCTGCCCATTTCTTGATTGGATTATTTGTTCTTTGGGTGTTGAGTTTGCTAAGTTCTTTATAGATTCTGGACACTAGTCCTTTATCTGATATGTTGTTTGCAAATATCTTCACATGAAAAGTGCTCCATATCACTCGGCATCAGGGAAATACAAATCAAAACCACAATGAGATATCACCTCACACCAGTCAGAATGGCTAAAATCAACAAGTCAGGAAATGACAGATGCTGGCGAGGATGCGGAGAAAGGGGAACCCTCCTACACTGTTGGTGGGAATGCAAGCTGGTGCAACCACTCTGGAAAACAGCATGGAGGTTCCTCAAAATGTTGAAAATAGAACTGCCCTATGACCCAGCAATTGCACTATTGGGCATTTACCCTAAAGATACAAACGTAGTGATCCAAAGGGGCACGTGCACGCGAATGTTTATAGCAGCAATGTCCACAATAGCCAAACTATGGAAAGAACCTAGATGTCCATCAACAGATGAATGGATCACGAAGATGTGGTATATATACACAATGGAATACTATGCAGCCATCAAAAGAAAGGAAATCTTGCCATTTGCGACAACATGGATGGAACTAGAGCGTATCATGCTTAGCGAAATAAGTCAAGCGGAGAAAGACAACTATCATATGATCTCCCTGATATGAGGAAGTGGTGATGCAACATGGGGGCTTAAGTGGGTAGGAGAAGAATCAATGAAACAAGATGGGATTGGGAGGGAGACAAACCATAAGTGACTGTTAATCTCACAAAACAAACTGAGGGGTGCTGGGGGGAGGGGGTTTGGGAGAAGGGGGTGGGATTATGGACATTGGGGAGGGTATGTGCTTTAGTGAGTGCTGTGAAGTGTGCAAACCTGGTGATTCACAGACCTGTACCCCTGGGGATAAAAATATATGTTTATAAAAAACAAAAAATTAAAAAAAAAAGATGTAAAAGTAATTGAATACAATATATATATATATTTTTTTCATTCTGGAGGGTACTTCTCAGTATTTCATTTTTCTGCATAAGATTCCTCTAAAGATTTTTCCACAAGGAGGTGTTTACTAGTCTAAATAGAATCAAAATGGACTATTTTGTGTTAATAATTATATACTAATTTAGCTTAGTAACTTTAAATTTGCACTTAATTTTTTTTGCACTTAATTTTCTATTAACAGATCTCAAATGTCTGTGAACTAATATTGGAATTCATATTTTTTTAAAGATTTTATTTATTTATTTGATAGACAAGATCACAAGTAGGCAGAGAGGCAGGCAGAGGGAGGGAAGGGAAGCAGGCTCCCTGCTGAGCAGAGAGCCCAATGCAGGGCTCAATCCTAGGACCCTGGGATCATGACCTGAGCCTAAAGCAGAGACTTTAATCCACTGAGCCACCCAGGCGCCCCTGGAATCCATATTTTTAACAGTCATTGATCAAAAATGAAAAAACTATTTTCAATTATATATATATATATGTATATATATATATATATATTTTTTTTTCCTCCAACAAACTTATAGAAGTACGCCACCTAGAGTAAATTTTATAATTTTTAAAATATAAAACAGTTGGGCTGATTTAATGTTATTTTAAGCCCAGAAATTAGGCATATCTTAATCAAAATCAAACTAAATAGTATAATTATGGATTTTTTCATATACGTTGTTTTCACATGTGACTTTTTTTTTTTTTAAGTAGACTCCAAGCCCAGTGTGGAGTCCAATCTGGAGCTCATACTTATGATCCTGAGGTCAAGACCTGAGCTGAAATCAAGAGTTGGACACTTAACCAACTGAGCCACCCAGGTGCCTCTACATGTGACTTAGTATTGATGTATGTAAGACAGAATATCAGAATATTTTTGTTAATAGTTTCAGAGAAGCAGTTTACTTAATAACCCCTCTTAGATGGATAACAAATCAAGTTCAGAATTACGCTTTTTAAAACCTGATTTAATGACATTAGGGCTGATTTTAATATGTTATGTCAACTAAAATAATTATGGAAATATTTGAGAGATATAATATATAATGGCATACACACAAACAGTAAAAATTAATCTTGGTGTGTTCAATGATGTTTTCAAAGTATAATTTTAGAAGACACAGCCATCGACTAAGCTTTGATGCTAGAGGTCTGAACATACAAGTAGTTGAAGTTTTTCAAATGCTAATAAAATGTGAATGGAAAGAATCTTTTCTTTGGTTTCTTACAGTTTTTTAGGTGGGAAAGGAAACATATAAAAGAAGTTTAAATTTATTTATTGACAAAGCACTGTAAGATGCTGAAGCTTATAGGTTTCTTCAACTAGGTGTGTTAAAAAGCATTATTATTTTTCTTTTTTCCCCAGCTTTATTGTAATATAAGTGACATATAACATTGTATAAGTTTAAGGTACACAATGTAATGATTTGGTGCATGTAGATATTACAAAGTGCTTACCATAATAAGATTAATTAATGCATCCTTCATCACATATAATTACCATTTTGTTTTTGTTATGAAGAAAACATTTACACTTTCAAGTGTACAGTACATATTATGTACATGCTGTATGTTAGATTCCTAGAACTTATTCATCTTATAATTCAAAGTCTGTGCCCTTTGACCATCTTCCCATTTCCCCCAACCTCTAGCCGGTAATTATCAGTCTACTCTCTGTTTCAGTGAGTTTGACATTTTTAGATTCCACATGTAAATGAAATCACACAATATTCATCTTTTTCTCTGACTTATTTCACTTATCATAATGCCTTTGGGGCCCATCTGTGCTATCACAAAGACAGGATCTTCTCCTTTTTTAGAGCTGAATTATATACATATACCACATTTTCTCTATCCATTTATCCATCAGCAGACACTTAGGTTCTTTCCCTGTCTTGGCTATTATGAATAATGCTGCAGTGAATATGGGAGTACAGATGCCTATCCAAGATAGTAATTTCATTTATTTTGGATGTATACTCAGAAGTAGAATTGATGGCCCATATGGTAGTTCTATTTTTATTTATTTTTTAATTTTTTCGGTGTTCCAAAATTCATTGTTTATGCACCACACCCAGTGCTCCATGCAATACATGTCCTCCTTAATACCCACCACCAGGCTCACCCAACCCCCACTCCTCTCCCCTCCAAAACCAGTTTATTTCTCAGAGTCCACAGTCTCTCATGGTTTGCTCCCCTATGATTTCCCCCAACTAGCTTCTCTCCATCTCCCAATGTCCTCTGTGTTATTCCTTAGGCTCCACAGGTAAGTGAAACCATATGATAATTGACTATTTTTAATTTTTAAAGGAACCTTGAGATTGTTTTCCATAATGGCTGTACCAATTTATATTCCTACTGATAGTGCCCTAGGGTTCCTTTTCTGTGACATCATCTCCAGCATTTATTATTTCTGGTATTTTGATGATAGGTGTGATGTGGTATCTCACTATGGTTTTGGTTTGCATTTCCTATTGATTAGTGATATTGAGTGCCTTTTTACATTCTGGTGACTATTTGGTTTCTTTATAAAAATTCAGATCCATGTCCATTTTTATTTATTTATTTGTTTACTTATTTATTTATGCTATTGAGTTTTATGAGTTCCTTATATAATTTGGATATTAACCACTTATCAGATGTATGGATTACAAATATTTTCTCCCATGTTTTAGGTTGCCTTTTTATTTTGTTGATTGTTTTTTCTGTGCAGAAGTTTTTAGTTTGATGTAGTCTCACTTGTTGATTTTTTGCTTTTGTTGCTTGTCCCTTTGGTGTCATATCCAAAAAAAACCATTGCCAATGCTGACACTAACAAAATTTAAGTACTTTGTTGAATAGCAGTAGTAAGAGTGGGCACTATTGTCTTGTTCCTGATTTTAGTGGGAGTTTTCAATTGTTCATTGCTGAGTATGATGTTATCTGTGCGCTTGTCAGGTATGGACTTTATTATATGAGCTTTATTCCTTCTATACCCTACTTGTTGGTGTTTTTTTTTTTTTTTAAATATTTTATTTATTCATTTGACAGAGAGAGATCACAAGTAGGCAGAGAGGCAGCAGAGAGAGAGGAGGAAGCAGGCCCCCTGCTGAGCAGAGAGCCTGATGCGGGGCTCGATCCAGGACCCTGAGATCATGACCTGAGCCGAAGGCAGCGGCTTAACCCACTGAGCCACCCAGGCGCCCCTGGTGTTTTTATCATGAAAGAATTTTGAATTTTGTTTAGTGCTTTTTGTCTGTATCTATTATGATGATTATGTGATTTTTGTCCTCTAATACATTAATGTGGTTTATCATATTGATTGATTTGCATTTAACCATCTTTGCATTCTAGGGATAGATTCTACTTGATTATGGTATATGGTCCTTTTAACATGCTTTTGAATTGAGTCTCTAGTATTTTGCTAGTATTTAGTTGCTGGAATTTTTGTGTGTGTATTCATCAGGAATACTGGCCTATAGTTTTCTTTTCTTGTATTCTATTCTGGCTTGGGTATCAAAATAGTGCTGGCTTTGTAAAATGGATTTTGGAATGTTCTCTCTTCAAATTTTTGGAAGAGTTTGGAATATCAGGATTAATTACTAAAATGTTTGATAGAATTCACTAGGGAAGCCATCTGCTGCTGGACTTTTCTTTGTTAGGAGATTTTTGGTTATTGAGTCAATCTTCTTGTGATAAGTGTGATCTTTTATGATTTTTTTAGTCATGATTTAATTTTAATGTATTGTGTGTTTCTAGGAATTTATCCATTTCTTCTACGTTGTCCCATTTATTAGTGTATGATCGTCCATTATAGTCTCTTATGATTCTCTGTATTTATCTGGTATCAGTTGTAATGACTCCTTTTTCATTTATGATTTTGTTTACTTGAGTCCTCCCTCATTTATTTATTTATTTATTTAACATTTAATGTATTATCTGCCCCAGGGGTACAGGTCCGTGAATGATCAGGCTTACACTTTTCAGAGCACTCACCATAGCACATACCCAGCCACCCAATCCTTAACCCCCAAACCCCCAGCAGTGCTCAGTTTGTTTTATAAGATTAAGAGTCTCTTACGGTTTGTTTCCCTCCTGATCCCATCTTGTTTCATTTTTCCCCTCCCTGCCCACCACTAACCATCACCCTGCCTCTCAAATTCCTCATATCAGAGAGATCATATGATAACTGTCTTTCTCTGACTGACTTATTTTACTCAGCATGATACCCTCAGGTTCTACCCATGTCATTGCAAATGGTAATATTTCGTGTTTTTTGATGGCTGCATAGTATTCCATTATTTATATAGACCACGTCTTCTTTAACTATTCATCTGTTTATGGACATCCAGGTCCTTTCCATAGTTTGGCTACTGTGAACATTCGGGTACATGAGCCCATTGATCACTACACTTCTATACTCAGGGTAAATAACCAGTAGTGCAATTGCTGGGTCATAGGTTAGCTCTATTTTCAACTTTTTGAGGCACCTCCATACTGTTTTCCAAAGTGGCTATGCCAGCTCACATTCCCACCTACAGTATAGGTGGGAATCCTCTCCTGCATCTGTCGTTTCCTGACTTCTTAATTTTAACCACTGTGACTGGTGTGAACTGGAATCTGTCTGTGGTTTTGATTTGTATTTCTCTGATGCTGAGTGCCGTGGAGTACTTTTTCACATGTCTGTTGGCCATTTGGATGTCTTCTTTGCAGAAATGTCTGTTCATGTCTTTTACCCATTTCTTGATTGGATTATTTGTTCTTTGGGTGTTGAGATTGATAAGTTCTTTCTAGTTTTTGGATACTAGCCCTTTCTCTGATATGTCATTGCAAATATCTTCTCTCATTCCATCAGTTGTCTTTTGGTTTTATTGACTGTATCCTTACTGTGGAAAAGCATTGGATCCTGATGAAGTCCCAGTAGTTCATTTTTGCCCTTGGTTCCCTTGTCTTGGCAATGTTTCTAGGAAGAAGCTGCTGTGGCTGAGGTGGAAGAGATTGCTGCCTGAATTCTCTTCAAGGGTTTTGATGGATTTGTATCTCCCATTGAAGCCTTTCATCCATTTTTTTTTTTCATTTTTTAAAAAGATTTATTTAGGGACGCCTGGGTGGCTCAGTTGCTTAAGCAGCTGCCTTCGGCTCAGGTCATGATCCCAGCGTCCTGGGATCGAGTCCCACATCGGGCTCCTTGCTCCGCAGGGAGCCTGCTTCTCCCTCTGACTCTGCCTGCCACTCTGCCTGTGCTCGCTCTTGCTCTCTCTCTCTGACAAATAAATAAATAAATAAAAGATTTATTATTTTTTTTAAATTTCTAATTTTTTATTTTTTATAAACATATAATATATTTGTATCCACAGGGGTATAGGTCTGTGAATCACCAGGTTTACACACTTCACAGCACTCACCAAAGCACATACCCTCCCCAATGTCCATAACCCCACCCCCCTTCTCCCAACCCCCCTCCCCCCAGCAACCCTCAGTTTGTTTTGTGAGATTAACAGTCACTTATGGTTTGTCTCCCTCCCAATCCCATCTTGTTTCATTTATTCTTCTCCTACCCACTTAAGTCCCCATGTTGCATCACCCCTTCCTCATATCAGGGAGATCATATGATAGTTGTCTTTCTCTGCTTGGCTTATTTCACCAAACATGATACGCTCTAGTTCCATCCACATTGTCACAAATGGCAAGATTTCCTTTCTTTTGATGGCTGCATAGTATTTCATTGTGTATATATACCACATCTTCTTTAGCCATTCATCTGTTGATGGACATCTAGGCTCTTTCCATAGTTTGGCTATTGTGGACATTGCTGCTATAAACATTCGAGTGCACGTGCCCCTTCGGATGACTACGTTTGTATCTTTAGGGTAAATACCCAGTAGTGCAATTGCGGGGTCATAGGGTAGCTCTATTTTCAACATTTTGAGGAACCTCCATGCTGTTTTCCAGAGTGGTTGCACCAGCTTGCATTCCCACCAACAGTGTAGGAGGGTTCCCCTATCTCCACATCCTCACCAGCATCTGTCATTTCCTGACTTGTTGATTTTAGCCATTCTGACTGGTGTGAGGTGATATCTCATTGTGGTTTTGATTTGTATATCCCTGATGCCGAGTGATATGGAGCACTTTTTCATGTGTCTGTTGGCCATCTGGATATCTTCTTTGCAGAAATGTCTGTTCACGTCCTCTGCCCATTTCTTGATTGGATTATTTGTTCTTTGGGTGTTGAGTTTGCTAAGTTCTTTATAGATTTTGGACACTAGTCCTTTATCTGATATGTCATTTGCAAATATCTTCTCCCATTATGTCAGTTGTCTTTTGGTTTTGTTAACTGTTTCCTTTGCTGTGCAAAAGCTTTTGATCTTGATGAAATCCCAATAGTTCATTTTTGCCCTTGCTTCCCTTGCCTTTGGCGATGTTCCTAGGAAGATGTTGCTGCAGCTGAGGTCGAAGAGGTTGCTGCCTGTGTTCTTCTCAAGGATTTTGATGGATTCCTTTCTCACATTGAGGTCCTTCATCCATTTTGAGTCTATTTTTGTGTGTAGTATAGAGAAATGGTCCAGTTTTATTTTTTTGCATGTGTCTAATTTTCCCAACACCATTTGTTGAAGAGACTGTCTTGTTTCCATTGGACATTCTTTCCTGCTTTGTCAAAGATTAGTTGACCCATAGAGTTGAGGGTCAATTTATGGGCTCTCTGTTCCATTGATCTATGTGTCTGTTTTTGTGCCAATACCATACTGTCTTGATGACAGCTTTGTAATAGAGCTTAAAGTCTGGAATTGTGATACCACCAACTTTGGCTTTCTTTTTCAACATTACTCTGGCTCTTTGGGGTCTTTTCTGATTCCATATAAGTTTTAGGATTATTTGTTCCATTTCTTTGAAAAAAGTGGATCGTATTTTGATAGGGATTACATTAAATGTGTAGATTGCTCTATGTGACATAGACATGTTCACAATATTTGTTCTTCCTATCCATGAGCATGTACTTCTAGTATTTTGTTGAATAGCAGTGGTGATAGTGGACATCCCTGCTGTGTTCCTGACCTTAGGGTAAAAGCTATCTGTTTTCTCCATTGAGAATGATATTTGCAGTAGGTTTTTCATAGATGGCTTTGATGATATTGAGGTATGTACCCTCTATCCCTACACTTTGCAGAGTTTTGATCAAGAAAGGGTGCTGTACTTTGTCAAATGCTTTTTCAGCATCTATTGAGAGTATCATATGTTTCTTGTTCTTTCTTTTATTTATGTATTGTACCACATTGATTGATTTGTGGATGTTGAATCAGCCTTGCAGCCCAGGATAAATCTCACTTGGTTGTGGTGAATAATTCTTTTAATGTACTGTTGGATCCTATTGGCTAGATTTTGGTGAGAACTTTCACATCTGTGTTCATCAAGGGTATTGGTCTGCAACTCTCCTTTTTGATGTGGTCTTTTATGGCTTTGGGATCAAGGTAATGCTGGCCTCCTAAAATGAGTTTGGAACTTTTCCTTCCATTTCTATTTTTTTTGAAACAGTTTCAAGAGAATAGGTGTAAATTCTTCTTTAAATGGTTTCTAGAATTCCCCTGGGAAGTCATCTGGCCCAGGGCTCTTGTTTTTTGGGAGATTTTTGATGACTGCTTCAATCTCCTTATTGGTTATGGGTCTGTTCAGGTTTTCTATTTCTTCCTGGTTCAATTTGAGTAGTTTACGTGTCTCTAGGAATGCATCTATTTCTTCCAGATTGTCTAATTTGCTGCTGTATAGTAGCTTATAATATGTTCTTATAATTACATGTTTTGGTGTTGGTTGTGATCTATCCTCTTTCATTCATGATTTTATTAATTTGGGTCCTTTTTCTTTCCTTTTTGATAAGTCTGGCCTTTCTGTTCTGTTATGTTTAGGCTCTCTCTTTGGTTAGAGGACCCCTTTCAATATTTCTTATAGGGCTGGTTTGGTGTTTGCAAGTTCTTTTAATTTTTGTTTGTCCTGGAATCTTTTTATTTTTCCTTTCTTTTTTTAGTGACAGCCTAGCATGATATACTATCCTTGGCTGCATATTTTTCTCACTTAGTGCTCTGAATATATCATGCCAATCCTTTCTGGCCTGCCAGGTCTCTTTGGATATATCTGCTGCCAATCTAATATTTCTACATGAAGAGGTCTATGTTATAGACCTCTTGGCCTGAGCTACTTTTAGGATTTTGTCTTAGTCACTGAGATTTGTAAGTTTTACTATTAGATGATGGGGTGTGGACCGGTTTTTATTGATTTTGAGGAGGGTTCTCTGTGTTTCCTAGATTTTGAAGCTTGTTCCCTTCACCAAATTAAGGAAATTCTCTGCTATAATTTGCTCCTAATTACTTTCTACCCCTCTCTCTCTTTCTTCTTCTTCTGGAATCCCAATTATTCTAATATGGTTTTGTCTTATGGTATCACTTATCTCTTGAATTCTCCCCTCATGGTCCAGTAGTTGTTTGTCTCTCTTTTTTGCTCAGCTTCTTTATTCTCTATAATTGGTCTTCTATATCACTAATTCTCTCTTCTGCCTCATTTGTCCTAGCTGTAAGAGCCTCCATTTTTTATTGTACCTCATTAATAGCTTCTTTTAAATTTCAACTGTAATTCTTTTATTTCTTCAGAAAGGGCTTCTCTAATATCTTCCATGTTTTTTAAGAACCCAACTAACACCTTGGGAATTGTCATTCTGAACTCTAGTTCTGACATATTACCAGTGTCTGTATTGATTGGGTCCCTAGCCATCGGTACTGCCTCTTGTTCTTTTTCTTTGTGGTGAGTTTTTCTGCCTTGTCATTTTATCCAGGTAAGAATAGGTGAATGAGAGAGCAAAATATAAAAGGGTATCAATGACCCCAGAAAAGTAAACACTAACCAAATCAATTAGTCACCCAAAAGCAGATGGAGAAGAGAAAGAAGAGAGGGGGAAAAATAGAAAAAAACTATATATATATTATATATATATATATATATATATATATATATATATATATATATTATATACATATTATATAATACATATATATTAATATATAATATAATATAATATATATAATATAATAATAATAATAATATATAATACATATATATATTTTTTCCAACCAGCCGAATAGAACAGAGTCACACACTTGATTTTGAGTGTATTTTAGTCTGTTAGAAGAAACTACCTCCCAAAATAAAAAAAAAATCTATATATATACAAAATAAGGGCAAAGATGATGAGGGATGGAATGTGATTATAAAGATGAAAATTAAAAAAGATTCTAAAAAAGGAATTGATGAGATAAGAAGTTGATTGAAAATTTAAAAAAAAAGAGAAAAGAACGAGATCAGTCTGGAGACTAGAACAAAGCTAGTGTATATTTTGATCTATTAGAAAAAATTTATTTGAAAATTTTAAAGAAAATATCCTATATGCATACAGGAAATAAGGTAAATACAATGAAGGGATAAAATATGAATATAACAATGAAAATTTAAAAAGATTTTTAAAAAGGTATTGATAAGATTAAATAGTTACAAAATGTTAAAATAGGAGGGAGGAAAAATTTAAAAAATAGAATAAGAAAAAATAAAATTTAACTTTGAAAGACTAAAGGATCATGAGAGGAAAGGCATGAATTCTATGAGATGCTTTCCCCTAGCTCTGGAGTTCTGCTCTGGTCTTAGCTGGAAGTTCTTTCTGATATTCTGGGGAAGGGGCCTGTTGCAGAGATTCTCAAATGTCTTTGTCTGAGGTATAATTACACTGCCCTTGCCAGGGGCCAGGCTGTGTAATCTGCTTATATTTGCTCTTGGTAGCTTTTGTTCCCTGAATGCTTTCTGTAGAGCTTTGGAGGGCGGTAATGAAAATGGCAGCCTCCCAATGTCCAACCTAGTAGGAGTTGAGCTTAGCCTCCTCAGTATGCCCTCAGAGAAAAGCAGTCAATCCCTCCCATCTCGCTGGTCTCTAGCTGCACTCTGTGCTTACCCAGCCTGTGACTGAGCATTTCTATCTCTGGCATATGGCCCTGTTTGGAGTCTCTGAACCCACTAGATTCCTGCAGCACACTCCCATGCTGCTCCTCCCAGAAGAGAAAGGTCTGTCTCCCTGGATCCTGTGCTTGTTGGGTCTCTGCTCAAAGAGCAGGGGTCCAACTGTGATTTGGATCACAGTTTAAGGTAACCCCAAGCTGAGAGCCCACTGCTTGGCTCCATCTTTGCAGCCAGCTTCCCTCTCCAATACCTGGGAGCACTGCCACACTCAGACACCCCTGGTCTTTTTGTGTCCCCATCGGTCCTGAGGCCACAATGTCCCTGGGAGGTCTCTGCAGCACCCCCACCCCACTTAGCCTCTGGAATGACATTCCTTAGTGAAGCAGACTTCTAAAAGTTCTGATTTTGTGCTCAGCTGCTCTCTCACTTGCCAGCTCCTGGCCCCTCTCTCTGTCACATGGTCTATCTTCCCATTGCTTCAGATTCACTTCTCTGCATGTCCTAACTTCCAGAGAGTGGTCGATATGCTGTTCATAGAATTGCTGCTTTTCCTCTCTTCTATCTCCTGTTGAGTTTGTAGGTGTTCAGATCAGTTTGATAACTATCTAGCTGAACTCCTGGAATCTGATGATATCCTGTTCTCCTACTCCTCCAACATCTTGCTCCTTCTCTCCCTCCCTCTTTTCTTCTTGGTAAGTCTATGTACAGGTTTGTGAATTTTGTTTGTCTTTTCACAAAACCAACTCTTCACTTTGTTGATCTTTTTAATTAGTTTTCTATTCTCTCTCTCTATCTTTTCTGTTTTTTGTTTGTTTGTTTGTTTTGTTTTGTTTGTTTTTTTGAGAGAGCACGTGTGTGCTCTTGAGTCGAGGAGAAGGTCAGAGGAAGAAGGAGAGACTAGGGGCTTGATCTCACCACCCTGAGATCATGTCTTGAGCTGAAATCAAGAGTCAGTTGCTTAACCAATTAAGACACCCAGGTGCCCCTGCTTTTCTATTCTCTATTTCATTTCTCTATTACTATTTTCTATTCTCTATTTCTCTACTGACCTTCCATTTCTGTAAATCTTTGTCATCTTCTTCCTTCTGCTAACTTTGGGCTTAGTTTATTCTACTTTTTCTAGTTCCTTTTAAAAAAGATCTTATTAATAAGCATTTACTGGTATAAAATTTCCTTTTAGCACTGCTTTTTCTACATCCCATATATTCTCATATGTTGTGCTTCCAGTATCATTTGTTTCAAGATATTTTCCAGCTTCCCTTTGATTTCATCTTTAGCTCACTGTTTCATGTGTTTGTGAATTCTCCAGGTTTTGTCCTATTCCTTATTTCTTGTGTCATGTTGTTGTGTTTGGAAAGGATTTTTGGTATGATTTCAATCTTCTAACTTTGCTGAGATTTGTTTTATGACCTAACACATAGATCTAGTCTGGAGAATGTTTCATGTGCACCTAAGAACAATGTGTGTTCTGCTGTTGTTGAGTGGAATGTATATTTTTGTTGTCTTTTTGGTCTGAAGTGCAATTTAAGATAAGTGTTTCCTAATTAATACTTTGCATGATTTACCCATTGTTGAAAGTGGGATATTGAAGTTCCTTATTATTATTGTGTTCTTGTTTATTATTCCCTTCAGATCTGTTAGTATTTGCTTATATTTAGGTACTCTGATATGGGGTACGTATATATTTCTAATTATTATATATTTTTTATGAATTAACCCCTTTATCATAATATAATAACCTCCTTGATTTTCTGCTACCTTTTTTGACTTG
Organism: Mustela nivalis; assembly: GCF_964662115.1. Taxonomy (NCBI): domain Eukaryota; kingdom Metazoa; phylum Chordata; class Mammalia; order Carnivora; family Mustelidae; genus Mustela; species Mustela nivalis. The sequence continues at coordinate 29,370,766 of NC_139021.1, read as the reverse complement.
AAGTCTGTTTTTTCTGATATAAATGTAGGTAAACCTGCTCTTTTCTGGTTTCCATTTGTATGACATATCTTTTTCTGTCCTTTCACTTTGAGCCTCTATGGGTTCTTGGAATTGAATTGTATCTTTTGTAGGAATCATATAGTTGGGTCTTTTTTTTATCAATTAGTCACCCCATGACTTTTGATTGGAAAATTTAACTCATTTACATTTAAAGAAATTATAGATAGGTTAGGACTTATTATTGCTTATTATTCTATCCTTTTAAACTCTTTTGTAGTTCCTTTGTTTTTTTTTTTTTTCTCTTGTCATCTTTCTTTGTGAGTTGATGGTTTTCCATTGTGGTGTCCTTTGATTCCCTTCTATTTATGTTGTATGTATCTACTATAGGTTTTTGTTTTATGCTTCTCCTGAAGCTTACATAAAATATCTTATAGATATAACCGATTATTTTAGGCTGATAACAACTTAATTTAGATTGTATATAAAAATTCTGCCCTTTTCCTCCTTCCTCTCACATATATTTTTGATGTCACAATTTATATCTTTTTATATTGTGTATCTATGAACAAGTTTTTTGTACCTATAGCTGTATTTAATGCTTTTTCTCTTTAACCTTTATCATAGAATTAAGTGGTTACCACAAGATCATATTACAGTATTAGAATGTTTCAAATCTGACTACATACTTACCTTTACCAGTTTATTATATATTTTCATATTACTTATTAGTGTCCTTTTGTTTCAGCTTGAAAAACTCCTTTCAGCATTTTTAGAAGACAATTTTGGTGGTGATGAATTCCCCACAGCTTTGGTTTATTGGGAAGGTGTTTATCTAGCCTTTATTTCTAAAGGACAACTTTACCAGGTAAAGTATTCTTGGTTGGCAGTTTTTACCTTTTAGCACTTTGAATATATCATTTCACTCTCTCCAGGCCTGCAAGTTCTCTGCTGAGAAAAGCCATTGATAGTCTAATAGGAATTCCCTTGTATGAGGAAAATTATTTTCCTCCTGTGCTTTTAAAATTCTCTTTGTCTTTGATTTTAGACAGTTTTATTATGATGTATCTTGAGAGGATTATTTTAGATTGAAATTTGGGAGACCTATTAGCTTCATGAATTTTGATGGCTAAATTTTCCCCCAGTTTTGGGAAGTTCTCAGAAATTATTTCTTTACATAAACATTCTTCCCCTTCTCCCCCGCTTTTCTGCTTTGGGACTTTATTGATGTATATAATTGTTTCCCTAAATGGTGTTTCATAATATTATAGACTTTCCTCATTCTTTTTCATTTTTTATTTTTCCTTATCTGACTGGATAATTTCAAATGATCTGTATTTGAGTTTAATCTTTATTTCTTTTGCTAGACTGGTAAAATATCCTGTTGAAGTTTTATTTATTTTTTTAAGATTTTATTTATTTATTTGACAGAGAGAGATCACAAGCAGGCCGAGAGAGAAAGAGAGGAGGAAGCAGGCTCTCCACTGAGCAGAGAGCCTGATGTGGGACTCAATCCCACAGCTTTGTTAACATCTTTATAACAACTATTTTGAATTCTTTATCAGGCAATTCCTGTATCTCCATTTCTTTGGGATCATTTACTGGAAATTTACTGTGTTCCTTTGATGGTGTCATGTTTCTCTGATTCTTCATGATCCCAGTAGCGTAAGTATCTATAAAATTGGAGAAGGAGTCACCCCTTCCAGACTTTATGGACTGACTTTGGTAAGGAAAGACTTTTACCTGTGTTAAGGGGCATGCTCGAATGTGATATGGGAACTGTTGATTTAGGTTACCACGTGCAGGTATGTTTGGTGGCTCTGAGCCCTTTGGAGGATGATTTCTCAGTGGGATGACCTGCTGGAATCCATAACATCTAACAGTGTGGTCCTTGATGAGCATTGTGGGGAATCTGCATTGGCTGCCAATGCTTCTTAGATCTTCCTCATCAGCACTTCCAGTTCCAGTGGCCAGAGACCAGAGCAGATAGTGATAGTAGTTAGGGCTAGTGGTATACAACCTTTTTTTGGTGCCAACTGTGGGCTCCAGTGTAGTGACAGGGGCTGGTTTCAGACATCCACATAGTGTCAGGGGCCAGGGGAAGTAGCAAGGGCCAACTATGAATGCACTGGCACCTGTGGGGACCTTGGCTGTCAGTGGGAACTCCCATGGCTGCAGGGTATTGCCTCTGGTGTACATATTGGGTGGAGGTTGGTGATGGGAATCAGGCTGGAGGTGAGGAGTAGCTGGAGGAGCTATCCCTGAGCACCTTCAAAGTGATGGGGGTCAGTCAGAGGGGCCTATGCTGGTATCTTGCAATCATGTAGCAGCAGAGGCCATAGCAAAGTGCCGGTTTAGATCCCAGGCTTGAGTAGAAAGGGAATGTGAAAGTGGAGAGAGGAACTCAGGTATCTGGCTTCTGTGAACATGGAAACCTATCAGGTGAAAACCAGTGAAATCTGTGGGTGGGTCTATATGACTGTGCTGGTTTCCTCAGTGGCCAAAGCTCCTGGGGTCCTTTGCAGAGGAGGTCACTGGGAACCGTGGTCATTCCCACTATCTGGCTGATTCTGGTAGCCCCTTTCCTTCCTTGTTCTTAGCCATAGCTATACATTTAAGCTTTGCTGGGGTCTGGGTGAGGTGAAACTGAAGTGGATTCTTTATGCAGTGACTTGAAAGGTTGGGGAAGCTGATCACTCACCCTGTTCTCCCTTTCCCAGTGAGGGGAACCTTTTCTAGCTGGTAAGTTCCCTTTTGGCAAAGAGCAGTGCCAGCCTGAGGAGACAAGGCAGACAAAATGAAACTGCTTTTTTTCTTTCCTTTTTGTGTGGCTATTCTGAAGGTGTTTGTTCTGCTAGGGTTGCTAAATTTCTTAAGTGTACTCCTGAGCTCGCCCAAAGCTAATTTTTTTCACGAACAGCTGCCTAATTGTTGATAGTTGTTGGGATATGGATGGTGAGGTCTCCTACTCTGCCATCTTGGGGATGTTTTTTTCAGCACTGACAGTTAACAATGAATGTGACAGGAAAAGATTTTTATAAAAATCAATGCAAAATATTTTAGATTTAAAACCAAAGAGATCACGAACCTCTATATTAGCTCTAAAACATCCTTTTCTAGTTTTTGTATTATTGATATGTAATGCTTGAAATTTTTGCTTTGGGATATTTAGACTTTAGAGCAGTTGTGGGCAAATGATGTTTCTTATAACATCCTCCAAGGGATCAGATTTTCTGGTAAAATACTGCTTTGACTTATAACTGTCCTAGATAAGTGATTTCTATTAAGTATAGGAAAAATTCCTCCAGAGTTGAGGTCTTGTCTTTAGTTTCTTTCCTTATAGCATCTGACCCACATTGTTGCAAAGTGGATGTTTATAAGTATTTATTGATTTCATATTTTGTCTCCAAGCCAATTGATGTTGTTGAGGATTGTCATTCAGTTGCTAAAGGTTAGCATTCAAATTGTTATAAGACTGTGATTTTAATTAGCAGGGTTTTTTTTTTTTTAGTTTTTTTTTTCAACTTATGGAAAATTTTACTTAAGACACAACTGGCTCTCCTTGATAGCAGTTATGTATTACAGAAGGTGAGAATGAAAAATTTATAAAAATTTCTTAACCCACTAAGAATATGAACCAGACAGAAAAAATTCCCATTGAGTAATAGTAAATAGTTAATGTCAATGCTAAAAACTGAACACATTTATATTTCAGTTATAAGAGATGCATGCATTTTATTTCCAGTATAGCTTCAAGACTTTATATCACCCAGAATATCTTCCAATTGCTGTAGGGAGTTCTGTTATCTGTCACTGTGGGGTTTACTACTTGGCAGCATTATGTATTTACGATGGCATCTCTGTTTGCTGGTTGTTGCATTTGCAGTGGAACTTATATTTTGACCATTTGAAAAGGGAGAGAAAAAGAAAGCAAATTAAACCTGACTTCTTGGCAGTGAGTCAGTAGCTTCTTGTTAACTTGGACCCAAATATTCCAAGAACACCAAATGTAACTTCTGTTGTGTGCCTTAGTTACTCTTCCTATAACTGACACTGTTTACATTATAATAAACTTATATAATAATATGAAAATCCAAAAGTTAAAAAGTAAATATTATGTCTTATTAGTTGACTTGGTACTTTTCAGGTGGAATTTTAATATGGGAAATTAGCCTATATAGAATGATACTTGTTTTATTTATTTTGGTCAAAGAAATATCATCATCATTATTAATATTATTGTATAAGCTCTTATCTACTTAAAACAAGTGAAAATCTAAATGAACTTATTAAGGAAGTTTTTTCTCAATTTTTATAAGATAAACAAAAAAAAGAAAATAAATTTAACCCTGCTGAACAGAGAGCCCCTATGCCAGGATCCATCCCAGGACTCTGGGATCATAGCCTGAGTGGAAGGCAGAGGCTTTAACCCACTGAGCCACCCAGGCACCCCTCTGTGACTTCTTTTAAAAAACAACGTCCAGTATATATTTTAGGGTCAGCACACATTAAGCTCACAAGCCAGTGTTCTAAACCATCTACATCTACCACATAAACCTGTGAAATTTAACATTTATAAAGATTTTCAGGTATCCCAAGAAGTACCTTCTTAATATTAGAAACACAGAAGCACCTTCTTAATATTGATTCCTAATGTAAAAAAAATAAAGATTAACTCTTTAATGTTGGCATTAAGTTATATTCATTGTAACTTGTAGATTTATAGATTTATGTTCATTGTAGTTACATATTTTGTTTTATTTTTTGAATACTGGAAGTCTCTGAGACAAAGCTTAGATAAGTATCTACTATGTTAACGTAAAACTTTGTGTATACCTCCACTGTATTGCACAATTATATTCCCTGGTCTGTAGAAGCATATGAAGTGGATATGCTGGTGTTGCCAGTATGTATAAAAGAGAAGGCACATGGAGACAAAAATCTAATACTGAGATCATGCCCCTAAAGAGCTTACAATTTAGTTTGAAAGACAATATATAAGAATGAAAGTTCTATTAGCATAAATATCAAATAACTGTTCAGTAGACAATGTAAGAGTAATTCTTTCTTTTTCTTTAAGATTTTATTTATTTATTTGACAGAGAAAGAGAGTAGAGGTAGGCAGAGCAGCAGGCAGAGGGAGAGGGAGAAGCAAGCACCCCGACAAACAGAGAGCCCAGTGTGGGGCTTGATCCCAGAACCCTGTGATCATGACCTGAGCCAAAGGCAGACACTTAATCACTGAGACACCCAGGTGCCCCTAAGAGTAATTTTTATTGCCTAGTGATTTAATATGTTAGTGTTATACAGCTTTAGATGAAGATGTCCCTGCAGTCAAAAGTTCTGTAGACCTTGGGAAGGGGGAAAGACCTAGTCTTGATACTGAAAGTTGGATGTTAATTTAGATTCAAGGTAAGGGCAACAGTATATGCATTTGTCTTAGAAAAGACAAAATAGCCTTCTAGGAATACAGTGAGTAAACTCTTTTCTCTAGGATGAGAATTTAGAAAAGTGAGTATAGAAAAAGAATGATATTTCTCTAGCACATTATAATTTATTAGGTATTTCTGTGTAATTCTTATTTAATCTTAAATACCTGTGGTGTAATATCTTCATTATTCCTATTTAAATTATTCCTATTTAAATATAGAACTAAGACAAATGGGGATTATTATTATAAAATAAAGATGAACAAAGTATAAATGAAAGCTTTAATGATATAAAGAGAAAAATAGAACAAAAATCAGGGTAGGGAGGACATTAGGTATAAGGAAAAATGTGATACTCAGATCTTTCATCTCAAGGAGACAGTTTAAAGGTAGAACACAGTTTTCAAAAGAGACAATAAAGATTTTTACAATTTTCTTCTTACTTTTAGAGAGTTCTTTTATGTAGTAATCCACTGTGGAGGCTAAGCTTTTATCTGAATTTCAGTAATGCCTCTATTTATTTAAAAAACTAATAAAAAATAATCATAATTATTCTATTTTTTCCCTGAAAGTATATGTATCTGCCATATGAAATACCCTTTAGCAAATAGTACATATTTGTAGAGATGTTCAATGAGAGTTGGCAGTGATTTTTTTTTTGGGTGATAGAATATTGGTAATCTATTTTAGTTTCTTCCTGGAACTTTCCAGAATACTTTCTAAACTAAATGTACATCATTTTCCCCCCTAAAACAATAAAGGAATTTTTCTTAACATTTAAAAATTCCATAAAATATTGTTCTGAGGAATACATTTTGGGAACTACTGATGTAGGTAATAATTCCTAAACTTTATGAATGGATGATCACTTCACAATAATATATGATTTTTCAAACTCAGAAGTTCTAAAAGTTATTTTCCATTTTTTCTGTAGCATGTAATGAAGTGACTTAGTAAAAATTTTTTGTAATTACTATATTTTATTCTTAAGTTATGACCTAAGAGAAAAGGTTGCTATTTATTAGTATACCTCCACAAGTATATCATAGATGTTAGTTTTTTACATTCCCAGTTAAAATAAAGGCAAATTGGATATAATAGTCAGTATGGTTTACTCTATTAGCATTACTTCCTGAGATACAAGAAATATTGATGCACTTTTAAAGAATTTGGATCAGACAGACTGACCTAGTGGATCTGAAGGAAATCATTTTGAGACAAATTTGCATGTTTATCATGTTTGTACTTAATATGTGTTAATATGCTGGCTTCATAGAAAGAGTCTGGAAGTTTTCCTTCTGCTTCAATTTTTTGAAACAGCTTCAGGAGAATAGGTGTTATTTCTTCTTTGAAGGTTTGGTAGAATTCCCCAGGGAATCCGTCAGGTCCTGGGCTCTTGTTTTTGACAGGTTATTGATCACAGCCTCAATCTCGTTATTAGATATCGGTCTAAACAGGTTGCTGATTTCTTCCTGGTTCAATTTTGGTAGTTTATATTTTTCCAGGAATGCATCCATTTCATCTAGGTTGCTAAGCTTATTGTCATATAACTGTTGATAATAACTTCTGATGATTGTTTCTACTTCCTTGGTGTTAGTTGTGATCTCTCCCTTTTCATTCATAATTTTATGAATTTGGGATTTATCTCTTTTCTTTTGGATTAGTGTGGCCAATGGTTTATTCATCTTATTGATTCTTTCAAAAAACCAGCTTCTAGTTTCATTGATACGTTCTACTGTATCTCCGGTTTCTACCTCATTGATCTCAGCTCTAATCTTGATGGTTTCCCTTCTTCTGTGTGGAGTTGGTTTGATTTGTTGTTGATTCTCCAGTTCTTTAAGGTGTAGAGACAGCTGGTGTATTCTGGATTTTTCAATTTTTTTGAGGGAGGCTTGGATGGCTATGTATTTCCCCCTTAGGAAAGGCTTTGCTGTATCCCATAGGTTTTGGACCGAAGTGTCTTCATTCTCATTGGTTTCCATGAATTGTTTCAGTTCTTCTTTGATCTCCTGGTTGATCCAAGCATTCTTAAGCAAGGTGATCCCTGATCTCCAAACCAGGCAAAGACCCCACCAAAAAGGAGAATTTTAGACCAATATCACTGATGAATATGGATGCTAAGATTCTCAACAAGATCCTAGCCAACAGGATCCAATAGCACATTAAAAAGATTATCCACCATGATCAGGTGGGATTCATCCCTGGGCTACAAGGATGGTTCAACATTTGCAAATCAATCAATGTGATTCAACAAATTAATATGAGAAGAGAGAAGAACCACATAGTCCTCTCCATTGATGCAGAAAAAGCATTTGACAAAATCCAGCATCCGTTCCTGATTAAAATGCTTCAAAGTATAGGGATAGAGGGAACATTCCTGAACCTCATCAAATCTATCTATGAAAGACCCACAGCAAATATCATCCTCAATGGGAAAAAGCTTGCAGCCTTCCCGTTGAGATCAGGAACAAGACAAGGATGCCCAGTTTCACCACTCTTGTTCAACATAGTATTAGAAGTCCTAGCAACAGCAATCAGACAACAAAGAGAAATAAAAGGTATCCAAATTGGTAATGAAGAAGTCAAACTCTCTCTCTTCGCAGATGACATGATTCTTTATATGGAAGACCCCAAAGACTCCACCCCCAAACTACTAGAACTCATAGAGCAATTCAGCAACGTGGCAGGATACAAAGTCAATGTGCAGAAATCAGTGGCTTTCTTATACACTAACAATGAAAATACAGAAAGGAAAATTAGAGAATTTATTCCATTTACTATAGCACCAAGAACCATAAGATACCTGGGAATAAACCTAATCAAAGAGGTAAAGGATTTGTACTCGAGGAACTACAGAACACTCATGAAAGAAATTGAAGAAGACACAAAAAGATGGAAGACACTTCCATGCTCTTGGATCGGAAGAATAAACATTGTTAAAATGTCTATACTGCCTAGAGTAATATATACTTTTAATGCCATTCCAATCAAAATTCCACCGGTATTCTTCAAGAGCTGTAGCAAATAATCCTAAAATTTGTATGGAATCAGAAGAGACCCCGAATCGCTAAAAAAATGTTGAAAAACAAAAATAAAGCTGGGGGCATCACATTACCTGATTTCAAGCTTTATCACAAAGCTGTGATCACCAAGACAGCATGGTACTGGCATAAAAACAGACACATAGATCAGTGGAACAGAGTAGAGAGCCCAGATATGGACCCTCAACTCTATGGTCAATTAATCTTTGACAAAACAGGAAAAAAATATATACAGTGGAAAAAAGACAGTCTCTTCAATAAATGGTGCTGGGAAAATTGGACAGCTATATGTAGAAGAATGAAACTCAACCATTCTCTTACACCGTACACAAAGATAAACTCAAAATGGATAAAAGACCTCAATGTGAGACAGGAATCCCTCAGAATCCTAGAGGAGAACATAGGCAGTAATCTCTTCAATATCAGCCACAGCAACTTCTTTCAAGATATGTCTCCAAAGGCAAAGGAAACTAAAGCGAAAATAAACTTTTGGGACTTCATCAAAATCAAAAGCTTCTGCACAGCAAAGGAAACAGTCAAAAAAACAAAGAGGCAACCCACGGAATGGGAGAAGATATTTGCAAATGACAGTACAGACAAAAGGTTGATATCCAGGATCTATAATGAACTCCTCAAACTCAACACACACAAAACAGGCAAACATATCAAAAAATTGGAAGAAGATATGAACAGACACTTCTCCAATCAAGATATACAAATGGCTATCAGACACATGAAAAAATGTTCATCATCATTAGCCCTCAGGGAGATTCAAATTAAAACCACATTGAGATATCACCTTACACCAGTTAGAATGGCCAAAATTAACAAAACAGGAAACAACATGTGTTGGAGAGGATGTGGAGAAAGGGGAACCCTCTTACACTGTTGGTGGGAATACAAGTTGGTGCAGCCTCTTTGGAGAACAATGTGGAGATTCCTCAAGAAATTAAAAATAGAACTTCCCTATGACCCTGCAATTGCACTTCTGGGTATTTACCCCAAAGATACAGATGTTGTGAAAAGAAGGGCCATTTGTACCCCAATGTTTATAGCAGCAATGGCCACAGTCGCCAAACTATGGAAAGAACCAAGATGCCCTTCAAGGGACGAATAGATAAGGAAGATGTGGTCCATATACTCTATGGAGTATTATGCCTCCATCAGAAAGGATGAATACCCAACTTTTGTAGCAACGTGGACGGGACTGGAAGAGATTATGCTGAGTGAAATAAGTCAAGCAGAGAGAGTCAATTATCATATGGTTTCACTTATTTGTGGAGCATAACAAATATCATGGAGGACAAGGGGTGTTAGAGAGGAGAAGGGAGTTGGGGTAAATTGGAAGGGGAGGTGAATCATAAGAGCCTATGGACTCTGAAAAACAATCTGAGGGGTTTGAAGTGGCGGGGGGGGTGGGAGGTTGGGGTACCAGGTGGTGGGTATTATAGGGGGCACAGATTGCATGGAGCACTGGGTGTGGTGAAAAAATAATGAATACTGTTTTTCTGAAAATAAATAAATTGAAAAAATTAAACAACAACAACAACAACAACAACAAAAAATATATGTTAATATGTACTCAAGGACTTTCTTAGGTCATCTTTCTTTAATCAGTGACTAATTATGGGCATAAATTAGATAATATAAGCCCCCAAAATAGGCTATTTAAAACTAAATAATGATTACTACCTTTATGATGACTCGCAGTAGTCTGCTAAGTCATAAAAAACTAACAGTGACTATATCTGAAGGACCTTCCTCTGATTTCTGATAATCACTGTTCATTCCATAGCATTTGCCCTCCCAGGCTCTACAAATGTTCCATTTTAGATGAATGTATGAAACAAATATTTTTATTAACATTTTTAAATGTAGATGCTGAAACAGACACTGCTGTTAAGTTTAACATCATAATCTCTTACAAGACCTTTGTGAATCCGTGAAGATTACTAATTGGGAAATGGCCAAACAGGAACTAATGTAAGCATGGATTTCCATGCAATTCCTAAAGAAAACAGAGAATGTAGAGAGGGGAGAACAGAGAGTAAAGGACTGAAATTTCAGGCTTATTTCAATTTTGGGGATGGATAAATACCCAGTAGTGGAATTACTAGATCTTGTGATATTTCATTTTTTAACCTTTTGAGGAATTTCCATACTGTTTTCCATAGTGGTAGCACCAATTTACATTCTCCAGCAACAATGCACAAAGGTTCCCTTTGCTCCACATCCTAGCTGACACTTGTCATTTCACATCTTTTTGAAACTAGCTATCCTGATTGGTGTGAAGTGGTATCTCATTGTGATTTTGATTTGCACCATAAATACAGAGAGCAAACACCTGGTTGCTAAACAAATAAAAGGAAAGATGGGGGGCTAACAAAATAAGTGAAGGAGATTAAGAGGTACAAACTTCCAGTTATAACATGAATAAGTCAGAGAATGAAAAATACAACATAAGACATATAAGTCAATAACATTGTAATAACATATGGTGACAAATGATGACTATGCTTAACATGGTGAGCATTGACTAATGTACAGAATTGTTGAATCACTGTTCTGTACACCTGAAACTAAATAACATTGTATGTCAACATACTTAAATAATAAACATTTTTGAAAATTAAAATTAAACAAAATTTGGGGAGTGGGAGAAGAAAAAAACATAGTAAAGAATAAAGAACTAAGGAAATAAAATAACTCCAGAGCAATTGCCATTGAATGAATGGCATTATATACTGTATCTCATTTCATACAGTATCCTAACCTAATTAGAATAAGAAAATTACAACTCAGAAATATAAGTGATTTGCCCACAGTGACCCAGTAAATGGTGGAGCAATGAAGATTCATAGCAAGATCTGTAATAAAGTTCATGCTTTTAAGAGGGTGATATAATAAAATTTAAAGAAGAGCTTTAACAAGAAAATGTTCTACATTAGATGTGGCAGTAACATCAAGCAAAATGAAATCTCAGGAAAATCACTGGAATTGGAGGGGCCTTGTAGGTCTGGCTCCAGGAGCTTGAAGAGACAAAGCTATAATCTGTGGAGTTAAGGAGATATGATTTTTTTTTTTTACACAAGACTTGTGTTTTATGCTATTAGTGTTATGTCTTACTCATTTTATTCTGATATCCCCAAGCTTAGCACAGAGTTTTGCCTGAAGCAGGCACCAGACTAAGATTTTGCAAGTACATGACTAATGTTGATTGCAGGTCAGAAGGGTCTTGATAGAAAAAGTCTTTAAGGCCTTGGTGGATATTGATGATCCAAAGGGTGATGGCACTCTGAGGAGTGATCCACAGAAGGACTGATGGTTTGAAGATGATGATAAATGGAGATAATATAGGTGTTAAATGATGAAAAGCAAAGATGGATGGTGTATGAGTCACTGGGTTCTGCTTTTGGAGTCCAAGAAGAAGATTGTATCTCCAATTTTTCCCTTACTCTGTCTTTTCCTGTTGTAGCTGCTGTAAGTCAGTAATACCACCAAAATCTATAATTTTAGACAAAGTAGGGTCACAGAAATTCAGGTATATCTTAATGATAACTGTAACTTTAAAAAAAAAACTTACTATATAAAATGTATTAATGCTGATAAGTAATTTTTCAGTAGATAAAAATATTTAGTATAATTGCACACATTTATGCATTTTTTTAAAAAAATAAATGAAAATGGGCAAAGTATATAAACAGATAGTTCACAGAAGGCGATATTTAGCAAAATAAGGTTCAATAAATATTTATTAATAAAAGCAGGGTATGGTAGGAATCTAAAAGGAGCAAGTAGTCTTTGTGTGTCATACTCTGCAGTGTGCACTTTGTCTTGTAGATGGTGGGAATTTAATAAAGTGCTTTCCACATTGAATTAACATTATCTTTATTAGTGCTGCAATTGGTGTACTCAAAATAGAGTTGTGCTGGTGGAGGAAAGTGTTAGGCAGACTACGTAGGTGAGAAAAAAATGTGACTATGGTAAAGACAAACGAGATGAGAGAAAATGAGCAGATTTAAGAAATAAAACTTAAAAGGAGTAAGACATGATGAAAAGGATGTAGATGGAGCTAGAGAGTATTAGGCTAAGTGAAATAAGAGAATGACAAATACCGTATGATTTCACTTATATGTGAAATTTAACAAAAGAGATGAACATAGGGGACAAAAAAAAAAACAGATTCTTTTTTTTTTTTTAAGACATTTTTTTTTTCTTTTGAGAGAGAGAGAGAGAGAGAGAGAGAAAGAGAGCATGGTAGAGGGAAAGAGAAATCCAAGCCAACTCCAGGGTGGTGCAGAGCCAAACATGGAGCTTGCTCCCACAACGCTGAGATCACAACATGAGCCAAAACCAAGAGTTGGCCACCTAACCAAATGCACCACCCAAGTGCCCCCAGAAAACACTTAGCTATAGAGAACAAACTGAGGGTTTCTGGAGGAGGAGCATGGACAGGGGGATTGGTTAAATGGGTGTTGGATATTAAGGAGGGCAATTGTGATGAGCACTGGGTGTTAAGGTTTTTGCCACTAGATTTAGTTCTGGTTGATATTTAAAATAAAAAAGAATACTTCAATTTCACTTAGAGAATAGAGAAAGGGATACAGTTGTCATTTAATATTTCTTCTTTGTGTCAGGTAACAATTTTTGATTTAGAGATTCTTTACTGTAACGTGGTATCGTTTTCTCTGTAGAAGTTCAGTTAACCATAAGAAATAAAGAAGCTCATTTGAGATGCATAGATGTTTTTCTATGTAAAACATTCTAACTTTCAGTTCTTACGGCATATAGAAATGCCCTTTCAAAATGATATGTAAAACATTTTGAAAAATCCATTTAAAACGTGAAAATGATTACTGAAAAAATGATCCATGCCTTCTGCTTTGGCATTGCCACTTACCCAAATTTGATAGAAAGGTAATTCATAGAAATTCTATTTGTGTACATTTTTTTTATCTGTCCACTTTCAAATTTGACTTAATTTAGAATATTTTCAAATAAAGGAGACCAAATTAAAAGAAAGAAAACAATGCCAATTTGTGGCACAGATCTAAATGATAACATTATATGACAAGGCTAATAAATAGTTTCATGTAATTTTAGGTTTTTTTTTAAATAAGATTTTATTTATTTATTTGACAGAGAGGGAGAGATCACAAGTAGGCAGAGAAGCAGTCAGAGAGAGAGGAGGAAGCAGGCTCCCTTGCTGAGCAGAGAGCCCAATGAGGGGCTTGATCCCAGGACTCTGGGATCATGACCTGAACCAAAGGCAGAGGCTCAACCCACTGAGCCACCCAGGCACCCCTAATTTTAGGTTTTGATGCAACACTTAAAACACTGCTTTGGTTCAAAGTAAGTTATTGAATTTGGGTAATAAGGAAATGAGTAAAATAATTAGCATGTATCAAAGCCCAGAAATGAAATATCATTTGGAAAATAGCAAGCTGGTTAAAGGCCAGGAAGGGAAAAAAAACTAAGAAACACAAATGTTCCATCAGAGCCTTGCTTTCAAAATGAATAAAAGAAGTAAATATATTCCAGTTAAGTGTTATCTAATACTAATTAGACATTAATTTCTGAAGAAAAATAACAAAACAGGGTCTGGATTTTTATTAAGTGGGAGTAGGAGCAGTTATTCTCTTTCCATTTTAAGAATAGGTGTGTTTTCTCTTGATACTTCAATCTACGTCTGTTTCTTTTTGCATTAAAAGTTTGGGTAGATCAGTATAAAGGAACAAATTACACCAAAGGAAAGCTGGAACAGATAAATTTCTTTTAGGACCTGAGTTACCATATATTAAAAATACTTTTGTTTCAAAAGTAGCATGGCAGAAAGCTTTTGTAGGTTAGAACTGCTGAGTAAACAACGTACAAAACTCAGATCATGGACAACCTTACTTTCCAATATGGCAAAAACAAAATATATTGTTTTGCAATGTATATTATATTGCTTATGGAAGGCATTTTATACCAAAAGCACTATCATTTACTAATATAAATTCCCAATGAAGTAAGAAAGGAATTCAATGGTACTAAAATCCTCTGAACCTGAGAAAAGAAATAGAATCTGACTGCACCTATGGTGAAAGTTGATCTCCTTAGCTTATGAAGCATTTTAAGTGCCAGTGATTATTTTTCTCTTCCTAAATCTCTAAAGAGTCTCTGATTTGCTATGGTGGTTGCTGAATTTTTAGGCATATTCACTTTCACTTTAATCAATTAAAGACATAATACAATCCAGTGTCTTTCTTGATGAGTCAGTAACTAGTTGTTGCATCTTTCAACCTAAGAGTCCTCTTTTCCTGCCTTTTTTTTTTTTTTTTTTGTCTGTCAGCTTTGTGCTCAGTTTAATTTAGTTTGAAGGGTATTTAACACTGAGGCTGATTTGGATTGCAAGAAATAAGATAGTCAATTGGTAGGAGTCAATTCAGGCTGCACATATTTAATACTTAAATGCTGAACCTATATGGTGCCTACATTGCTTAGACTGGGTGTGGTCTAAAATGGCCTGAGCCTTCCAAATTTTCTGACTTTTTCCCTTTTTTTGGATTATACCAAAACAGTTTCCTTCAGCACTGAAGCATCTGACTGTGTCTTATAGTTTATTTTTTCTTATGTTTAACTAAGGGGAAAAAATTGATTCAGGTTGGGGGAGTAGGTATGGATCACCTCAAAGTTTGTGGTAAGGATAAAGCTCAGTGACAATAATGTGCCCCAGTCTGTGTTTGTGTGGATCTAGAGTGAGCAAAATAACTGGATATAATTATGTTCAGGAAGTAAAAAAATTGGAATATAAATCTCTCTAATCTTTGGGTAGGGCTGAGTCCTTTTTTCAGATGTATTTCTGCTTCATTAGCACTATGAATTTGTTTAATTCTAACTTTAAATGTGTAATATAAGTAATGTTTCTAATGATTGAATTTAAGTTATTTCTTAATACCATACTACTATTTTATTCATTCCCCAATATAAGAGTGATTAGGCATATCTGTTAGCCAGCTGGATTAAGAACAAACCATTTTCATGACATGGAATTTTAGGCTAACCATGCACGTTATTGGTTTGATTTTTGATTTTGTCAATTTGCCAATGATTCTATATGAATATAGGGCTTTTACTTAGTAATATCTAAAATAATTCTTTGCTATAAAACTGTATATATAGGAAAATCATCCAACCTTATAGTCCACACAAAAAATAAAGCATCTCCATTTAGTTTTGTTGAAGGAAATACCCATTTATACAGTATTACAGTAAAGAGTTACTTCAGATATCACTAAGTAAAAGCCCTGTTTTCAGATGAGAAGCAGTCAACAAAACTAAAAGACAACCTAGGGAATGGGAAGAGATATTTGCAAGTGACATATCTGATAAAGGGTTAGTATCCAAAATATATAAAGAACTTATAAAACTCAACACCCCAAAAATCAAATAACTCAATTTAAAAATGGGCAGAGGACATGAATACATATTTCTCCAAAGAAGATATACTATACACATGGCCAACAGACACATGAAAAGATGCTCAGCATCACTGATCATTAGAGAAATACAAATCAAAACTACAATGAGATAGCCCCTCACATGTCAGAATGGCTAAAATCAACAACACAAGAAACAACTGGTGTTGGCGAGGATGTGGACACAGGGGAACTCTCTTGCACTGTTGGTGGAAATGCAAGCTGGTGCAGCTGCTCTGAAAAACAGTATGGAGATTCCTTAAAAAGTTAAAAGTAGAAGGGCACCTGGGTGGCTCAGTTTTTAAGCGTCTGCCTTCGGCTCATGTCATGATCCCAGGGTCCTGGGATCAAGCCCCACATTGGGCTCCCTACTCAGTGGGAAGCCTGCTTCTCCCTCTCTCACTCCCTATGCTTCTGTTCCCTCTCTCGTTGTCTCTCTCTCTGTCAAATAAATAAAATCTTAAAAAGTTAAAAGTAGAACTACCCTATAATTCAGTAATTTCACTACTAAGTATTTACCTAAAAAATACAAAAATAGTGATTCAAAGGGATACGTGTACCCCAATGTTTATAGCAGCATAGTCTACAATAGCCAAACTATGGAAACAACCCAAGTGTCCATCAACTGATGAATAAAAGAAGATGTGGTATGTATATACAATGGACTACTACTCAGCCCTAAAAAGAATGAAATCTGGCCATTTGCAATGACATGGATGGGGTTAGAGAGTATTATACTAAGGGAAATGAATCAGTCAGAGAAAAAGAAATACAATATGATTTTACTCAGATGTGGAATTGAAGAAACAAAACAGGTAATCATAGGGGAAAGAGGAAAAAAGAGAGAGAGAGAAAGAAAGAGACAAACCACAAGAGACTCTTAACTCTAGAGAACAAACAGAGTTGCTGGAGAGGAGGTGGGTGGGGGATGGGCTAAATGCAAGATGGATATTAAGGAGGGCACATGATGTAATGAGCACTGGATGTTGTATGTAAGTGATGAATCAGTAAATTCTACACTGGAAACTGGTATTACATTGTATGTTATCTAACTGGAATTTAAATAAAAACTTGAAACTACAAAAAAAAAAGTGAAGAGCTAAAACACTGAGAAGTGATACTTGCAATATATATAGGCAACAAGGGATTAGTATCTCTCTAGAATATTATATATATGATCTATAATTATATGTATGATAAAAATAAAAATCATTACATGTTTTATATATTTACATATAATACATACTAATACATATGTCATTAGTAGTAATTAATAGGAAAAACTTTAGAGAGCAGCTCTGCTAGCAACCCAGGTTATAAACCTCTGAATTATCTTAAACATCCCTCTTAATTGATCCAAACATCCCCCTCTGCATATTTTTTTTAATTAATCTCCAAGTCCTTATGATTCTATTTCTAAACTATCTTCTAAGTTATCCTCTTTCCTTCTGGTCCCACTGACACTAACTTGGTTCAAATCTTTATTATATTCCATTTAGCCTGGAGGAATATATTTCCAACTGATTTCCCTCTCTTCCTTTAATCATTTATTTTGCAATGCCAACAGAAAAGTTTCTTACTCCATTTAGAACAAGCTTGTTATTCTGTTTTTTTTTTATTTTAAATTTTTAATTTTTTATAAACATATAATATATTTTTATCCCCAGGGGTACAGGTCTGTGAATCACCAGGTTTACACACTTCACAGCACTCACCAAAGCACATACCGTCCCCAATGTCCATAACCCCATCCCCCTTCTCTGAACCCCCCACCCTCCAGCAAGCCTCAGTTTGTTGTGTGAGATTAAGAGTCACTAATGGTTTGTCTTCCTCCTGATCCCATCTCGTTTCATTTATTCTTCTCCTACCCCCTTAACACCCCACGTTGCATCTCCACTTCCTCATATCAGGGAGATCATATGATAGTTGTCTTTCTCCAATTGACTTATTTCGCTAAGCATGATACCCTCTAGTTCCATCCACGTTGTCGCAAATGGCAAGATCTCCTTTCTTTTGATGGCTGCATAGTATTCCATTGTGTATACATACCACATCTTCTTGATCCATTCATCTGTTGATGGACATCTAGGTTCTTTCCATAGTTTGGCTATTGTGGACATTGCTGCTATAAACATTCGGGTGCACGTGCCCCTTCAGATGACTACATTTGTATCTTTAGGGTAAATACCCAGTACTGCAATTGCTGGGTCATAGGACAGTTATATTTTCAACATTTTGAGGAACCTCCATGCTGTTTTCCAGAGTGGTTGCACCAGCTTGCATTCCCACCAACAGTGTAGGAGGGTTCCCCTTTCTCCACATCCTCTCCAGCATCTGTCATTTCCTGACTTGTTAATTTTTGCCATTCTGACTGGTGTGAGGTGATATCTCATTGTGGTTTTGATTTGTATTTCCGTGTTGCCGAGTGATATGGAGCACTTTTTCATGTGTCTGTTGGCCATCTGGATGTCTTCTTTGCAGAAATGTCTGTTCATGTCCTCTGCCCATTTCTTGATTGGATTATTTGTTCTTTGGGTGTTGAGTTTGCTAAGTTCTTTACAGATTTTGGACACTAGCCCTTTATCTGATATGTCATTTGCAAATATCTGCTCCCATTCTGTCAGTTGTCTTTTGGTTTTGTTAACTGTTTCCTTTGCTGTGAAAAAGCTTTTGATCTTGATGAATAGTTCATTTTTGCCCTTGCTTCCCTTGCCTTTGGCGATGTTCCTAGGAAGATGTTGCTGCAGCTGAGGTCGAAGAGGTTGCTGCCTGTGTTCTCCTCAAGAATTTGGATGGATTCCTTTCTCAAATTGAGTCTATTTTTTGTGTGTGGTGTAAGGAAATGGTCCAATTTCATTTTTCTGCATGTGGCTGTCCAATTTTCCCAACACCATTTATTGAAGAGGCTGTCTTTTTTCCATTGGACATTCTTTCCTGCTTTGTCGAAGATTAGTTGACCATAGAGTTGAGGGTCTATTTCTGGGCTCTCTATTCTGTTCCATTGATCTATGTGTCTGTTTTTGTGCCAGTACCATGCTGTCTTGATGATGACAGCTTTGTAATAGAGCTTGAAGTCCGGAATTGTGATACCACCAACGTTGGCTTTCTTTTTCAATATCCCTTTGGCTATTCGAGGTCTCTTCTGGTTCCATATAAATTTTAGAATTATTTGTTCCATTTCTTTGAAAAAGATGGGTGGTACTTTGATAGGAATTGCATTAAATGTGTAGATGGCTTTAGGTAGCATAGACATTTTCACAATATTTATTCTTCCAATCCAGGAGCATGGAACATTTTTCCATTTCTTTGTGTCTTCCTCAATTTCTTTCATGAGTACTTTATAGTTTTCTGAGTATAGATTCTTAGCCTCTTTGGTTAGGTTTATTCCTAGGTATTTTATGGTTTGGGGTGCAATTGTAAATGGGATTGACTCCTTAATTTCTCTTGTCTTGTTGTTGGTGTAGAGAAATGCAACTGATTTCTGTGCATTGATTTTATATCCTGACACTTTACTGAATTCCTGTATAAGTTCTAGCAGTTTTGGAGTGGAGTCTTTTGGGTTTTCCACATATAATATCATATCATCTGTGAAGAGTGATAGTTTGACTTCTTCTTTGCCAATTTGGATGCCTTTAATTTCCTTTTGTTGTCTGATTGCTGAGGCTAGGACTTCTAGTACTATGTTGAATAGCAGTGGTGATAATGGACATCCCTGCCATGTTCCTGACCTTAGCGGAAAAGCTTTCAGTTTTTCTCCATTGAGAATGATATTTGCGGTGGGTTTTTCATAAATGGCTTTGATAATATTGAGGTATGTGCCCTCTATCCCTACACTTTGAAGAGTTTTGATCAGGAAGGGATGTTGTACTTTGTCAAATGCTTTTTCAGCATCTATTAAGAGTATCATATGGTTCTTGTTCTTTCTTTTATTGATGTGTTGTATCACATTGACTGATTTGCGTTTGTTGAACCAACCTTGCAGCCCTGGAATAAATCCCACTTGGCCGTGGTGAATAATCCTTTTAATGTACTGTTGAATCCTATTGGCTAGTATTTTGTTTAGTATTTTCGCATCTGTGTTCATCAAGGGTATTGGCCTATAGCTCTCTTTTTTGATGGGATCCTTGCTGGTTTTGGAATCAAGTGATGCTGGCCTCATAAAATGAGTTTGGAAGTTTTCCTTCCATTTCTATTTTTTGGAACAGTTTCAGGAGAATAGGAATTAGTTCTTCTTTAAATGTTTGGTAGAATTCCCCCGGAAAGCCATCTGGCCCTAGGCTTTTGTTTGTTTGGAGATTTTTAATGACTGTTTCAATCTCCTTACTGGTTATGGGTCTGTTCAGGCTTTCTATTTCTTCGTGGTTCAGTTGTGTTAGTTTATATGTTCTAGGAATGCATCCATTTCTTCCAGATTGTCAAATTTGTTGGCGTAGAGTTGCTCATAGTATGTTCTTATGATAGTTTGTATTTCTTTGGTGTTAGTTGTGATCTCTCCTCTTTCATTCATGATTTTATTTATTTGGGTCCTTTCTCTTTTCTTTTTTGATAAGTCGGGCCAGGGGTTTATCAATTTTATTAATTCTTTCAAAGAACCAGCTCCTAGTTTCGTTGATTTTTTCTATTGTTTTTTTGGTTTCTATTTCATTGATTTCTGCTCTGATCTTCATGATTTCTCTTCTCTTGCTGGGCTTAGGGTTTCTTTCTTGTTCTTTCTCCAGCTCCTTTAGGTGTAGGGTTAGGTTGTTTACCTGAGACCTTTCTTGTTTCTTGAGAAAGGCTTGTTCTGCTATATATTTTTCTCTCAGGACTGCCTTTGTTGTGCCCCACAGATTTTGAACCATTGTATTTTCATTATCATTTGTTTCCATGATTTTTTTCAATTTTCTTTAATTTCCCGGTTGACCCATTCATTCTTTAGAAGGACGCTGTTTAGTCTCCATGTATTTGGGTTCTTTCCAAACTTCTTCTTGTGGTTGAGTTCTAGCTTCAGAGCATTGTGGTCTGAAAATATGCAGGGAATGATCCCAATCTTTTGATACTGGTTGAGTCCTGATTTATGACTGAGGATGTGATCTATTCTGGAGAATGTTCCATGTGCACTAGAGAAGAATGTGTATTCTGTTGCTTTGGGATGAAATGTTCTGAATATATCTGTGATGTCCATCTCATCCAGTGTGTCATTTAAGGCCTTTATTTCCTTGTTGATCTTTTGCTTGGATGATCTGTCCATTTCAATGAGGGGAGTGTTAAAGTCCCCTACTATTATTATATTATTGTTGATGTGTTTCTTTGATTTTGTTATTAATTGGCTTATATAGTTGGCTGCTTCCACGTTGGGGGCACAGATATTTAAAGTTGTTAGATCTTCTTGTTGGACAGACCCTTTGAGTATGATATAGTGTTCTTCCTCATCTCTTATTATAGTCTTTGGCTTAAAATCTAATTGATCTGATATAAGATTGACACTCCTGCTTTCTTCTGATGTCCATTAGCATGGTAAATTCTTTTCCACCCCCTCACTTTAAATCTGTAGGTGTCTTTGGACTTAAAATGAGTTTCTTGTAGGCAACATATAGATGGGTTTTGTTTTTTTATCCATTCTGATACTCTGTGTCTTTTGATTTGGGCATTTAGCCTATTTACATTCGAGCCTGGCTAGAACCTGGAGAATTGTCATTATGAACTCTAGATCTGACATATTACCAATGTCTGTATTGATTAGGGCCTAGCTTTCAGTATTGCCTCTTGTTCCTTTTTTTGTGGTGAATTTTTCCGCCTTGTCATTTTGTCCAGATAAGAGTATATGAAGGAGCAAGTAAAATACTAAAGGGGTGGCAACAATCCCAGGAAAAGATGCTTTAACCAAATCAGAAGAGATCCCAAATCGTGAGGCGAGAGAAAGGGGATAAAAAGAGGTTCAGAAAGAAAAGAAGAAAGAAAAGAAAGAATTAAAAAAGAAAACAAAGTATAAAAAAGAAAAAAAATATATTAGATAAACTAGTTAAAAAACGTTACAAAAGAAAAGTGTAAAAGTTAAAAAAATTTTAGCAGAAGAAGAGAAAAAAAATGGAAAAAATATTTAAATTAACTGGAAGACTAAAGAATCATAGGGAGAAAGCCATGAGTTCCATGCTTTGCTTTCTCCTCCTCTGGAATTCTGCTGCTCTTCTTGGTATTGAAACTGCACTCCTTGGTAGGTGAACTTGGTCTTGGCTGGGTTTCTTGTTGATCTTTTGGGGGAGGGGCCTGTTTCAGTGATTCTCAAGTGTCTTTGCCCCAGGCGGAATTGCACCGCCCTTACCAGGGGCTGAGTAATCCGCTCGGGTTTGCTTTCAGGAGCTTTTGTTCCCTGAGCGCTTTCCATAGAGTTCCAGAGGACAGGAATACAAATGGCGGCCTCCTGGTCTCCGGCCCAGAGGAGCCGAGAGCCTGGGGCCCCACTCCTCAGTGCGCCCTCAGAGAACAGTGCCCAGTTACTCCTGTCTGCCTGACCTCCAGCCACGCTCCAAGCTCACCGAGCCTGCGACCAGTTCAAGGTAACCCCAAGCTGTGATCTTACTGTCGGCTCTGTCTCTGTAGCCAGCCTCCCCGTTCTAATACCTGTAAGCTCTGCTCACTTAGACACCCCTGATCCTTCTGTGGCCCTGCGGGACTTGAGGCCATGCTGACCCCGCATTGGCTTCACCCTGGTTTATCCTCTGGAGCAATGTTCCTCAGTGGAACAGACTTCTAAAAGTCCCGATTTTGTGCTCCGTTGCTCCATCGCTTGCCGGGAGCCGGCCCCTCCCCTGGGGTTTATCTTCCCGTCGCTTTGGATTCACTTCTCCGCCAGTCTTACTTTTCAGAAAAAAAAAATCAGAAAGTGGTTGTTTTTCTGTTTCTAGAATTGCTTTCTTCTTTACTTCTATCTGCCAATGGATTTGTAGGTGTTTGCAATCTTTAGATAAGCTATCTAGCTGATCTCCGGCTAGCTGATGTAGTCTCAGCCTGCTACTTCTCCGCCATCTTGACTCCTCCCCCGCATGAAAGAGAAGCTTCTTATTCTTTTACTCAGAAATTCACCATGGTTTGTAATTTGTAGCTGTTCATTTAATTTTTATCAAATTATGTATTCACATAACTTAGAGTCAAATGATTCTATAAGGTCACCTATTTCTTCATCCTTTCAACTTATGTCTATTTAATTTTTGCCATTACATAGATGTCTTCAGTTGTGTGGTTTCTTCTTGATTTTTTAGTATTGTATATTGACTTTTCATTGTAAAAGATAAGGATTTAGCTCTCACTCCCTATTCCTACCACATAAAATATCCTACATCCCCATCTTTCTAATACAGTTAATACTACAATTTTGAACATATTTTTAGCATTTCATGTTATTTTGACTATGCAAATGCTATTATAGCTGGTCCAAATTTTAAATAGTTTTTAGTCTTCTGGATAACTTTTGTGTTCTCTGTTATTTTATTTTCTTGCAATTATTACTATTTTAAACCCAAATTGTTCCCAATTGCCCAGTCCTTAACTCAAGATATTTAGAAACATCATGATTTCTATCAATTCTGTCATCCTAAAAAAATTATTCTTGATATGTAAATTCCTAGCATAGTACCATTCATATATATGATCAATAATCAATAAATGTTTATTGATGACTGGAATGTTACCCACTGAGCTGCATAAATATATTTCTACAGCTTATTTATTCTGAGAAAAAATAGTTGGGGTTATTTCAAGTTTGGCACAATGCAGAGAAACCTTAATTTTCTAATCGGCAAAACAAGAATAAGAATTTCTACTTCTAAGATTGTTGTAGGGATTAGTCACATAATGATTGGAAGCAGTATTTGACACATATGAAACACTGAATAGTGATAGGTACTGATTTAAAGTAATGGTTGTGTACCGCTACTACTATTACAACTGTTAGTAATGCTGCGACTACCTGGATCCGTATTATGAATTTCCTTAGGGCTTTTCAATGACTTCACCTCAAAATAAAGAGTTGAATAAAGATTTTCACTGTCTATTTCAAAACTTTTCAAGAGAATTCCCTTGACTTTTTTGGGGGGGGGGTGAGTCTATTATTTGAAGAGCTTGGGATGTCATTCCTCTTCTTCTCTAACTACTCTGTCTCAGGGATAATATAAGTCCTCTCTTATTAGTTTGGATAGTGCTGTGTCAAAGCATGTAACTTTAGGACTTAATTTACAACAAAGTTGGCTTTAACTATTTCATATTTATTATCTTCAACTCTTCAATGAATTTAGGGGTTTTTACTTATTTATTTATTTTTTATTTTATTTTAATTCCAGTGTAGTTTAACATTTAATGTTAAAATTTTTTCAGGTGTCTACAGTAACGTGATTCAAATATTCCTTATTATACTCAGTGCTCATCAAGAAAAGTACTCTGAATTGCCTTCATCTACTTCACCCATCCCTCTATCCATCTCCCTTCTGGTACCCCTCTGTTTGTTTTCTGTAATTAAGAGTCTGTTTTTTGGTTTCTTTCTCTCTCTCTTTTCCTTTGTTCATTTGTTTAGCTTCTTAAATTCCACATATGAAATATCTTCTCCCATTCAGTAGGTTGTCCTTTAGTTGTTTTTTTTTTTTTTTTAAGATTTTATTTATTTGACAGAGATCACAAGTAGGCAGAAACAGAAAGGGAAGCAGGCTCTCCACCAACCAGAGAGCCCAACTTGGATCTTGATCCCAGGACCCCAAGATCATGGTCCAAGCTGGAGGCAGTGGCCCAACCCACTGAGCCACCCAGGAGCCCCTGTCCTTTAGTTTTGTTGGTTGTTTCCTTTGTTGTGCAGAAGCTCTTTATTTTAATGTTTATTTTTGTCTTTGTTTCTTTTGCCTCGGGATATGTGTGTAGAAAGATGTTGCTGTGACTGATGTCAGAGACATTACTGTCTGTGCTCTCCTCTAGAATTTTTATGGTTTCAGGTCTAACATTTATATTCTTAATCCATTTTGAGTTTATTTATACTAAAAGTAGTCCAGTTTCATCCTTTTCTGTGTAGCTGTCTAGTTTTCCCAACACTATTTGTTAAAGAGAATGTCTTTTTCCCATTGCATATCCTTGCCTCCTTTGTCAAAGATTAATTGACCACATTATTATGGGTTTATTTTTGGGCTTTCTGTTTTGTTCCATTGATCTATGTGTCTATTTTTGTGCCAGTACCATACTGCTTTGATTACTACAGCTTTGTAATATAATTTAACATTAGGAATTGTGATACTCCTGTTTTGTTTTTCTTTTTTTAAAGACTGTTTTAGTTATTAGGGGTCTTTTGTGGACCCATACAAATTACAAAGAATTTTTGTTCTAGTTTTATGAAAAGTATTGTTGGTATTTTGATAGGAGTTTCATTAAATGTGTAGATTTCTTTGGGTAGTATGGATATTTTAACAATATTTGTTCTTCTAACCCTTGAGAACGGAATGTCTTTCCATTTATTTGAATCATCTCTAATTTCTCTCATCTGTGTTTTATAGTTTTTAGGGTATAGGTCTTTTGTCTTTTTTGGTTAAGTTTATTCCTAGATATTTTATTGG
Organism: Mustela nivalis; assembly: GCF_964662115.1. Taxonomy (NCBI): domain Eukaryota; kingdom Metazoa; phylum Chordata; class Mammalia; order Carnivora; family Mustelidae; genus Mustela; species Mustela nivalis. Next base: position 29,345,273 of record NC_139021.1, on the reverse strand, counting down.
TTTTGGGTTGAATTGTAAATAAGATTGGGCTTGGTGTAAGTCAGTTAAGCAGTTGGTCCTTCAGGTGGCCATGTGTTTATGCTGGGGGATGGTGGAGGGGAGTGGCATCTGCAAGCTCCTTTGTTCCTGGAGGAGTCCCCCTGTGAACAAAACTCCCCCTCTTGTATGTCCCAGACATTTTTCAAAATTTTGCTTCTACAGCTCTATCTCATTGGGCTGTTTGTTGTTCTGTCTCTCTAAAGGTGGGGTCTTGGCTTCTGGTTGCCCTCTAGGCTCTCCAGGAATGGGGTCCACTGATTTTTAAAATTCCAGACTCTAAGTCCCTAGGTTGTAAGAACCCACAAAATTCGGCCCCTTTGGCTTTCAAAGCCTAATGTTATGGGAATTCATCTTCCCCATGCAGACTCCCCTGTGTGGTAGTGTGTTTCTCTTTTCTCTGTGCCCTCTATTCTCTTCCCTCAGTTGATGACCAATGTCTATTTAGCTGCCCACTGGGTTTCTGCCCTTCCTACCCTCTTAAATGTGGCCTTTTCTCTACCTCTGTGGAGTATATTCTGCCAGTGTTCTGGTCATCTTCTGGGTTATTTATCCTGATGTGAATGTTATCTTGTATCCATGTGTTCAGGTGAGCTTAGGGTCCTCTTGCTTTGCCATCTTCCCAGCCTTCTGATTTCATGGGCTTTTAAAATGTCACTAGAAATCATTGTTTTTCATACTTTGTACTTTTTCCTCTGAATATTTTTATAACATTGAGTATTATGGTATAATTCAGCACCATGAATTACAGATGCTTAGATGATATTATTATATTAAGTCATCTAAGTTTCAAGTGAATAAGGAAGAGAATGAAGAAACTTAGTCTCCCACTGTTACCTAAAATTTCTGGGAACATATAGACTTGATTCTAAAATGTTCCATAGCCAATTGTTCTATTTTTGACTTATTTCTTTATCCTTCCTCAAGATGTTTTCTCCATGAAGTCTTTTTTTTGGAAATTTTGCTTTATGTTCATTTTGGAAATAATTATTAAAGCAGATTGACTCAGTGGTGCTGTAAAAAAACCCTTTGGCCAGAGAAGAAAAATCTCTAATAGCAGAGTGGTCCCAAGTCAACAAATCCTAATGAGGCTATTCTTTCTGCTTAAGTGCCTGATATGTAGGAATTTCTGATAGTTGATTCAGCATTTTTATTTCCCTGAGAAACACTGAAGGCATTTGAAGTTGTCTATTAAAGATGCCTCTATTACATTAGTCCTTTTGGAAGCCTCAGGGAAAAAAAAAAAAGATCGTCATTGCACATGGAACAAAACTCAATCTCTCCTTTTCTTAATTGAGCTAGCTTTTTGTTTAAATGTCACATATAACTGATAAAATAAGATTATTTTTAAATTATCAAACATGCATATTTTTAAATTTTTTAAAAAGATTTAATTTATTTATTTGACAAAGAGAGAGCAATCATAAGTAGACAGAGAGGCAGGCAGAGAGAAAGGGGGAAGCAGGCTCCCCACCCACAAAGAGGTGGTTGTGGGTCTTGATCCCAGGGCCCCAAGATCATGACCCGAGCTGAAGGCAGAGGCTCAACTGACTGAGCCACCCAGGAAATAGCTGTTTTTTTTTTTTTTTAATATTTTATATATTTATTTGGCAGACAAAGATCACAAGTAGGCAGAGAGGCAGGCAGAGAGAGAGAGAGAAGGAAGCCGGCTCCCTGCTGAGCAGAGAACCAGATGCGGGGCTCCATCCCAGGACCCTGGAATCATGACCTGAGCCAAAGGCAGAGGCTTTAACCCCCTGAGCCACCCAGGCGCCCCAAAATAGCTGATTTAAATGTGGATTTTTAAAAATTTTGCTAATTAAGAAAATTATATGTCAATAATGAATTTTCTTTTAAAAAGTGATTTTTTAAATTTTTTGCCTTTTGAAAAAATATTGTGTGATGTTAGTCACCATTCAGTACATCGTTGGTTTTTGATGTAATATTCCATGATTCCTTGTTTGTGTATAACAACCAAAGCTCCATGACAAAATGATTTATTTTTAAACTATTAATTGTACCAACTATCAAGAGAAAAAGGAATTCAGCTAAAATCTAGAATTGCAACTGATTAGTGAAAACATCAGAAGAAACTCCAGAAGATAATTCTGCCCATAGACTGCTTATAACTGCACAAAGATTGGGATGTACTGCTGAAAGTTTTCATTCAAGTTGCTCCAATCAGATTCACTATTATTTTTCCTGTGCTCCCTTTCTTGGTTAATTTATTTATTGTCTTTTTAGTAACCAGGGTATAAACTTTGACCTCCTTGCTCCTCTTCATTAAGTTCTGGTCATTAAGTTATGTGGTTTACTTCTAATGCCTCTTGACTCATTTTTCTCAATTCCCTTTTCATTTCCTTGATTCAGAGCTTACTAAGCTATTACATTATGCTCCTAACTGGTCCTCCCATCTCTCTAGCCTCCGAAGGTACCTTTGGAACTTTTAATTGTTTTGCCTTTTTAGGATCAAAATCTAACTTTCTTGGTAGGGCCATGAAGGTCCTTTGCTGCCTCAGTATTGTTGTTGCTAATGGGTTAAGCTAGGGCTATTGGGTCACAGAGACCTGGATGCAAGATTTCATTTTTATCACTTCCTCTGTGATTTGCTCAAACAGGATTCTCAACTTTACTAAGAACAGTTTCCATGTCAATAAATTGGTAATGATAAGAACAGTAATAGTTTACAACTCCTAGAATTTTTGTGAGGATTAAATTTGCTATCTATTTAAAATGCTCAGAGTGTGATAAGCATTCAGCATGTTAATTTTCATTTGTATTTCTCATTATTATAGCTACCATGCCTATTGCTTACTATGCTGAGTTTTCAGATTCCATTTATCTCCTTATGTTTTCCCTTCCCTATTTGGTGAACCCCTACTTGTTCTCCAAAGCTCTATTTAAATGCCACTTCTTCTGTGAAGATTTCCTTGGCTAAACTGAATTAATCACTCTCCTGAAAGTCACATTGCTTATTCATACTAATAATTGGATTCATAACACTGTATCATAGGTATACTTTTGAAAGCCCTTTTCCCTGATCCATTTGAAAATCTTCAGAGGTTGAGACCATATCTAATTTCATCCTTATATCCACAGTGCCTCACAGTGTTGAATGCTAGAAAATGCAAACATTTCAACTTGTATTCTAGTTTTAAGTTCTATCTTTTTTAAGTTAGTCACCTCTAAAAATAGACATCTGAATGTCTCCCTCAAAGGTAATTTTTAAAATAGTAAATTGAAAACACATTACTATTTTAGCACTACTACAGAATGTTTGGAAGATGAAGTAAAAAGTCACCCACAATCATGCTGTTGTCATGTGATTTGTATTATTATTTTGATAAGTTCCCTTCTAATTGTTTTTCTGTAAACATATACTCGCATAGTTGTAATTCTAATGCACATTTAATTTTTTGTTCTTTTTTTAAAGCATTATGCTTTAGGTACTTTATATGCTATTACAGTACATTTATAACCATTTAAAAACTACTTAATTCTTCAAGTGAATATTTAATTATTTGTTATATATTTCTATCTATACTTCCTCTCCTGTCTTGCTATTATAAACACTGCTATAGTAGACAATTTTATGACAGTAGTCTTTTGTATATATTGGATTAATTCCTTGATATACATTCCCTAAAGCGAAGTTAAAGCTTTAATGTTAATTCACTTCAGTCATATACTGTGCTAGGATTATAACTACAGCACTTAAACAGGCCAGTGGTAAAATTGAAAAATGAATGCTAGGGTAGAAGATTAAGGAAGGAAGAGGAGGTAATTTTTTTTCAATAAAACTGTATACTCCTTAAGGAGAAGTACCCAGCCTTACAGTTTTTTGTTCTTTCCTCTTATGAGTAAGAAATGTTAATTAATTAAATATTTATCGAACACTTATTTATAGAGCACTCTAAGTACAAAAACATAATGCCTACCCTCAGAAAGCTGATAGTTGACTGAGAAAGACAGACATCCATGCAGGCCATTAGAATGCACAGAAATAAGGACTAAAATGGTTATAACCTACTTGAGCAAATCACGCTAGAAATGGTAAAGATGAAATCTTCATCCAGGTCTGTATATTATTATATTAAAGAATATATAGAATGAGCAATTTAAGTTATATTGGAGGGCTCAGAAAATTCATTCAAAAAACTGTGTGCTTGTCACTAAAAGAATTCTGAAGTTCAGGGGCTCTTTGTCTGCTTGAGACTGACATATATTTTCAAAATATCTATTAGATTTAAAATTCTAAGTGAATTTCTAAACCAAGATGAAGATTTCAAATGAAAAATTTGAAGATCTGTTTTATGATTCAGAGAGGATATAGATGAGATGAAACTTTGAAAGCACATTATGAGATACAACAAGAATGGAAGAAGATGAAAGCCATATTTCCTTTTCTACATTTTATTGTGCAGCCAGGCCTACATGGGGGAGGTGGGCAAAAATACTTATCCTTGAATGAAGACAAGGGTTGGTAAATGTATCAGACTGGCCCTTTTAATTTCTAAATCAAGACTGCATCTTTGTGACCCAAGTAAGCATATGACATTTTATTCCAAAAAGATTTCAGAAGAAATAAAAAAAGAAGGGACTGCCCAAATTTTTATCGAGGTAAATGTAGCTTTACCTCCAACTGAGCCAAAAGATAATGAGAGATTCTTTTGATGTTGTACCATGAGTTTTCCATAATCAACTTACCAGTTGTCATGGCTATATACATACACAGTCTCAATTTCCTAGATGGTTAGAGACTTGATGTCATACCTCGGTGCTCATTCTTTAAGCACATGTGGCATAGTCAACTAATTACCTCAAAGCCATATGTCCTTTCTTTAGGTCAGAGAACCAACCCTAGGACGTTAGAAGATGATAAAGCTGCCCACCTAGTGACTACTTTTTCTAGCCTCCTTCACAATGAGGTGTATCCTTGTAACTAAATTTTGACCACTGTTATATGGGAACTAAATTATTCAACTCTGGGTCACTTCCTTAAAAAAGGAAGCTGATGGCCTTCTGATCCTTTCTGCTCTTTGCTACAGGCTGATGAGAATTTGAAAAACTGCCTCTGGATATAAGCCAAGGGAGCTATGTGTTATAACAGAGCTGCCTTGCCAACCCTACCTCTCAACTGTTAGGTATAAATTTATATTATTTAAAATATAACTGGGGCACCTGGGTGGCTCAGCTGGTTAAGCCTCTGCCTTCAGCCCAGGTCATGATCTCAGGGTGCTGGAATTGAGCCCCACGTCAGGCTCTCTGCTCAGTGGGGAAGCTGCTTCCCCCTCCCTCTCTCTGCCTGCTGGTGTGTCTACTTGTGATCTCTTTCTCTCTGTCGAATAAATAAATGAAATCTTTTAAAAAATTAACAGACATTTGGTATCTATGGGTAATATAGTAACATTATTTTATTCATTGGGGAAAGATTTTCTTATAGTAAATTAGCCTATTCTTTGCTTAGTTCAGGAGGAGTAGTGGTATAAAGCTAGAATATTCCAGGCAAATAGATAAAAGTATAAAGGAGTAGATGATCCAGGTAAATACAAGTATTTTGTTATAGCTAGACTGCAGGGTACATGAGAGAAAGTGATGAGAGTGGAAGCTGGAAAATAGGTAGTAGCCAAATCATGAGGAAACTTGTATATCACACCACCAGATTTAGATTTTATCCTTTCAGCAGTAGGGAACCATTGAAAGTTGTTGAATAGGGGGCATGGTTTAAAGAAAGATCACACTGGCAATAGTATAGAAGATGAATGAATTTTGTCCTGTCATGTTTTGGATTGTCTGTGTCTTTAATACCCTTCTCTAAAGTTGGATATCAAGGGAAATGTAATCCGACTTTTCTTCAGTTTAGATGAGCTCATATAATCCTAAACTCCAGTGCTCATTATGAAATCAAAGGAGAAGGAACAACCTTTCCAGAATCCTCTTCCTCATCATGGGCTGTTATGGGTGGGTTGGAAGGCTAGCCCTCCTTGGTGGAGCTACATGCCTTTCTAGCAGTGCTAGCATTCAGAAAATTCTGGGCAATTTCTCCTTTCAGATCCAAGCTAAATTCACATCCAAACTAAGCCTTTTTAGAGAATTGCTTTTCCAGTTGTATTGCTGACAAATCTGTTCTCTGTGTCATTTCCTCATACTGCACAGCTTCTTCCTCTTCTTCTTTTCTTTCTTTCTTTCTTTTTTTTTTTTTTAAATCATGTGCTTGCTGAATCACAGTAACACTTAGTTCCAGGCCTTGGGCCTTTGAATCTTTTGGTGTGTACTCCAAGAAAAGCCAGTCTAAGTGTACCTGGTTTTATTCCCTGTTGTTCCTTCAGCATATTATATGTAGAATAGTAACCACAAAGTGCCTAGTTGCTTTTAGTCTTGCTACAAGAACTACACTGAGTATTTTAATGTTCATTAGCCTACAAAATAATATAATTCATACACACAAATAAAAAATGCTCATCCAGCTTGAACGTTTTTTCTTTATATCTTAGAAACTAAAGGTAAGCAGGTTTTTATGGAACTTTCTTGCCATTTGTATTTGGTTTGTTATACTCAGAAAATAAAAAAGGAGAAGTTTCTAGTGAGCTAAGCCCATTACCCCCAAGGGGCTATTCATTCTGCACTACATTAGAGGGAAGGACAGCTGAGATGAGAGATATCTTGGCCTGCTCTAATCCTGTTCATTGGACAATATTTATAGTCCTGCTCACCCCTCCTTTGAATGGTGTATCAAAGGCTTTGGGTATCTAAAACCTTGCCGGTAACAAATTTTCTCAACATGCTTCCTTTGCCTTTTACAGATTTTAAGCAGATGTATTGAATCAGTAAAATGAAGATGTGGTAAATTCCCCCTTATTTTGAATAGAAACAATCACCAGATCTCAAGCAAATTTCTTCTTGGCCCTCTTTTATTTGAGAGAGGCAGAGCCTGAGCAAGCATAACTGTTAAGAGGTTTTTTTTTTTTTTTTTTTTTTTTTTTTTAAGACAGCACCTAAGGCAAGATTACCTGATAGCCTATCCTTAGATCTAAAATTCTGTTCACTGGAAATTGATTTTTATAATGATGATCCTTAAATACTTAAAAAATACATCCTAAATAATTAAGGAAGTATTGATCCATCAGCAAGTATTTATTGACTATCTACTATCAACCAATAACCAGGTAAGCTTGGTATTGTTAACTCTGCTTTAGAGATGGAAACTGAGGCACGGTTAGTTTCAAAAATCTGCTCAAGGTCACACATCTATAAAGTGGTAAAAGAAGGAGTTGTAGCAAAGCTCATAGTTAACTTTCCTCAAGGAGCTGACAGTATGGATGGGAGAATAAGACCAATACATGAAAAAACCACAGGGAATAATTAAACCTATAACCATGTGGTCAAGACTATTAGTTTAATATACAGAAGATAAAGAGTTTAATAGGGCTTATAATAATTAAGCTTCAGGCAGAATGTTAGATTTGAACTATATCTTGAGGATGAAACAGAACTTACATAGGCAGAGTAAAGGGAAACTGCTATTCGGTCATGAAGGAATAGTTAGAGCAAAATATTGCAGGGGAGAGCCGTAAAAACATAAGTTCAGAGTATTTTCCTTGCTGCATGTATTTAACTTTATTCTAGTTCTTCAAGTTCAGTAACTGATCATCATACCCCATTTCTAACTATATAGATAAACAGATATCCCAAGAAAGTCTGTTTTAGACATGTAGAGCTGGAATTTCTTATTTGAAATTCAACACGCTTTCTCTACCAGCACACTACATGGAGTGTGGGTAATGGGGGTGGGAAGAGAAAGAGCCTATAGTACTGGGTATTCTCAAACTGTCTCCTTTTCAGGTACTAAGCAGACCCAATTCTGCTTAGCTTCCAGATTGCAGGGCTGTCAGAAGGAAAGGAAAAACAAAGTACATGAAGGTTCTTTTAAGGTACACATGTGGACTGGTGTTTCTTTTCTTGACTGATAGAAAGCGCCTTCATCACAGCACAAAGGAATTTTCTTGATACTGTGGGGATTTATTGGTACATGTTATAATGTACTACAGAGGCACCTTTTCCCTTTGCAAAATTATGTCTGAAGGGTAACAAAGCAAATACCCAATAGGCTTCTGAGATATGATGTGTGGATCCTGAAAAGAAAGGAGCTTGAAGATTGAAAAGGAAGGGGAAAAAGAAACAGGGAGACAAGTTTGCTCTTTTGCTTCAGCCTTGGTCTTACTATGAGAATGATACTATTTAAAACAACAACAACAACAACAACAAAATCCATACTTCACAGACATTAGTTTTTGATTAGGAGGCAAACACTGTTCTTTTAGCAAATGGGGAGGCCAGAAGGTGTAGGAGGAAAATGAAGTTTAAGGAAATTCCTGATACTTAGAGGATTCTTTGAAGGCCATACAGTGGATGTTCTTAAAAATCTGCTTGGGAAGGAGGCACCTGGGTGGCTTAGTGGGTTAAAGCCTCTGCCTTTGGCTCAGGTCATGATCTCAGGGTCCTGGGATCGAGCCCCATATCGGGCTCTCTGCTCAGCAGGGAGCCTGCTTCCTTTCCTCTCTCTCTGCCTACTTGTGATCTCTGCCAAATAAATAAAATCTTAAAAAAAAAAAAAAAGTCTGCTTGGGAGGTTTATAAAGACAGAAGTGATACAGTTCTATTTCTTTGATACTTTTTCACCTGGTTCTGCCTATAGATGGATGCGGGAAGCTGGATTAGATGATTTCTACTCAAGCCTTGCAGATCTGTGGTTATATTCAGGTTGTTTTAACCAAAGGGAATTAACCTTTAGAGATTCAGAAGTATTTAATGGAGACATATTACAAGTCTGTCTTGTTAAAATGAAACGACACAATTATTAATATAGTTAAGAGATTGGAGGCCTAGGACAAGAATTTCAGAGAGAATTCCTGAAGTCTTTGCTAATTGAGAAAGTCACATCTAAGTATATTTTATTTCTTTGTAGTAGAGGAGTGCCTTGAGATATTCTATACTTATACATAAATAAAAAGGTCTGTGAAGGTGGGCTATGTCCCTTACTGTATCTCTGCCTTGCTTTTGTATTTTGAGAGGCATGCATCCCAAGTAAATGAGCAACAAATTTTTAGGAAATTGGGGTCTCCTGACAGTATAGATGTTGTAACTGAAAGGAGCATTGCATACTATTGCATCATTTATGGGGATTTTACATTCTCTGACTCCTTTTTTCTTTACATTTTCTTTTTTTTTCTTTTTTGAAAGGGAGAAACGGGGGATAGTGGCAGAGGGAGAGGGGGAGAAAGAATCTTAAGCAGGGATACACCCATCATGGTGCCTGACTTGGGGCTTAATCTCACAAGCCTAAGAAGATGACCTGAGCAGAAACCAAGAGTCAGATGCTCAACCAACTGCACCACCTACCCAGGTGCCCCTTTTGATTATCTTTTAAGAGTAGAAATTTCAAGCAAATTCAAAGACTTGCCACTTCCCATATAGATTTCTTGGGTTCCATTCATTAAGTAAACACCTATTGCCAGTAGTAATTCAAAACATTGAAAATACAATGATAAGAGATAAAAATGGTCCTTGTCATTAAATTTTCATTATTTGGACTGTCAGGCTCTTAAGAGGATATCATACCTAGTAATAGTTTGATATAATTAGGAGAAAGTTTCCTTTGTATAAAGCTAGATTGTTCCCAGAATTTTAATACTTACAGGAGAAAATTCTGAAATTGGAAAGAACTTGTGAAATGTCTTCTTTTGAGTCAAGAATCCATTTTAAAAATCACTGGTAGTTCTAGAAAAATCAGATTTTCCAATTTATTCATAATGTGGTAGAATCAAGTATACTTTCATAGATCTGCAACAGCACATTGGTAAGGAAGGCATGCAAACAAGAAACCAATTTCAAATTTTGTTTCTTATTTCTGAAATGGTTTTCTGTCATAACTTTGGAAAACCAGCACCATGAATTTTTCAAATTATCCTTAGGCAGCTCTGGCATAATTTATGTTAAGAGGTTTTGGCCTGTTTATGTACCCTGGAATTTGCCAAAATTAGTAATGTGATATTCCATATTTAGCAAACCTATAGAGCAATAAATAAGGACATATGACTATTGGGGAGTGCTGTTTGTTTAAATTCTTTTTTGTGGCATTCATGAAATGTGGGGAACTTCCAACTCAAATTCTGCAATATTAGGCAGCAAGTTGTACTCTGAACCAAACCAGATGGTGATCAGCTCTATTCCTATTATCAACTCACTATAGCGATGGTTACCAGACCTTACTTGCAACTTTAACATTTGGAACAGATTAACAGCAGTTAGGCTGAAATGAGAAACCTCCATTTTACTAAAAGTTTCAGAACATATCATGCTGTAAAATCAGAAAGACTAGTAAGAAAAATTATGAGGGAAAGAGTTCACTGTCTACCTTGGTTTCTCCCTTCAGGACATGTTATTTCCCTTTTATGAGTGCCTTTTCCAAAGGAATCTTAATGTGGAGTATTGTGAGGATTAGGGTCTCTTAGCCTATCAGCCCCCCGAGGGTCCCCATTTCACAACCCACTGTTGAATTTATCTCATTGTAGCCATGAGCAGTGCAAGCCTGAGGCACGTAGGGGGTTTGTTTGCACTTTGGGGGATTTCCTTTACAATAAGATCACAAACAGTCACACACACACATGCGCGTGCACACGCACGCACATATGCACATACACCCACACACCCTGTACTTCAGAGGTTCACTCAGCCACTCAAATTCACGAAACATTTGGGCTTCCCAGATTTGGCCTGTGTATTTGAATGTATTTGTCTAAATGCTTTTGCGTTGTCAGCCAATGCTCCAATGCCATATACTGTTTATTTTTCACAGTCGCCTTGTCTTTGTAGCTTATATTGGTCAAATCCATTCCTGGGGTTTATATAACTAGGACAAATCAATGTGTATCCTTCACATCTAATTTGTATACAGGTGAAACCAAGTTAAAGTGAACACTGAGGCCAGCAAGTCTTAAAGTTATAGCTATTGGGACAAAGTGTCACGGAGTTCAATGACCATTTTGTGGTATAGAAAACTGATGTATTTAGTTAAAGGATGTATTAAAGACACATGGTGTGAGTGATAGATGTGATGAGGACAGATAGGAGGATTCTTAATGTATCAATATTCTTCTATGATTATGATTCAGAGACAGAGACAAAAGGGTAAATTCTCTACTTTCTATACTTAAATGGTGGCAATGCTGCTCTTCTGATAGGCTGAACAGCTTGCCAGAGGAACACTTCAGAGAGAGACTGACTGCTTTTGTGCATTTTGTTTATTCTCTAGCCAAGATCTTGCTTCAGGGTTGATTTGTGGGATGCCTGGCTGGCTCAGTGGGTTAAGCCTCTGCCTTTGGCCTAGGTCATGATCTCAGGGTCCTGAGATCCAGCCCTACATCAGGCTCTCTGCTCAACAAGGAACCTGCTTCCCCCTCTCTTTGCCTGCCTCTCTGCCTACTTGTGAGCTCTCTGTCAAATAAATGAATAAAGTCTTAAAAAAAAATCCTTTTGCCTCTTTCTTGGTATGGTAGGAAATAAAAATTCCTCTTTAGGATTGGATGTTTGAAGCCTCTTGTACTGAACAAATCAGGAAAGATGAAAATACTGCTTAGTTCCAGGAAGATAAGAATACTTCACTCTCATCTGCTGGAATTGAATTTTGGGATGAAGTCATTAGAAATGCAGACAATGGAGTTATGATAATTCTGAAAGAGAATGGCAAGAGAAGGGAGAGAGAGAGAGAGAATCAGGCAGGGGGTAACCATTGCAAATTATAAAAAAGAGAATGTTCTTATCCTAAAAGTGGAAGAATCTCTTTAAAATATTTTTAACTGGAAATAACATGATAGGATTGGGAACTATATGTCTGTATTTTAAAAGAAATAGGATTATTAGAAGCAAGAATAATGAAAATCAGTTAGGAGGTTATTGCAGTAGATCAGGTGAATAATAACTTTGACTACTATGGTTCTTCAAGTCTTTGTTCTGTTCATCCATAATTATGGCTATAGATATTTTAATATAACAGATTATAACTTATATACTGTTTATACTCTGACTTTTTTTTTAAATTCACAACATTTCTTTGCCACTTATCCTTCTTCTATATTAATCTTTAATGACCACATAATTTTCCCTCATAGGAGATTATTATAGAAGTTTATTGAGTCATCTCCTACTGGGTGATATTTGAATTTTCAGTTTTTCAGTAGAAACTATTATGACTATCTGTGTAAGTACATCTTCACTCACATTATGACTATTTAATTAGGATAACTTCCTAGAAGTAGAATTTCTGGGACTAAGAGTATTCAAAAGTCTTAAATTTTTCAGGGTATTGCCAAATTGTACATAGCTGTAACAGCTTCTTTTTTGGTATAGCTGTTACCCAAGGAGCTGTGTGCGAGTTGCATGTAACATCCCCACACTGTGTGTGCTCCTCTTCTCAATGTGTTAATTATGATTGCTCCTTATAGTGTAATGTACCTTGTAAATAATAAATGTACTTCTCTTGTTATAATAAATAATCAGTTACTTCGCTTATTCCAGAGTTAAAATTTGGAATGGGAAGGGACTTGTGGAATTCTTCTTTAAACTAATAATTCATTTTTTGTGGCCACTAGTAGATCTAAATTTATCACATTTTCTAACTTCTTCATAATGTGATAGAATAAATAAAATTTATCCATCTTAGACCTGAAAAAAACATAATCTCTGCCATCAAGCATTCAAACTTTCTAAAACAGACTTTTTTAAAGAGCAGTTTCAGCTACAAAAAAAAAAATTTACACGGATTGCATGGAGCACTGGGTGTGGTGCAAAAAACAATGAATACTGTTACGCTGAAAAGAAATTAAAAAAAATATTTGAAATCACAGACACACACAAAAAAGGATAATAAAGTGATATACACACACAAAAAAATTTAAGGATATTATAATTACAAAAAAGAAAAGGAAAGAAGAAGAAAGATCAGAGACATAAATAGATGTGTATTTTTGGAGTGAAATAAAATCATTATTTTTCCTTTTAATTTTTTGGAAGGCAGTATTGTAATTTGTTAATTATAAATTAATTTATAATTTACAAATTAATTTTGTACAAATTAATTAATTACATATTTACAAATTAATTTACTAATTACAAATTAATTGGAGCTGCTTACAACAAGGATTTATCAGAGGATAGATCCATTTGATTGAAATTCATGAGAAATTGCTTAGTGAAAAAGATCTTGACTGGACTGGCTATAAGAGAGTTCTTATTCCCACAGTGGCAGTTATGTTTCTAATGAGATGAACATTATAGCCAACTTGGAACCATCTCATCTATGTTAAATACAATTTCTTTTGTTACATGTTAACATGCCACAAATTTACCCTTCAATTATAATAATACCCAACTCCTATTCTTCTTTTTCTTAACTCAAATACTATCTTGCTAAATGTTAGGCACATAGTAGATACTTAATAAATGCTTGATTAATTCATTAACGTGTAAAGCAGCTGTTAATAGATTGAAGATTCTCATTTTGGATCTGCATTGCTACGAAGACTGGTAGCAAAATATGCCATTCATGCTAGAGAAGCATGTTTGAGGTAATCAACATGAGGGCAGTAACTTAAAATCTTTTTTTTTTTTTTAAAGATTTTATTTATTTATTTGCCAGAGAGAGAGCAAGAGAGAGAACAAGCAGGGGAAGTGGTAGGCAGACGGAGAGGGAGAAGCAGGCTCCCTGCTGAGCAGGGAGTGTAATGCAGGACTGGATCCCATCATGTGGGTCAAAGGCAGACACTTAACCAACTGAGCCATCCAGGTGTCTTGGTAACTTAAATCTTAACTGGGGTTCTGGATAGCAACTATTCACACCTCAGTAACTTTTCTATTATTTTAGAAATTCATTTCTACTCTGTACCTACATTTTCTCAACTATCCTGTGTTATCAAATAGTCAACACAAAACCACACCCACAACAAAACAAAACCCAAAACAAAACAAAACAAACAAACAAACAAACAAACAGAAAAGGACAACCTAGCCAGACTTTAACCAAATCATCATATAAGAACCTTGTTTCTCTGGGACCTCACAGGTTCCCATTTATTTTTACTTTTTAAAAAAATATATTTATTTATTTGACAAAGAGAGAAAAAGACAGTGAGACAGGGAATACAGGCAGGGGGATCGGGAGAGGAAGAAGCAGGCTTCCTGCTGAGAGCTTGATGCAGGGCTCTATCCCAGGACCCTGGGATCATGACCTGAGCCAGAGGCAGACACTTCATGATTGAGCCACCCAGGCACCCCATCAGAAGCTCCCATTTAATAGTTCCTTTCTGCTATTACTCTATTTCTAGAACACTCATACCACTGTGATGTCTCATTAGCCAAGAGCATTTTCTCTCTTAAATCTTGTCAATTAACAATTCAGAAGAGTTTAAGATATTACTATTTTCAAGAGCCATTGTATTTTATTAGGGGGATCTTTAAAAAGGAAAATAAAAATCTTTATGATTCAAAGTAGCAATGTATAGTGGAGGGGATTTCAGGTGACCTATGGATGTCATTTTCAAAGTTTTTTCTAATATCTGAAGTATCAAGGAACTTATTTAAATTTTCCTTTCAAAGCATCCTCCTCCTACTCTTATAGCCACTAGAAAAGATGGCTTCTCTACTTTCTAGCCCCATCAGAAATTTTCCCATCATGGAAATGTGTGCCTGTTTGAATTGCTTTCTCATTTGTGATATAAAGCCAAATCCCCAAGAACACAGCAAAAATCTTGTTCTAGAACATCCTAGGTTCCAACATTTTATTAAAGGAAATCATACTGTTAAAATGTTTGCGATATTCCTTTTAACCTTTAAGATGTTATAAACCAAAGCTTGACATTAAATAAATGAATGAATGTGTTCTTGACTGATTTGTGATGTGGGGATCACACTATGATCAGGCTGCTTTACTTGTTGTTCTTAACAATTATTTTTTGAGTTTTCCACCATCCAGACTTCTATTAATCAGGCCACAATCTATTTTCTTTTATTAAAATATTTTATTAATTTAGTTGAGAGAGAAAGAGAAAGTGCTTGAGCACAAGTTGAGGGAGGGGCAGACGGAGGGAGAACCAGACTCCCTACTGAGCTGGGAGCCTGACATGACTTGGGACTCTATCCCAGGACCCTGAGACCGTGATCTTGAGAGCTTGTTTGGAGGTTCTAGCAGGGGAGCGCAGCTACTCGTATACCCTTGACCGAAGAACGGTCCTCTCCTCTATCCGGGAAGGTCGTCCTCTTCGACCGAGCGCACAGCTTCGGGAGGGACGCACATGGAGCGGTGAGGGAGGAAGGGGACACCCGCCTAGCCAGCCAGATCAGCCGAATCAACCCTGGCGATCAATGGGGTGACAGATGTCGCAGCCAGATCGCCCTCACATCCCTGAGACCGTGATCAAGCTGAAGGCAGCCACTTAACCAACTGAGCCACCCAGGTGTTCTTCATAATCTATTTTCTACAGTATCCATTATTACCCAATTATTTTTTAATCATAAAAGATTATTATGAAAATCATATAGTATATAAAACTTAAAACATAAGAAAACCATTTTCAGGGAGTG
The DNA here is from genome assembly GCF_964662115.1 of Mustela nivalis. Taxonomy (NCBI): domain Eukaryota; kingdom Metazoa; phylum Chordata; class Mammalia; order Carnivora; family Mustelidae; genus Mustela; species Mustela nivalis. The sequence goes on along the minus strand of NC_139021.1, from coordinate 29,329,604 downwards.
ATCAAGAGAGCAATAGAGGAACTAGTTTGAATATTAATCAAGATAGTAAAGTCTATGCTTCATAGCTAACAAACCATCAAATATCATTGACTTGACTTAGTTGGTCCGCGTGACTCTCCAGGAAAGCTTTTCTTCAGTACTGTAACATGACCATTGAAGCTACTGAGATCTTAAGGCTCCACTTGTCTCCTCATCTCAGTAGGATGGATCAACAGAGAAGAGTGAACACAGCGTTTAATACTTTTCTGGATCCACTGGTCAGAGGTAATCCCATGGCTCCACCAAACTGTAAAGTCTGAGAATCATGGTGAGCATTATTAATGAGACCAGAGCGAAATTTATCTAAATTTTGAGAGAAAGAGGGCTAAATCATTTGAAAGCACATCAGGTCTGAGAAGAAACAAATACATTTTGGGTAGTAACTGTGGGAGTTTCCTAATGTTTTTGATTTATGGCATTGATTTCTAGGCTAAAATAAGCAACTAACTGCTGTTGACTGAAGTCCAAACAACTTAAAATTTATTTGTATACTAACAACTTAGTAGTTTCTTCGGATAAAACAATACAAAAATTTGTTAAGGATAAGAAAAAAAATGTTATTTTAGTTTTTTTTTAAAATTCAAGTATAATTAGTATACAGTGTTACATTAGTCTCTGGTATACAGTATAGTAATTCAACAATTCTATACATTTCTCAGTTCTCATAACAAGTGTACTCTTGAGCCCCCTTTATGTATTTCATCCACCCCCCAAACCCACCTCCCCTCTGGCAGCCACTTATTTGTCCTCGATATTTAAGAGTCTGTTTTTTATTCATCTCTTTTTTTCCCTTTGTTCATTTTTTTAAAGGTTTTATTAATTTAAAGGGAGAGAAAAAAAGGAGGGAGGGGCACAGGAAGAGGAAGATAGAGAATCTCAAGCAGGCTTTGCTCTGAGCCTAGTGCTCCTCCCGGAACTCAGTTTCATAAGCCTGAGATCATGACCTGAGCTGATGAAATCAAAAGCCAAACACTTGGGGTGCCTGGGTGGTTCAGTGGGTTAAGACGCCACCTTTGGCTCAGGTCGTGATCTCAGGGTCCTGGGATCGAGCCCCGTATCAGGCTCTCTGCTTCCCTCTCCCTCTGCTTACCCCTCTGCCTACTTGTGATCTCTCTCTGTTAATTAAATAAATAAAACCTTAAAAAAAAAAAAGAGTCAGATACTTAACTGATTGAGTCACCCAGGTGCCCCGTTTGATTTGTTTCTTAAATTACACACAGGAGTTAAATCATATGGTATTTATCTTTCTCTGACTGACTTACTTCACTTATCATTATATCATCCAGGTCAAGCCATGTTGTTGCAAATGGCAAGATCTCATTCTTTTTTTATGGCTGTGTAATATTTCTGTGTGTGTGTGTGTGTGTGTGTGTGTGTGATATTACCACACCTTCTTTATCCTTCATCAATGGATAGACACTTGGGTTTCTTCTGTATCTTGGCTACTGTAAATAATGTTGTAATTAATACAGGGGTACACATATCTTTTTGAATGAGTATTTTTATTTTCTTTGAGTAAATGCCCAGTAGTGGAACTACTAGATGGTATGAAAATTCTATTTTTAATTTTTTGAGGAACCTAAAACATACTCTTTTCTATGGTGGCTGCACCAGCTTGCATTCCTACCAACAGTGCATAAGGGTTCCCTTTTCTCTGCAGCCTCACTATCACTTGTTATTTTTTGTGTTTTTGATTTCAGTTATTCTGACAGGTATAAGGTGATATCTAACTGTGGTTTTTATTGCATTTCCCTGATAATAAATGATGTTGAGCATCTTTTCATGCAGCTGTTGGCCATCTATCTGTCTTTGGAAAAATGTCTGTTCAGGTTCTCTGCCCATTTTTTAATTGGATTGTTTGTCTTTTTTGGTGTTGAGTTGTATAAGTTCTTTATATAGTTTGGATATTAACCCCTTATCAGATATGTCATTTGCAGTTATCTTTTTCTATTCAGTTGGTTGTCTTGTTGTTTTGATGATAGTTTTCTTCACTGTGCAGAAGAAGCTTTTTATTTTGGTGTGGTCTAATTTTAGTCTTAACCACAGTTACTTACTAAAAAGATATGTGATCATCTTGGGCACTATACTCCTCTCAGACATTCGAATCATACTGGATACCACCACTTTCATTTCCTGTTCTATGTTGATTTTCATTTGCTTTCTGTCCAGCAACCATCAAAACTCAGCTTCACAAAGATGTGACATCACTGAAAAGAATGTAGTGTGATTTAATGTTGAAAATGAACTGTATTAGGCTGGTAGTTCACACAGTGGCTGACAGATTTTGAATATTGCCGTATTTCTAATAAACATTTATAATGTCCCACAGCACCTCTGTAAAGGTGCTGCAGTGCCCCCAGTTTGCCTCTGCACACAGTATAGGAACCATGGGCTTATTGCATAAGTACTATGCCTAGATCACTTCTCATATTAGTTTGGAAGGTAAGTGTTATCATTCTCAATTTGGATGAGAAAGCCAAGGTTTGAAAAGGGCATGAATTCTTTTCCAAATTTTCTACTTAGTAATTAGCAAAGCAGAGGCTTAAACCCCAGCCTCTGGCTCCAAACTCCATTGCATCATGCCATGTGCCATAAGATTTGCAGGATTAAGGTTTTCACAGCTTCCTCTCCTCATGACCTTTCCTGGGTTTCAAGAAACATTGAAATGACTATTATTTTAAACATGTGGAAATGCTTGAAACTCATGGAAATGATTTTAAGTCATGTCTACATTTTTAGCTTTAAGGCACACCTGCTAGAAAATAAATTCTCTTGAGTGGAGATTAAAGAACTTTAAAATGGTCTTAAAATGGCCCCAAGGAAGATTGTTAAAGCTTGAAATCAAGACAGTACATTTCTAATTAACTCGTAATTATTTTACTGCTAATTTTTAATGTGACATTTAGTATGGACCACATATCACTTTTTCTCTAGCTGTCAGGACAGTCCCTAAACTCAACCTTCTTCACCAGCTGTTGCCTAATTCAATATGGTCCATGCTGGAATTTTTCCAACTCTGCCTGCACATAATTTCTAAGTCTCAACAGACCTGTGCAAACATGAACTATAACTATAATCTTTCATGTTACTCATAGTTCTATTTAATTATCTGAAATACTACCTGATAAATAGTGTAATCAGAAGAATTCCAATTTAACAGTAACTACTTCCACATCACTTTTGTACTCTCATCTAATTTGAAACAGGTTTTGGATTACTACCTCCTTAATTATGTAAACTCCTAATCAATGATTAATTTAAGAATCTTCAAGCTGCTGTTTTTTCTTTTTTCCCCCCTCTCTTTTTCTGTGTGGCTCCTAAGTGTCAATAAATTCAGGCCTACTCAAATGGAAATGTTTTTTCTTCCTTAGACTTTTTAGGCCTTTATTTTCTGCTGAGCTTGTTGAGGGGACAGAGGATGGGTTAAATTTAGAAACAAAAGAGAGTAAATCCTTACAATAGAAAATTGTTCTTAAATAAAATGTCTCTTAATGTAAAATTAAAAGTACATTTGGATTAAATACCTCTGTCACAATTTTAATTCAGATAAATATCTGAAAAGGAAAAACTATTCTTCATTTAAAAACATAAATGGCTATAGAGAGACATTTATCAAGCACTCTGTACATTCCAGGCATTTTATGCTTATTATTTTGTTTAAACCTAAACACAATGATGGGAAGTCATCTTCCAGATGAGAAAACTGACAGCTGAAAATTTGAGGAAATCTTTCAGATTAACAAGTAAATAAACATTAGAGCTTGCATTCAGACTCAGCCATGGCTTTTGCGTGTAGGGGTGTGCTACCTTCAGATTAAGATATGTAGAGCTAGTCTCATCTTCTGTAATGGTGATTGCATATGAAAACATAATATTAATTTTTTTAATTGATCAAATACTCAATATTTATTGAGGGCTACAATGTGATTGGCTTTCTTCTAGGTGCTAATTGTGAATACTGACATTTTTTACTGTATAACATATGCATTTTTAAAAGTTCATGATTTATTTTTAGCTTTTCTTTATTTTTCTTTTTTATTTAAATTCTATTAGCCAATGTATAGTACATCTTTAGTCTTTGGTGTGGTGTTAAATGATTAATTAGTTGTATATAACACCCAGTACTCATCATGTCATGTGCCAACCTTAATGCCCATCACCCAGTTACCCCATCTCACTGCCCACCTCCCCTTCTGCAACCCTCAGTTTATTTCCTGGAGTCAAGAGTCTGTCTGTCTCCCTCTCTGATTTCTTCCCATTCAGTTTTCCCTCCCTTTCCCTATGATTCTCTGCACTAGTTCTTATATTCCACATATGAGTGAAACCATATGGTAATTATCTTTCTCTGCTTGACTTATTTCACTTAGCTTAATCCCCTCCAGTTCCTTCCATGTTGATGTAGATGGTAAATATTCATCCTTTCTGATGGCTGAGTAGTAGTAGAACCACATCTTCTTTATACATTCTTCTGTTGAATGGACAGCTCAATAGCTGAGGGCATCTCAGCAACTTCCACAGTTTGGCTATTGTGGACATTGCTGCTATGAACATTGGAGTTCATGTGCCCTTTCTTTTCACTACATCTGTATCTTTGAAGTAAATATCCAATAATGTAATTGCTGGGTCATAGAGTAACTCTATTTTTTAACTTCCTGAGGAACCTCTATACTGTTTTCCAGAGTTGGCTGCACCAGCTTTCATTCCCACCAACAGTGTAAGAGAGGTCCCCTTTCTCCACATCCTCCACAGTATGGAGAAAACAAAAAAATATTTGTTATTCTCTATCTTGTTAATTTTAGCCATTCTAACTGGTGTAAGGTTGTATCTCATTGTGGTTTTTATTTGTAGTTCCCTGATGCCCAGTGATGTGTCTGTTGGCCATTTGTGTGTCTTCTTTGGAGAAATGTCTGTTCATGTCTTCTGCCCATTTCTTCACTGGATTATTTGTTCTTTGGGTGTTGAGTTTGATAAGTTCTTTATAGATCTTGGGTACCAGCCCTTTTTCTGATATGTCATTTGCAAATATCTTCTCCCATTCCAAAGGTTGTCTTTTAGTTTTGTTGACTATTTTGCTTGCCATACAGAAACTTTTGCCTTGATGATGTCTCAATAGTTCATTTTTTCTTTTGATTCCCTTGCATTTAGAGATGTGTCTTGTAAGAATTTGCTGTGGCTGAAGTTAAAGTTGCTGCCTGTGTTCTCCTCTAGGATTTTGATGGACTCCTCTCTCACATTTAGGTGTTTCATCCATTTTGAGTTTATCCTTATGTATAGTATAAGAGAATGGTCTAGTCTCATTCTTCTGCATGTGGCTGTCCAATTTTCCCAGCACCGTTTATTGAAGAGATTGTCTTTTTAACATTGGATAGTCTTTCTTGATTGGTCAAAGATTAGTTGGCCATAGAGTTGAGGGTCCATTTCTGTGCTCTTTATTCTGTTCCATTGGTCTATGTCTCAGTTTTTGGCCAGAGTCATCCTGTCTTGATGACAGCTTTGTAATATAGCTTGAGGTCAGGCATTGTGGTGACCCCAGCTTTGGTTTTCTTCAATATTCCCCTGGTTATTTGGGGTCTTTTATGGTTCCATACAGATTTTAGAATTGTTTTTCCAGCTCTGTGAAAAAATGTCCATAGTATTTTGATACGGATTGCATTGAATATGTAGATTGTTCTGGGAAGTATAGACATTTTAACAATGTTTATTGCTTTATTCCATGAGCATGGAATGTTTTTCCATCTCTTTGTGTCTTCCTCAATTTCTTTCATATTTTTAGCTTTTCTTTTATTTGCCATTAGGGATCTCACAGGATCCCAGTTAGTTGCTAATGATCTATAATATTGAAAAAAAATTTTGGACTCGATCCCAGGAAACCTGAATTCATGTTTGCCTTTCCACTTGGTACCTTAGTGGTCAAGAGTCAGTTTTTGTGTCCAGGGCTCAGCTTCTTCATTTGTATATTTGGACAATTGAAATGTATGCTCCCTGAGTTTCTTCTGAGTACCAAAATTTTATGATTTTGCTAAGCACACTTATATGTTATGTATCAATCCTGGTGATGCATGTGAATACAGTTAAATGCTGGTAGTGTATATAATTCAGAACTGAAAGAAATACCTTTGGGTTTGGCTTGGGGAAGTATAAAAGCACTATACCAGTTGTAGTCTTCTATTGCTGTCTAACAAATTACCACAAATTGTGTGGCTTGGAATAAGACACACTTATTATTTCATGATTTCCATGGTGTAGGAGTCTTAACATGGTTTAGCTGGGTGTTCTGCTAAGGGTCTACTCACAAGGCTACAGTCAAGGTTCATTGGGGGTACATTCATTTCTGGGGCTCGGTTTTCTTTCAAGCTCAGGTTGTTGGCAGAATCCATTTCTTCATGGTTGTTGAATGGAGGGCCCCATTTTCTGGCTGGCTCTCAGCTAAGCTCAAGATGTTCTCTGCTCCTGGAGATTGCCTGCAATTTCTTGCTCTGTGGCTCTCTTGTAGGCATTCTTGAAACCTGGAAGCCCACTTCTTCAAGCCAACAAGGAATAGTCTCTCCCCGCTATCTTCTAAGATGGAGTATTGGATAAGTGAACTGGGTTAAATGGTGTCCCTCCCCTCCAAATTCATATCGACCTAGAACCTTACATTGTGACCATATTAGAAATAAGTCTTTGCCAATGTAATTAGTCAAATTAAGATGAGGTCCTACTCATCTTATGAGGAGTAAAGTTGGCCCTAGTCTAATGACTCATGTTCTTAAAAAAAAATAGAGGTACAGAGATACACAGGAAGAAGATGGTCTTATGACAATGAGCTAGATATTGGATTTAGGGTGCCACAGGACAAGAAACACTAAGGATTGCTGAAAACTACCAGAAGCCGGTAAAATCTAGAGATTTTAGAGAAGGTGTGGACCTACAGACCACTTGATTATACACTTCTAGTGTCCCCAACTATAAGAGAATAAATTCCCATTGTTCTAAGCCACCAAATTTGTGGGACTTTGTTATAGCAGCCCTAGAAAACTAATACAATAACAATGTAATTGTGGGAATAACAGTATTCCATGACCTTGGCTATATAAAAATCAAATCAAAGCAGTGACATCCTAATCCCTTTAACATTTTTTGTTAGAAGCAAGTCACAGATTCCTCCCACACTGAAGGGTAAAGGATTATACAAGGCATTGACTATTTGGGGTCACCTTAGGATGTATCTGCCCCATCAATACAAAGTTATGCTATTTTGTTTTGAGATTGGGCCCGTTATGTAGAATTGAATTAAGTAGTTCTATTTAATTCTCTTTTACCATTTCTAATTATTTAAAAATTATCTGCAGAGATATTTTATTAAAAAGTTTCAATATGACTGATTTTTTTTTTTTTTTTAATTTTGGAATATAACTTTTTATTTTTTATAAACATATATTTTTATCCCCAGGGGTACAGGTCTGTGAATCACCAGGTTTACACACTTCACAGCATTCACCAAAGCACATACCCTCCCCAATGTCCATAATCCCACCCCCTTCTCCCAAACCGCCTCCCCCCAGCAACCCTCAGTTTGTTTTGTGAGATTAAGAGTCACTTATGGTTTGTCTCCCTCCCAATCCCATCTTGTTTCATTGATTCTTCTCCTACCCACTTAAGCCTCCATGTTGCATCACCACTTCCTCATATCAGGGAGATCATATGATAGTTGTCTTTCTCTGCTTGACTTATTTCGCTAAGCATGATACGCTCTAGTTCCATCCATGTTGTCGCAAATGGCAAGACTTCATTTCTTTTGATGGCTGCATAGTATTCCATTGTGTATATATACCACATCTTCTTGATCCATTCATCTGTGGATGGACATCTAGGTTCTTTCCATAGTTTGGCTATTGTGGACATTGCTGCTATAAACATTCGGGTGCATGTGCCCCTTTGGATCACGACGTTTGTATCTTTAGGGTAAATACCCAATAGTGCAATTGCTGGGTCATAGGGCAGTTCTATTTTCAACATTCTGAGGAACCTCCATGCTGTTTTCCAGAGTGGCTGCACCAGCTTGCATTCCCACCAACAGTGTAGGAGGGTTCCCCTTTCTCCACATCCTCGCCAGCATCTGTCATTTCCTGACTTGTTGATTTTAGCCATTCTGACTGGTGTAAGGTGATATCTCATTGTGGTTTTGATTTGTATTTCCCTGATGCCGAGTGATATGGAGCACTTTTTCATGTGTCTGTTGGCCATCTGGATGTCTTCTTTGCAGAAATGTCTGTTCATGTCCTCTGCCCATTTCTTGATTGGGTTATTTGTTCTTTGGGTGTTGAGTTTGCTAAGTTCTTTATAGATTCTGGACACTAGTCCTTTATCTGATATGTCGTTTGCAAATATCTTCTCCCATTCTGTCAGTTGTCTTTTGATTTTGTTAACTGTTTCCTTTGCTGTGCAAAAGCTTTTGATCTTGATGAAATCCCAATAGTTCATTTTTTCCCTTGCTTCCCTTGCCTTTTGCGTTGTTCCTAGGAAGATGTTGCTGCGGCAGAGGTCGAAGAGGTTGCTGCCTGTGTTCTCCTCAAGGATTTTGATGGATTCCTTTCGCACATTGAGGTCCTTCATCCATTTTGAGTCTATTTTTGTGTGTGGTGTAAGGAAATGGTCCAATTTCATTTTTCTGCATGTGGCTGTCCAATTTTCCCAGCACCATTTATTGAAGAGGCTGTCTTTTTTCCATTGGACATTCTTTCCTGCTTTGTCGAAGATTAGTTGACCATAGAGTTGAGGGTCTATTTCTGGGCTCTCTATTCTGTTCCATTGATCTATGTGTCTGTTTTTGTGCCAGTACCATGCTGTCTTGATGATGACAGCTTTGTAATAGAGCTTGAAGTCCGGAATTGTGATGCCACCAACGTTGGCTTTCTTTTTCAATATCCCTTTGGCTATTCAAGGTCTTTTCTGGTTCCATATAAATTTTAGCATTATTTGTTCCATTTCTTTGAAAAAGATGGATGGTACTTTGATAGGAATTGCATTAAATGTGTAGATTGCTTTAGGTAGCATAGACATTTTCACAATATTTATTCTTCCAATCCAGGAGCATGGAACATTTTTCCATTTCTTTGTGTCTTCCTCCATTTCTTTCATGAGTACTTTATAGTTTTCTGAGTATAGATTCTGTGTCTCTTTGGTTAGGTTTATTCCTAGGTATCTTATGGTTTTGGATGCAATTGTAAATGGGATTGACTCCTTAATATATCTTTCTTCTGTCTTGCTGTTGGTGTAGAGAAATGCAACTGATTTCTGTGCATTGATTTTATATCCTGACACTTTACTGAATTCCTGTATAAGTTCTAGCAGTTTTGGAGTGGAGTCTTTTGGGTTTTCCACATATAGTATCATATCATCTGCGAAGAGTGATAATTTGACTTCTTCTTTGCCGATTTGGATGCCTTTAATTTCCTTTTGTTGTCTGATTGCTGAGGCTAGGACCTCTAGTACTATGTTGAATAGCAGTGGTGATAATGGACATCCCTGCCGTGTTCCTGACCTTAGTGGAAAAGCTTTCAGTTTTTCTCCATTGAGAATGATATTTGCGGTGGGTTTTTCATAGATGGCTTTGATGATATTGAGGTATGTGCCCTCTATCCCTACACTTTGAAGAGTTTTGATCAGGAAGGGATGCTGTACTTTGTCAAATGCTTTTTCAGCATCTATTGAAAGTATCATATGGTTCTTGTTCTTTCTTTTATTGATGTGTTGTATCACATTGACTGATTTGCGGATGTTGAACCAACCTTGCAGCCCTGGAATAAATCCCACTTGGTCGTGGTGAATAATCCTTTTAATGTACTGTTGAATCCTATTGGCTAGTATTTTGTTGAGTATTTTCGCATCTGTGTTCATCAAGGATATCGGTCTATAGCTCTCTTTTTTGGTGGGATCCTTGTCTGGTTTTGGGATCAAGGTGATGCTGGCCTCATAAAATGAGTTTGGAAGTTTTCCTTCCATTTCTATTTTTTGGAACAGTTTCAGGAGAATAGGAATTAGTTCTTCTTTAAATGTTTGGTAGAATTCCCCCGGGAAGCCATCTGGCCCTGGGCTTTTGTTTGTTTGGAGATTTTTAATGACTGTTTCAATCTCATTACTGGTTATGGGTCTGTTCAGGCTTTCTATTTCTTCCTGGTTCAGTTGTGGTAGTTTATATGTTTCTAGGAATGCATCCATTTCTTCCAGATTGTCAAATTTATTGCCGTAGAGTTGCTCATAGTATGTTCTTATAATAGTTTGTATTTCCTTGGTGTTAGTTGTGATCTCTCCTCTTTCATTCATGATTTTATTTATTTGGGTCCTTTCTCTTTTCTTTTTGATAAGTCGGGCCAGGGGTTTATCAATTTTATTAATTCTTTCAAAGAACCAGCTCCTACTTTCGTTGATTTTTTCTATTGTTTTTTTGGTTTCTATTTCATTGATTTCTGCTCTGATCTTTATGATTTCTCTTCTCCTGCTGGGCTTAGGGTTTCTTTCTTGTTCTTTCTCCAGCTCCTTTAGGTGTAGGGTTAGGTTGTGTACCTGAGACCTTTCTTGTTTCTTGAGAAAGGCTTGTACCGCTATATATTTTCCTCTCAGGACTGCCTTTATTGTGTCCCACAGATTTTGAACTGTTGTATTTTCATTATCATTTGTTTCCATGATTTTTTTCAATTCTTCTTTAATTTCCCGGTTGACCCATTCATTCTTTAGAAGGATACTGTTTAGTCTCCATGTATTTGGGTTCTTTCCAAACTTCCTTTGGTGGTTGAGTTCTAGCTTTAGAGCATTGTGGTCTGAAAATATGCAGGGAATGATCCCAATCTTTTGATACCGGTTGAGTCCTGATTTAGGACCGAGGATGTGATCTATTCTGGAGAATGTTCCATGTGCACTAGAGAAGAATGTGTATTCTGTTGCTTTGGGATGAAATATTCTGAATATATCTGTGATGTCCATCTGGTCCAGTGTGTCGTTTAAGGACTTTATTTCCTTGCTGACCTTTTGCTTGGATGACCTGTCCATTTCAGTGAGGGGAGTGTTAAAGTCCCCTACTATTATTGTATTGTTGTTGATGTGTTTCTTTGATTTTGTTATTAATTGGTTTATATAGTTGGCTGCTCCCACGTTGGGGGCATAGATATTTAAAATTGTTAAATCTTCTTGTTGGACAGACCCTTTGAGTATGATATAGTGTCCTTCCTCATCTCTTATTATAGTCTTTGGCTTAAAATCTAATTGATCTGATATAAGGATTGCCACTCCTGCTTTCTTCTGATGTCCATTAGCATGGTAAATTCTTTTCCACCCCCTCACTTTAAATCTGGAGGTGTCTTCGGGCTTAAAATGAGTTTCTTGGAGGCAACATATAGATGGGTTTTGTTTTTGTATCCATTTTGATACCCTGTGTCTTTTGACAGGGGCATTTAGCCCATTCACATTCAGGGTAACTATTGAGAGATATGAATTTAGTGCCATTGTATTGCCTGTAAGGTGACTGTTATTGTATATGGTCTCTGTTCCTTTCTGATCTACCACTTGTAGGCTCTCTCTTTGCTTAGAGGACCCCTTTCAATATTTCCTGTAGAGCTGGTTTGGTATTTGCAAATTCTTTCAGTTGTTGTTTGTCCTGGAAGCTTTTAATCTCTCCTTCTATTTTCAATGATAGCCTAGCTGGATATAGTATTCTGGGCTGCATGTTTTTCTCGTTTAGTGCTCTAAAAATATCATGCCAGCTCTTTCTGGCCTGCCAGGTCTCTGTGGATAAGTCAGCTGCCAATCTAATATTTTTACCATTGTATGTTACAGACTTCTTTTCCCGGGCTGCTTTCAGGATTTTCTCTTTGTCACTGAGACTTGTAAATTTTACTATTAGGTGACGGGGTGTGGGCCTATTCTTATTGATTTTGAGGGGCGTTCTCTGAACCTCCTGAATTTTGATGCTCGTTCCCTTTGCCATATTGGGGAAATTCTCCCCAATAATTCTCTCCAGTATACCTTCTGCTCCCCTCTCTCTTTCTTCTTCTTCTGGAATCCCAATTATTCTAATGTTGTTTCGTCTTATGGTGTCACTTATCTCTCGAATTCTCCCCTCATGATCCAGTAGTTGTTTGTCCCTCTTTTGCTCAGCTTCTTTATTCTCTGTCATTTGGTCTTCTATATCACTAATTCTTTCTTCTGCCTCATTTATCCTAGCAGTTAGAGCCTCCATTTTTGATTGCACCTCATTAATAGCTTTTTTGATTTCAACTTGGTTAGATTTTAGTTCTTTTATTTCTCCAGAAAGGGCTTTTATATCTCTCGAGAGGGTTTCTCTAATATCTTCCATGCCTTTTTCGAGCCCGGCTAGAACCTTGAGAATTGTCATTCTGAACTCTAGATCTGACATATTACCGATGTCTGTATTGATTAGGTCCCTAGCCTTCGGTACTGCCTCTTGTTCTTTTTTTTGCGTTGAATTTTTACGTCTTGTCATTTTGGCCAGATAAGAGTAAATGAAGGGGCAAGTAAAATACTAAAAGGGTGGCAACAACCCCAGAAAAATATGCTTTAACTAAATTAGAAGAGATCCAAAATCGTGAGTGGGGAGAAAGGGGATAAAAAGAGGTTCAAAAAGAAAGAAAGAAAAAAAAAGAAAAGAAAAAAAATTTTTTTAAAAAAAGAAAACACCTGAGAAAAATGTAAAAAAGAAAAAATATATATATTAGATAAACTAGTAAAAAATCGTTAAAAAAGAAAAAGGTAAGAGTTAAAAAAAAAAAATTTTTACCCGAAGGCGAGAAGAAAAAGAAAAAAAAAAAAATGAAAAAGAAAAAATTAAATTAACTGCAAGACTGAAAAAAAATCACAGGAAAAAAGCCATGAGTTCCTTGCTTGGCTTTCTCCTCCTCTGGAATTCTGCTGCTCTCCTTGGTATTGAAACCGCACTCCTTGGTAGGTGAACTTGGTCTCGGCTGGATTTCTTGTTGATCTTCTGGGGGAGGGGCCTGTTGTAGTGATTCTCACGTGTCTTTGCCCCAGGCGGAATTACACCGCCCTTACCCGGGGTCGGGGTGAGTAATCTGCTCGGGTTTGCTTTCAGGAGCTTTTGTTCCCTGAGCGCTTTCCGTAGAGTTCCGGAGGACGGGAACACAAATGGCGGCCTCCTGGTCTCCGGCCTGGAGGAGCCGAGAGCCCAGGGCCCCACTCCTCAGTGCGCCCTCAGAGAACAGCGCCAGTTACTCCCGTCTGCCTGACCTCCGGCCGCGCTCCGAGCTCACCGAGCCTGCGACCCGTTCAAGGTAACACCGAGCTGTGAGCTTACTGTCGGCTCTGTTTATGTAGCCGGCTTTCCCGTTCCAATACCCGCAAGCTCTGCGACACTCAGACACCCCCGATCCTTCTGTGACCCTGCGGGACCTGAGGCCACGCTGACCCCGCGTGGGCTTCGCCCCGGTTTAGCCTCTGGAGCGATGTCCCTCAGCGGAACAGACTTTTAAAAGTCCTGATTTCGTGCGCGGTTGCTCCGCTGCTTGCCGGGAGCCGGCCCCTCCCCCCGGGGTCTATCTTCCCGTCGCTTTGGATTCACTTCTCCGCTGGTCCTACCTTTCAGAAAGCGGTTGTTTTTCTGTTTCCAGAATTGCTGTTATTCTTCTCTTCGGTCTGCCGATGGATTTTCAGGTGTTTGCAATCTTTAGATAAGCTATCTAGCTGATCTCCGGCTAGCTGAAGCAGTCTCAGCTTGCTACTTCTCCGCCATCTTGACTCCTCCCTCATGACTGATTTTTTTTTAAATGATGGCTCTTTTTCTTGAAGTTCATCACTCTTGACATTTTCTTTGCACTTAATTGTCTCTTTAAATTGGATTTGTTGATATTTTGGCCATAGGTTGCTCTGAGGATGAAAATTAGTCATTTGAAAGCATAATAAAGAGAAAGTTTATTAGCTAAATTTTGGCCTCTTAAAAACATCATTAGTACTCTAAGAGATACTTGTCAATAGATCAGCATTCCATTGAGCACCTACCATATACTTGGCATTGTACAAGATTATTAAGTATACTTGAGTACATCTTCATTATTTTCAATGATAAAATGTGATCAAAATCAAGTTGAGACTCATCAGCTATAAAAAGTCATTGCTGTCAGATCGAAGATATACTTACACAAAACATTAGTAGATTGTGTCATATTAGACTTCATAGAACTGCAGTTCAGGGTTATCAAGAACCAAAAAAAAAAAAAAAAAAAGGAATGACTCTAATTGACTCTAGGTACTCTTGTTTTCATACTGGTTCTTGAATTCAAACTTCCACCAATACTATGAAATACAGTCAGATTTGTGAACTAGTGTTTCAGACACATCTCTCATATTTTCCTATGGATTTTTCTTTTGGGGCTGTTAGACAGGCATGTTTTTCTTTGGGTACCGCCATAGAACTCCCTTATGGGATAGATTTCAACCCTTAGTCAGCCTTGGGGAAAAATAAATGTTTCTTTATATATGAACTTAGTGCATATCATGTTGCATAGCTATTCTGGGTGCAAAGTCCCTATACATTATTCTTTGGGGTTCAAATTTTCCTTTCATAGGTAGTTTGTTTGAAAACCTATCACTATTGTCAAAGATAGAGGCTTACATAGTTTCATACACAATGCTGTCAAAGTCTGGTCTCTATTCTTGATTCTATAAAGATCATAATTAAATATTTCTCTTCTTGCCAAATTCCTATCTTTAACTCTGCATGAACAATCCTTTGGGGTATTGGTATTTAATACTGCCAGAGAAAGGTATTAAATGCTATAATTCCAGAAAGATTATTTGGATAATATCAGACATGGAAAAATAAAGTGTATTTCGGATCTCAACTCTTGGAATTGCCATGTAATGTAATGAAGTTAAATTGCTTCATGTAAAGAAGTTCATATGGTTGGGTTCCTGGCTCTGGATTTTGGCAAAATGAAGTGTTATGTAGGTCCCTCATGAAACTAGATGATCAAAGGCAGCCATTCTCCTTTACATTTTCTGTAGTGAGCCTTTCAATGAGAGAGGACAGAATTGTATAGATTAAAAACAAAACAAAACAAACAAAAAAAACCACCACACAATTTGACCTGAGTTCAGATTTTAGCTCCGGCACTTTTTAGTTATAAAATAGGGTAGTATGATATATCATAGGGTATTTGTGGTGATTAAAATGAATGTAAATGACATAGGTTGAAGCCAAGTATGTAGGAAGTACTCAATATATGTTAGTTAAAATGAATAAAGCAGTAAAATTTCAACTAAACACTCTCTTCCAATTGTCTGTGAAGAAAGCTTAGACTATGGGAAAATTTACAAATGATGTTGGGATTTTCTTTTGACTAAAATATTTTGGCACCACTTATTCTGGTGGAAGGAACAACACATTCAGTGGCCACCTACTGCATGTCAGATGATGTGTTAGAATTTTTGCATAGATGAGCTCATCAAATTCTAAAAAAAGACAAAAAACAAAGTGAGCAAACAAACTTATGAGTCTCATTTCAAAATAAGGAATTGAGCTCTAATTATAAGTTTCAGGGCTGTGATTTAAGTTAATATCTCTTTGGCTCTCTAATCTAGGCTTTTTCTGCTCTACCATGCTGCCTCTCAAATGACAAAGTCCTCTGAAACTCATATTATATGACTTCTGTATGTCCTGAAGAGAGAAAAATAAAAATGAAAATTGGTAAAGACTTTTACCATGCAAAAAACTTAACATTTACTATGGGAAGGCATAACTGATTTTAAATGGTGAACAAGCCTACAGATTTTTTGGGAGGCTTTTAAATGTGATTAGGCATACCCAATGAGACACATTTTCGACTTGCTTATGTAGATATTTCTCTTTTACTCCCACCCACACATACATGCAGTCACAGTTGCCTGGACCAGTTTGTGTCTGCTGACAATCTTCGGCTCAGTTAGATGGGAGGTGGGTGGTAAGGAATAGTGTCTGGGAAATAACTGCATTTGCATTTTGAAAAGATCATGCTGGCTGCAGTGCGTAGATTAGATTAGAGAAGTCTAGATGAATGCAAGGAGATCATTTAGGAGGCTACTGCAGTAGTTTAGGTGAAAGATGTTAGTCTTAGAGTAAACTAGTACTAATCAAGAGGGTGAAAATTCAGTGGATTTGAGATGGAAGTGAAATCAGTAGGACTGTGAAGGACTGCATATAAGTGGAGGGGTGAGAAAGGTTTAGATAGAACTCTTCTGTCAGATTTGTTGAGATAGGGGAAACAGAAGTAGAATCACATTTTAGGGGAAAAATGAATACCTAGGTTTTTATATATGTTGAATTTGAATGGACCAAATTTAGAAATGTTGAGTTTGACTTCCGAATGAATATTTAGGATGGGAAGTTGATAATAAAGATCTTAAACTCAGAGAATAGACCTGGACTAGAGACATAAATATGGAGAGTAATCATAGTGTATACAGTGATTAAAGCTGTGGACCTGGATGTGATTTTCTCAGAAAAGCACAAGGATAAGACAGAAATTTGTCTACTACTCAGGCTTTTGGAAGTCTAATATCGGATAACTGGGTGGATGCTGATGAGCTTGCAAAGTAAATACAGGTGTGACTAGAGATAGGAGAACAAACCCAAGTAGCTGTGGGAAGAAAGTATTTCAAAAGAAGAGGTGATTAACACATATTTAACACATATGTAATAAATGAGGACTGAAACATGTCCATAGATTTGTGACATGGAACAAATTAGTGACCTTAATAAGATCTCTTTTGGTAAAATGATGAAGGTAGAAACTGAGTTTTTGAGGTTGAGGAGTGAGCAGGAGGTAAAAAATCAGAATAGCGTGGAGGAAAAATAAAACCTCTTTAAGAGTTTGGTTATGGGACTGCTGGATGGCTCACTGGGTTAAGTATCCAACTCGGTTTCAGCTCAGGTATGATCTCAGGGTCATAAGATTGAGCCCCAAATTGGGCTCTATGCTCATCATGGAGTCTATCTGAGATTTTCCCTCCATGTCCCCCTCTGCACCTCTTCTTGCTCACATTTGAGCAGATGTGCAAGTTCTTCCTCTCTCTCTAAAATAAATAAAATCTTTTTTTTTTTAAGTAGTTTGGTTAGGTTTTTACAATCTGTTTAAAGCAGTTGGGCTTTATTTTTTCTTCTTCTTTCCTATTTTGGAAAAGAAAAAAATTACTATTTCTTGGGACAACTTTTTTTCTTGCACTGGAACCAAACAGAAAAAAAGAAAACAACAAAGAAAGAGAACTAAATTAAGGCCAAATCTTTACATTTTGTCTAAGTCCCCATATTCTTCTCTATGTTAGAAAAGCCAATTATGTCTCCTGCTCCTGAAAGTGGTGGCCTTGTGAAAAAGGGATCCTATAGTGCCCAGGGCCTGATGCTTCAGGGAATACCTCCAGTGTGAGGTGAGAGTGCTCTGTTGTATTCTGGCTATTTTGTCCTCCAGGCCCGTCACCTGCAGAGGCTCTCCTTATCTACCATGCACAGTATTTGGTCCCTGGCCTGAATCTAGTGAGTTTTAACCAGGTGTGCTTTTGTCTGCTTGTGAAATGAGACCTGTTACCACCTCCACCAGAACCGAGATCCTGCAAAACTCTCTGGTCAGGAGATGTGGTGTGGGCAAGGGTTTGTGCAGGTCTTCTGCAGGAAGTGACCTTCTCCATGGGCCTCAGGCAAGTGTAGCTGAGAAAGGCAGTTGCACTGGAATGCAGGGAGTGTGGCTTAGTATAAGTCATTTAGACTGATTCCTATGGGTGGCTTATTGTTTATGCAGAGGAGTGGGGGGAGGAAAATGGCAATGGCCCTTACTTTATTCAAAGAGAGATGTCTCTGTGAAAGCTGCTTCTCAGGGACAAGCTCCAGAAGAGCAAATAATTTCCCCACTGTGTGCCCCAGATTCTCTTCAGATCACTGTTTCTGTGCTGTATGCCCCTGGGTTGTTTCCCTGCCTTATCTCCAAGAGAGACACAATACCCTGAGGACTCTTTCCCAGCCAAGCCCACTGATCTTTAAAACTTCTGGCTATAAGCCCTGTGGATTGCAAAAACTCATGAAATTCAGCCCCTCTCATTTTCCAAGCCAGTGGCTAAGGGGAAACCTCCTTGTGCGGTCTTCTGTGTGGTTTTCTATCTCTATCTCTATCTCTGTCTCTATCTCTATCTCTGTCTCTGTCTCTGTTTCTCTATCTCTGCCTTCTTTGTGCATGGCTCCCTTCCTTCCACATCAGAGCAGCCAGGATCCATTTCTCCCCAAACGATGTCTCTGTACTTTCTATCTTCTTTTATGTGGCCTCCTCTCTCCATTTAGTTGTGGTGTTTGTTCTGTCAGTCTTCAGGTCAATTTCTGGGGTATTTAAGATTATTTGATAGTTATCTAGTTGTATTTGTGGGACAACATGCACCTAGGATTCTCCTACTCTACTGCTATCTTCCTGTCTCCACCATAATTTTTAATTAAAAAATTATTTACATGAATTACAGTAATTGTTTTGCCACACAGTTCTATGAAATTGAACATATATAGTTTCTGTAACTACCACTCTAATCAGCATATAGAACCATTTCATCACCATAGGAATCTTTCCATGCTATTTGCACCCTTTCCTCACCTAACTTTTGGAAACCACTTATCATTCTCTGTCTCTGCAATTTTATCTTTTTGACAATGCCATATAAATGGAGTCACAGAATACCTAACTTTTTAAGGCTAACACTCAAGTGACTGTGCCACCAGGTGCACCACTGGCTTCCATGTTTTCTGATGAATTTGAATTATTCCCCATGAATAATGTGTCAGTTACTCTGATTACTTTAAAAAATTTAGCAGTTTATGTTGTTTCTTGTATTTCTTTTGAGTTTCTACTGTTTAGGATTCACTGGGATTTTTAAAAATCTGTAACTTTATGTTTTTCACCATATTTTAGAAGTTTTCATTCATTGTATCTTCAAAGTTTTTTGAGCACTGGATTTTTTCTCTTCTTCTGGGACTCCAATGACTAAAATATTAGATCTTTTGATAATACAAATCCTTGAGGGTGTGTTAATTTTTTTTCCTCAGTTAGGAAAATACCTATAAATCTGTCTTCCAAGTTTACTTATTTTTTTTCTTTATCATCTCCAATCTGCTATTGAGCCTTCACAATAAAATTTAAATTTTAGTTATTGGTTTTTACAGTTCTAAAACTTCTGTCTAGTTCTTTATAACTTCTACTGTCCTTATTGAGATTTTATGTTTTTTATTTTTTTTTCTAGAAAGATTTTTGTAATAGATATAAAGTCTTTGTCCAATAATTCTACCTGTGTTTTTTTCAGTTTTGATATCTGTTGATTGTCTTTTGCCATGCAAAGTCAAGTATTAGTAGTTCTTTATATGCCAGATAATTTTAGGTTGTATTTTAGATATTTTGAATGTAACATTATGAGACTCTTGGTCTTGTTTAAATCCTTTGGAGAATGTTGATACTTTTGTTTTAACAGGCAAAGAACCCAAGTAGTGTAGGTCAAAAGTTCTGAGCAACCTTCTGTGGGTTGTGGTTTCAATGTCAGCTTTATTTTCAAAGCTTTGCCATTCTACTCTGATTATGTCCCATGTACACACCTCATTCAATGGCTAGTCCAGCACTTATTCTTCATTCATTTCTCATACATAGACTTTGTTATGCTGTTTAAGATCTGATCCATTCATATACAATTTGGAGGTGAGTCTAGGAGTTCATAATTTCGTGGTGTTACTTTCTCAAACTCCTTTCTGACTCCAGAAATTTCCAGTTTCCTGATATTTCCCTTGCTGGTTTTCTGGCTAGAAAGCTGGAACTTTATTTAACTGTCTTTGCTTCCTACTTCTCATTACTGCATCTTCACCTGAGGTCCATTGATGGGCAGAGACATAGAGAAAGAGTAATGGGATTTGTCCCCCTCTCTGGTTTTGACTTTCCTTACCCTCAAGCTCTAAAATAAATTCCCAGTGGAGGAGTCAAGATGGCCGAGAAGTAGCAGGCTGAGACAACATCAGGTAGGAGGAGATCAGCTAGATAGCTAATCAAACCATTCTGAAGACCTACAAATCCAAAAGGAGATTGAAGAGAAGAAGAACAGCAATTTAGAAACAGAAAATCAACCACTTTCTGAAAGGTAGGAACAGAGGAGAAGTGAATCCAAAGTGACGGGAAGATAGACCATGGAGGGAGGGGTTGGCTCCAACAAGTGGTGGAGCAATGGAGCACAAAATCTGAACTTTTAAAAGTCTGCTCCACTAAGGGACATTGCTCCAGAGACTAAGCCAGGGTGAAGCCCATGCAGGGACAGTGAGGCCTCAGTTCCCACGGGGTCACAGAAGGATCAGGGCTGTCTGAGTGTCACAGAGCTCACAGGTATTAGAGCAGGGAAGCTGGCCACAGAGACAGAGCCAAGGAGTGAGCTCTCAACTCAGGGTTCCCTTAAAGCATGATCCTTGGCACCGGCCACTGCTCTGTGAGCAGGGACCCCACAAGGTCCAGGGAGACCCCCCCCCCGGAAGAGCTCAGGGATCTGTGAGGTTCAGAGACTCCAGGTGGAGCTGTGTGCCAGAGACAGAGATGCTTGGACACAGGCTGGATGAGCTTGGAGCACAGCCAGAGGTGAGGGAGACGAGAGTGATTGAGTGCTTTTCTCCAAGGGCGCACTGAGGAGTGGGACCCTGAGCTCTTGGTTCCTCCAGGCTGGAGATTGGGAGGCCACCATTTTCACTCCCGCCCTCTGGAACTCTACAGAAAGTGTTCAGGGGACAAAAGCTCCTAAAAGGGAGCCGGAGCGAATTACTTAGCCTGGCCCCTGGAAAGGGCAGTGCAATTCTGCCTTGGGCAAAGACACTTGAGAATCCCTACAACAGGCCCCTCCACAAGAAGATCAGCAAGAAATCCAGCCATGAACAAGTTCACTTACCAAGAAGAACAATGGAATTCCAGAGGAGGAGAAAGCAAAGCATGGAATTCAAGGCTTTCTCCCCATGATTCCTTAGTCTTGCAAAGTTAATTTTTTTTAATTTTATTTTTTTCCTTCTAATTTTTTTTAAACTTTTATCCTTTCTTCTTTTAATGTTATTTTAACTAGTTTATCTTAAAAATACCTTTCAAAAAATCTTTTTTAAACCTTATTCTTATAGTCATAGTTTATCCTTCTTGTGTATAACTTTTTGAATACACATAGGGTTTTTTTCTTCTTAAAAAAAATTGGAATACAACTTCTTCTAATAGATCAAAATATACCCTAAATATAGCACAGGGCTTTGTTATAATCTCCAGCCTGAGCAAATTCTCACTGGGTTAGATACTTAGATACTCCTTAGATACTCCTTTTTTAGAAATTAAAAAAAAAATTTCATCTTCCTAGTCATATTCCATCCCTTCATCATGTTTACTCCTATACATGTTTTTCAGTCTTTAAAATTTTGGGAAGTAGTTTCTTCTAAGAGACCAAAATACTGCCAAAATTAAGTGGGTGACCCTGTAGTAGTCATCAGTCTAATATAAAAAAATATAAATAAATAAATAAATATATATATATATATATATTATTTTTTATATTTCTTCTTCTGTTTTTCTTTTTAAATTTTTTTTTATTGAACTAATTTTTACCCTCTTTATTTCCCCCATGATTTGGTGTGTCTTCTGATTTGGTTGAAGCACATTTTACTGGTGTCCTTGCCACCCTTTTAGTATTTTATTTTCTCCTTCATATATTCTTATCTGGATAAAATGACAAGGCAGAAAAACTCACCACAAACACACACACACACACAAAAGAACAAGAGGCAGTAACATGCGCCAGGGACCTAATCAGTATGGACATTGGTAATATGTCGTATCTGGAGTTCAGAATGATGAATCTCAAGGTGGTAGCCAGGATCAAAAAAGGCATGAAAGATTAGATAAATACTGTCTTGATAAATAAAAGTACTTTCTGGAGAAATAAAAGAACTAAAATCTAACCAAGTTGAAATTTTTAAAAAAGCGATTAATGAGGTGCAATAAAAAATGGAGGCTTTTACTGCGAGGAAAAATGATGCAGAAGAGAGAATTAGTGATATAAAAGACCAAATGACAGAGAATAAAGAAGCTGAGCAGAATAGAGACAAACAACTGGACCATGAGGGGAGAATTCGATAGATAAGTGATACCATAAGACAAAACAACATTAGAATATTTGGGATTCCAGAAGAAGAAAGAGAGAAGGAAGTAGAAGGTATATTGGAGAGAATTATTGGAGAGAATTTCCATAATATGACAAAGGAAACAAGCATCAAAATCCAGGAGGCACAGAGAACTGCCCTCAAAGTCAATAAGAATAGGTCCACACCCCGTCACCCAATAGTAAAATTTACAAGTCTTAGCGACAAAGAAAAAACCCTGAAAGCAGCCCTGGACAAGAAGTCTGTAACATACAATGGTAAAAATATTAGATTGGCAAAAAACTTATCCACAGAGACCTGGAAGGCCAGAAAGAACTGGCATGATATATTCAGAGCACTAAATGAGAAAGATATGCAGCCAAGAATACTATATCCAGCTAGGCTATCATTGAAAATAGAAGGAGAGATGAAAAGCTTCCAGGAAAAACAAAAATGAAAAAATTTGTAAACACCAAACTAGCTCTACAGAAAATATTGAAAGGGGTCCTCTAAGCAAAGAGAGAGCCTTAGAGTAGTGGATCAGAAAGGAACAGAGACAATACACAGTAACAGTCACCTTACAGGCAATACAATGGCACTAAATTCATATCTCTCAATAGTCACCCTGAATGTAAATTTGCTAAATGCCCCAATCAAAAGACACAGGGTATCAGAGTGGATAAAAAAACCAAAACCCATCAATATGCTGCCTACAAGAAATTTATTTTAGACCCCAAAACACCTCCAGATTGAAAGTGAAGGGGTGAAAAACAATTTGCCATGCTAATGGACATCAAAAGAAAGCTGGGGTGCCACCCCTTATATCAGATCAGATTGATCCTTATATCAGATCAATTAGATTTTAAGCCAAAGACTATAATAAGAGATGAGGAAGGACACTATATCATACTCAAAGGGTCTGTCCAACAAGAAAATCTAATAATTTTAAATATCTATGCCCCCAACATGGGAGCAGCCAACTACATAAACCAATTAATAACAAAGTCAAAGAAACGCATTGACAATAATACAATAATAGTAGGGGACCTTAACACTCCCCTCACTGAAATGGACAGATCATCCAAGCAAAAGATCAACAAGGAAATAAAGGCCTTAAATGACATACTGGACCAGATGGACATCACAGGTAATTCAGAACATTCCATCCCAAAGCAACAGAATATGCATTTTTCTCTAGTGCACATGGAACATTCTCCAGAATAGATCACATCCTGGGTCATAAATTATGTCTCAACCGATATCAAAAGATTGGGATCATTCCCTGTATATTTCCAGAGCACAATGCTCTGAAGCTAGAACTCAATCACAAGAGGAAATTTGGAAAGAATCCAAATATACGGAGACTAAAGAGCATCCTTCTAAAGAATGAATGGGTCAACCAGGAAATTAAAGAAGAATTGAAAAAATTCATGGAAACAAAAGAAAATGAAAACACAACTATTCAAAATCTGTGTGGACACAGCAAAGGCAGTCCTGAGAGGAAAATATATAGTGGTATAAGCCTTTCTGAAGAAACAATAAAGGTCTCAAGTACACAATCTAACCCTACACTTAAAGGAGCTGGAGAAAGAACAAGAAAGAAACCCTAAACCCAGTTGGAGAAGAGAAAACATAAAGATCAGAGCTGAAATCAATGAAATAGAAACCAAGAAAACAATAGAACAAATCAACGAAACTAGGAGCTGGTTCCTTGGAAGAATTAATAAAATTGATAAAACCCTGGCCAGACTTATCAAAAAGAAAAGAGAAAGGACCCAAATAAATAAAACCATGAATGAAAGAGGAGAGATCAAAACCATCACCAAAGAAATCCAAACAATTACAAGAACATATTACGAGCAACTATATGCCAGCAAGTTTTACAATCTGGAAGAAACAGATGCATTCCTAGAGACATAAAAACTACCATAACTGAACCAGGAAGAAATAGGAAACCTGAATAGACCCATAACCAGTAAGGAGATTGAAGCAGTCACCAAAAATCTCCCCAAAAAACAAGAGCCCAGGGCCAGACGGCTTCTCAGGGGAATTCTACCAAACATTTCCAGAAGATAATTCCTATTCTCCTGAAACTGTTCCCAAAAATAGAAATGGAAGGAAAACTTACAAACTCATTTTATGAGGCCAGCATTACCTTGATCCCAAAACCAGACAACGATCCCATCAAGAAAGAGAATTACAGACCAATATCCTTGATGAACACAGATGTGAAAATTCTCACCAAAATACTAGCCAGTAGGATCCAACAGTACATTAAAAGGATTATTCACCACAACCAAGTGGGATTTATTCCAGGACTGCAAGGTTGGTTCAACATCAGCAACTCAATCAAGGTGATACAATAAATTAATAAAAGAAAGAACAAGAACCATATGACACTCTCAATAGATGCTGAAAAAGCATTTGACAAAGTACAGCATCCTTTCTTGATCAAAACTCTTCACAGTGGAGGGATAGAGGGTTCATTCTTCAGTATCATGAAAGCCATCTATCGAAAACCCACAACAAATATCATTCTCTTCAACAGTACATTAAAAGGATTATTCACCACGACCAAGTGGGATTTATTCCAGGGCTGCAAGGTTGGCTCAACATCTGCAAATCAGTCAATGTGATACAATACATTAATAAAAGAAAGAACAAGAACCATATGATACTCTCAATAGATGCTGAAAAAACATTTGACAAAGTACAGCATCCCTTCCTGATCAAAACTCTTCAAAGTGTAGGGATAGAGGGCACATACCTCAATATCATCAAAGCCATCTATGAAAAACCCACCGCAAATATCATTCTCAATGGAGAAAAACTGAAAGCTTTTCCGCTAAGGTCAGGAACATGGCAGGGATGTCCATTATCACCACTGCTATTCAACATAGTACTAGAAGTCCTAGCCTCAGCAATCAGACAACAAAAGGAAATTAAAGGCATCCAAATTGGCAAAGAAGAAGTCAAACTATACTATTCACAGATGACATGATACTCTATGTATGGGAAAACCCAAAAGATTCCACTCCAAAACTGCTAGTACTTATACAGGAATTCAGTAAAGTATCAGGATATAAAATCAATGCAAACAAATCAGTTGCATTTTTCTACACCAACAACAAGACAGAAGAAAAAATTAAGGAGTCAATCCCATTTACAATTGCACCCAAAATCATAAGATACCTAGGAATAAACCTAACCAAAGAGGCTAAGAATCTATACTCAGAAAACTATAAAGTACTCATGAAAGAAATTGAGGAAGACACAAAAAAATGGAAAAATGTTCCATGCTCCTGGATTGGAAGAATAAATATTGTGAAAATGTCTATGCTACCTAAAGCCATCTACACATTTAATGCAATTCCTATCAAAGTACCACCCATCTTTTTCAAAGAAATGGAACAAATAATTCTAAAATTTATATGGAACCAGAAGAGACCTCGAATAGCCAAAGGGATATTGAAAAAGAAAGCCAATGTTGGTGGCATCACAATTCCGGACTTCAAGCTCTATTACAAAGCTGTCATCATCAAGACAGCATGGTACTGGCACAAAAACAGACACATAGATCAATGGAACATAATAGAGAGCCCAGAAATAGACCCTCAACTCTATGGTCAACTAATCTTTGACAAAGCAGGAAAGAATGTCCAATGGAAAAAAGACAGCCTCTTCAATAAATGGTGTTGGGAAAATTGGACAGCCACATGCAGAAAAATGAAATTGGACCATTTCCTTACACCACACATGAAAATAGACTCAAAATGGATGAAGGACCTCAATTTGAGAAAGGAATCCATCCAAATTCTTGAGGAGAACACAGGCAGCAACCTCTTCGACCTCAACCACAGCAACATCTTCCTAGGTACATCACCGAAAGCAAGAGAAGCAAGGACAAAAATGAACTATTGGGATTTTATCAATATCAAAAGCTTTTACACAGCAAAGGAAACAGTCAACAAAACCAAAAGACAACTGACAGAATGCAAATGACATATCTGATAAAGGGCTAGTGTCCAAAATCTAAAAAGAACTTATCAAACTCAACACCCAAAGAACAAACAATCCAATCAAGAAATGGGCAGAAGACATGAACAGACATTTTCGCAATAAAGACATTCAGACGTCCAACAGACACATGAGAAAGTGCTCCACATCACTCGGCATCAGGGAAATACAAGTAAAAACCACAATGAGATATCACCTCACACCAGTCAGGAAAATTAACAAGTCAGGAAATGACAGATGCTGGCAAGGATGAGGAAAACGGGGAACCCTCCGACACTGTTGGTGGGAATGCAAGCTGGTGTAACCACTCTGGAAACAGCTTGGATATTCCTCAAGATGTTGAAAATAGAGCTACCCTATGACCCAGCAATTGCACTACTGGGTATTTACCCTAAAGATACAAACGTAATGATCCAAAGGGGCACGTGTACCTGAATGTTTATAGCAGCAATGTCTACAAAAGCCAAACTATGGAAAGAACCTAGATGTCCATCAACAGATGAATGGCTAAAGAAGATGTGGTATATATACACAATGGAATACTATGCAGCCATCAAAAGAAAGGAAATCTTGCCATTTGTGACAACGTGGATGGAACTAGAGGGTATCATGCTTAGCGAAATAAGTCAATTGGAGAAAGGCAACTATCATATGATCTCCCTGATATGAGGAAGTGGAGATGCAACGTGAGGGGTTAAGGGGGTAGGAGAAGAATGAATGAAACAAGATGGGATTGGGAGGGAGACAAATCATAAGTGACTCTTAATTTCACAAAACAAACTGAGGGTTGCTGGGGGGAGGGAGTTTGGGAGAGGGAGGTGGGGCTATGGACATTGGGGAGGGTATGTGCTATGGTGAGTGCTGTAAAGTGTGTAAACCTGGCGATTCACAGACCTGTACCCCTGGGATAAAAATACATTATATGTTTATAAAAAAATAAAATAAAATAAGCATGGAAAAAAATATCGTTCTCTGTCAGGTAAAACTGAGAGCTTTTCTGCTAAGATCAGGAACACAGCAGGGATGTCCATTATCACCACTGCTGTTCAACCAAGTACTAGAAGCCTAGCCTCAACAATCAGACAACAAAAAGAAATAAAAGGCATCCAAATCAGCAAAGAACAAGTCAAAATCTCACTCTTTGCAGATGATATGAGACTTTATGTGGAAAACCCAAAAGACTCCACTCCGAAACGACTTGTACAGGAATTCAGTAAAGTGTCAGGATATAAAATCAATGCACAGGAATCAATTGCATCTATTTACACCAAGAACAAGACAGAAGAAAGAGAAATTCAGGAGTCAATCCCATTTATAATTGCATGCAAAGCCATAAGATACCTAGGAATAAACCTAATCAAAGAGGCAAAGAATCTATACTCAGAAAACTATGAAGTACTCATGAAAGAAATTGAGGAAGACACAAAGAAATGGAAAAACGGTCCATGCTCATGGATTGGAAGAACAAATATTGTAACCTAAAGCAATCTACACAATGCAATCCCTAACAAAATCCCATCCATTTTTTTTTTTAAGAAATGGAACAAATAGCCCTAAAATTTATATGGAACCAGAAAAGACATGAATAGCCAGAGGAATATTGAAAAAGAAAGCCAATGTTGGTGGCATCACAATTCCGGACTTCAAGCTCTATTACAAAGCTGTCATCTTTAAGACAGTATGGTACTGGCACAAAAACAGACACATAGATCAAAGGAACAGAATAGAGAGCCCAGAAATAGACCCTCAACTTTATGGTCAACTAATCTTTGACAAGGCAGGAAGGAATGTCTAATGGAATAAAGACAGTCTCTTCAACAAGTGGTGCTGGGAAATTGGACAGCCATATGCAGAAAAATGAAATTGGACCATTTCCTTACACCACACATGAAAATAGACTCAAAATGGATGAAGGACCTCAATATAAGAAAGGAATCCATCAAACTCCTTGAGGAGAACACAGGTAGCAACCTCTTTGATCTCAGCCATAGCAACTTCTTCCTAGGAACATTGCCAAAGGCAAGAGAAACAAGGGCAAAAATAAACTATTGGGATTTCATCAAGATCAAAAGCTTTTGCACAGCAAAGGAAACAGTCAACAAAACCAAAAGACAACTGACAGAATGGGAGAAGATATTTGCAAATGACATATCTGATAAAGGGCTAGTGTCCAAAATCTAAAAAGAACTTATCAAACTCAACACCCAAAGAACAAATAATCCAATCAAGAAATGGGCAGAGGGCATGAACAGACATTTCTGAAAAGAAGACATCCAGATGGCCAACAGACACATGAAGAAGTGCTTCACATCACTCGGCATCCGGGAAATACAAATAAAAACCACAATGAGATATCACCTCACACCAGTCAGAATGGCTAAAATTAACAAGTCAGGAAATGACAGATGCTGGCAAGGATGTGGAGAAAGGGGAACCCTCCTACACTGTTGGTGGGAATGCAAGCTGGTGCAACCACTCTGGAAAACAGCATGGAGGTTTCTTGAAAAGTTGAAAATAGAGCTACCCTATGACCCAGCAATTGCACTACTGGGTATTTACACTAAAGATACAAACGTAATGATCCGAAGGGGCACGTGCACGCGAATGTTTATAGCAGCAATGTCCACAGTAGCCAAACTATGGAAAGAACCTAGATGTCCATCAACAGATGAATGGATAAAGAAGATGTGGTATACATATACAGTGGAATACTATGCAGCCATCAAAGGAAATGAAATCTTGCCATTTGCACCGACGTGGATGGAACTAGAGGGTATTATGCTTAGCAAAATGAGTCAAACAGAGAAAGACAACTAACACATGATCTCCCTTATATGAG
Source organism: Mustela nivalis (assembly GCF_964662115.1). Taxonomy (NCBI): domain Eukaryota; kingdom Metazoa; phylum Chordata; class Mammalia; order Carnivora; family Mustelidae; genus Mustela; species Mustela nivalis. Next base: position 29,300,562 of record NC_139021.1, on the reverse strand, counting down.
GAAGTGGAGATGCAACGTGGGGGTTTGGGGTGGTTAGGAAAAGAATAAATGAAATAAGATGGGATTGGGAAGGAGACAAACCATAAGAGACTCTTAATCTCACAAAAACAAACAGCATTGTTGGGGGAGGTGGGTAGGGAGAGGGTGGTAGGGTTATGGACATTGGTGCTATGGTGAGTGCTGTGAAGTGTGTAAACCTGGTGATTCACAGACCTGTACCCCTGGGACTAATAATACATTACATGTTAATAAAAAAAATAAAATACATTCCCTATCATGACAAACTTTAAAAAATTTTTTTTGAATGAGTTTGAAAGTGGAAGTCATTTTGCTAAAAGTTTGTACTTTTCTCATTTGAATCAAAGTCTACTCTTATCTGTTCCCAAGCACAGGAAGCAAATGGTAGGTCCAGTTGTCCTGAGTAACGATCATGTATTGAGAGAATTCCTTGTAGGATAAGAGATCTGAAATTAACTATAAAATAAGGGATCACAAAATAAGAGGTGCAAAAAGAAGGGTACAAGAGATAAATGGCTAGTGAATCTAACAAATACTCTTCCTGCCACACTGACATAATGTTGAAGTGAAAGTACACCACTAGGCCTGAGCCAAAATAAGTTCACGTATTTTTTAGTTCTATTGGATCTTTTGAGTTTATAAATTCCAAGTCCTACAGTGGCTTCCCTTTATAGACCTTATATTTGTTTAAAACCACATTTATGCCTACAGTGGGTCAATAGTTTAAAGATCACATTTTGATATTCCTGGGAGATCTGTGGAACTCAAAGTAAATTAAATTTTGGCCATACTCTTAACACCTTTCCAAGATGAGAACACAAAGGAATCCCATTTAGGGACAGGTCAATCCTTTAAAGATATAGTTTTATGAATGTTAAACATTTAATAAGTATTATCCATTTTTTCTATGAGTTGGATACTTAACCATGTGTCTGGTTATCAGAATAAAAATAAAATGATTTTCAATAATAAACAAAACCTTTCAAGTAAAACATAAAAATGATGTCACTGAAATCTGAAAACTCTCCTTAACAGTTTATGTTTATACAAGAAAGTCTTGCTGATGTCTGATGTAAGGAAAAACAGAAAACCTCTTAGAGAAAATTAGCTACTTGAACCTGTGCTGCTGAAAATGCATTTAGTAAGTCCTACAATTTTGGCAGAATGTCACATCATCTAAATGGAGGAGATAAAATTGAGGTGTAAGGGATATGGAATACAGTTTGCATTCTTGATACTCCAGACAGTAGATTTTGGAATGTGATAAGTTAAAGCTTTTGTAGAAAAAGGTAAATTAATTTTGAAGCTGCCAGTGATATATCCTGGCTGGACTAAAATCAAGGCATTTTCATTAGTCTAAGTGACCTAAAAGCAATCGACATGAGGCTCTTTTATTTTACTTTTAAGCTGTAATTTCCACATTGTCATTTTATCAAGAATTTTCCTTCTTGGGGATTTTACAGTGTAGTACACATTCAAAATGGCTCATCTTTTCAGCAATGATAAAAAAAATCTTGAGTATCAGCAACCTGAAAATAACGTTTAGCTGAAGAATGAAGAATTTTAAACAAGATTCTTCTTTTTTTATTAATTGTTTTTATTAACATATAATGTATTATTTGCCTCAGGGGTACAGGTTTGTGAATCGTCAGGCTTACACATGTCATAGCACTCACCGTATCACATACCCACCCCAGTCTCCATAACCAAGTCACCCTCTCCACACCTCCCTCCCCCAAGCAACCCTCAGTTTGTTTTGTGAGATTAAGAGTCTCTTATGGTTTGTCTCCCTCTGGATCCCATCTTGTTTCATTTTTTCCTTCCCTACCCCCGAAATCCACTCTGCCTCTTAAATTCCTCATATCGGGGAGATCATAGGATAATTGTCTTGTATATGATATGCGGTGTACATGACAGTCAAAATGTTCTGAGCATCTCTGAGTATGAAAAGTAATTATCTATATGAAAAATACCAAAACTGCTAGTAGCCAATCTATATATATTATTTATGGATAGGTAAGTGAGGAGGAGGGGGAAGACATCATTTTATTAACATTGACTCTAAGAATTTATGATATCCATTTAGTTGGTTTTAAATATGCCAGATTTTGTCATATAAATGTCTCTAGGGCACTACTGGGTTAGTGACCAAGAGCTTGGGCTCTGCTGTAAGACTCTCTAGGTGCTTTTCCTGGCTTCACTATTTACTAGCTTTGTGACTTAAGACTAACTGTTGTCTCCTAAACTTCATTTATTCCATCAAAAAATGGGATTAATAGTGATTATTTCATAGGATTGTTGTGAACATTAAATCATGTCATATAAAATGCTTAGCATAAGTATTAACAAAAGCATTTGGTAAACATCCCCATAATGTTAGCTATTGCTAAGACAGAGATTCTACAGGACGAGTAAAGTAATTCAGTGAAAGCTCTTCCATGAAAAAAGTCCTATAAGGAATTCTACCTTGGATATATATAATTCAGTCCAGCAAGTTTAGGGTTGCTGGTCTTACATGTTTCAAAATCTTTTGTGTAATAAATGGATTTTTATTATAATTCAAAAAATTGTTCAATTTATAAAATTAAATTCCATTAAACATTTATAGAAATGGATATATGCCTGTGAATTCTCAATTTTCTTAAGAACTCAGTTTGCTAAAAAAAGAAAAAAAAAAGGAAGGGAGGAAGAAAGAGAACTCAGTTTGTAAACCTGAGTTATGCTGAATGTTTTTCTCTTTAGTATATAGATTTATATAGAAAATTTAATAACAATCCATTCTGCCTACTCCAGAATCAGAATATTTACCTCAATCTACTGAAATTATTATACTTTAAGGTGGAGGACTTAAAATAAAATCTATCTGAATTGAATTTGAATCTTCAAATTAACTTTATTTTTGATATTGAATATGGCAATCAGTGTTTCAGCTATATTTTTGTTATGTACACTAAGATAGTGGGGCAAAAAGAGAAGCTAAAATAAGAGCTCCATGACTTACTGAAAGTCATCATGACTTCTGACAAGCAACCAGGACAAAAAAGAGATAGGTTGATGCTTCATGACTGCTATAATTTTTGATAATAATGATGCTCAACACATATTTTCTGAATTATTGAATTCAATTCGGTTTTGTCTGTACCTGCCTTCCCCAAACTCCCCCCACCCCATCACCAAGAACAGACACACCTCTGTCTCTCCTTCAAGGCTCAGCTTCGTTTTTTGCTTTGTATTTTGCCTGATTAAAGTACATTTTATTTTTTATTTTTTATTACCATATAATGTATTATTTGCTTCAGGGGTACAGGTCTGTGAATCATCAGTCTTACACAATTCACAGCACTCACCATAGCACATACCCTCCACAATGTCCATAACCCAGCCACTCTGCCCCTCCACCCCACCTCCCAGCAACCCTTAGTTTGTTTCATGAGATTATGAGTTTTTTATTGTCTCTGTCCCTGGTCCCATTTTGTTGTATTTTTTCCCTCCCTGTCCCCCACTATCCCCCACTCTGCCTCTCAAAATCCTCATATCAGGGGCACTTGGGTGGCTCAGTGGGTTAAGCCTCTGCCTTCAGCTCAGGTCATGATCTCAAGGTTCTGGGATCAAGCCCTGTATTGGACTCTCTGTGCAGTGGGGAGCCTGCTTCCCCCTCTCTCTCTGCTTGCCTCTCTGCCTACTCAGATCTCACTCTGTCAAATAAATAAATAAATAAATAATCTTTAAAAAATCCACATATCAGAGTGATCATATGATAACTGTCTTTTTCTGATTGACTTATGTCATTTAACATGATAACCTCTAGTTCCATCCACATCATTGCATATGGCAAGATTTTGTTTTTTTGATGTCTGTATTATATATATTATATTATATATAATATATATGTACTATATATGTATTATATATGTATATGTATTATATATGTAATATATATTATTATATTAATATAATAATATGTGGTATATAAACAAAATATGTGTGGTATATATACAAAATATGTGGTATATATATATATATATATATCCCTACATTGTGAAGAGTTTTGATATGTATATATATATATATATATATATATATACATCTTCTTTATCCATTTATCTGATGATGAAAATCTAGGTTCTTTCCATAGTTTGGCTAGTGGGGACATTGCTGCTATAAACATTCAGGTGTACATGCCCCTTCAAATCACTACATTTATATCTTTAGGGTAAATAACCAATAAGTGTGATTGCTATGTTGTAGGGTAGCTCTATTTTCAACATTCTGAAGATCCTGCATACTGTTTTCCAGAGTGGCTATACCAGCTTGCCTTCCCACCAACAGTGTAGGAGCGTTCCCCTTTCTCCACATCCTCGCCAACATCTGTCATTTCCTGACTTGTTAATTTTAGCCACTCCAAGTGCTGTGATGTGGTATCTCACTGTGGTTTTGATTTGTAGTTTCCTGATGCCAAGTGATGTTGAATACTTTTTCATGTGTCTGTTGACCATTTGGATGTCTTCTTTTCTGAAATGTCTGTTCATGTCTTTTTCCCATTTTTTGATTAGATTATTTGTTCTTTGGATGTTGAGTTTGATAAGTTCTTTTTAGATTTTGGACACTAGCCCTTTATCTGATATGTCATTTGCAAATATCTTCTCCCATTCTGTCAGTTGTCTTTTGGTTTTGTTGACTGTTTCCTTTGCTGTGCAAAAGCTTTTGATCTTGATGAAATCCCAATAGTTCATTTTTGCCCTTGCTTCCCTTGCCTTTGGCGATGTTTCTATGAAGAATTTGCTATGGCTGAGGTCTAAAGGGTTGCTACCTGTGTTCTTCTCAAGGATTTTGATGGATTCCTTTCTCACATTGAGGTCTTTCATCCACTTTGAGTCTCTTTTCATGTGTGGCATACAGAAATGGTCCTGTTTCATTCTTCTGCATGTGGCTGTCAAATTTTCCCAGTAACATTTGTTGAAGAGACTGTTTTTTTTTCCTGTCTTTTTTTTCATTCTTTCCTGCTTTGTCAAAGATTAGTCAACCATGGAGTCCATTTCTGGGCTCTCTATTCTGTTCGATTAATTTATGTGTCTTTTTTCATGCTAGTACCATACTGTTTTGATTATCACAGCTTTGTAATAGAGCTTGAAGTCTGGAATTGTGATGCCCCCAGCTTTGGTTTTCCTTTTCAACATTCCTCTGACTCTTCAGGGTCTTTTCTGGTTCCATATAAATTTTAGGATTATTTGTTCCATTTCTTTTAAAAAAAATATGGTATTTTGATAGGGATTGCATTAAATGTGCAGATTGCTTTCGGTAGCATAGACATATTCACAATATTTGTTCTTACAATCCATGAGCATGGAACATTTTCCATTTCTTTGTGTCTTCCTCAATTTCTTTCATGAGTACTTTATAGATTTCTGAGTACAGATTCTTTGCCTCTTGGGTTCGGTTTGTTCCTATGTATCCTACGGTTTGGGGTGCAGTTGTAAATGAGATCACCTCCTCAATTTCTCTTTGTTTTGTCTTGCTGTTGCTGTATAGAAATGCAACTGATTTCTGTGCATTGATTTTATTAATTAATTAATTAATTAATTTTTATGTGCACTGACTTTATATCCTGACAGTTTACTGAATGCCTGTACAAATGCTAGCAGTTTTGGAGTGGAGTCTTTTGGATTTTCCATATTAAGTATCATATCATCTGCAAAGAGTGAGTTTGACTTTGCTAATTTGGATACCTTTTGTTTCTTTTTTGTTGTCTGATTACTGAGGCTAGGACTTCTAGTACTATGTTTAATAGCAGTGGTGATAGTGAAATTCCTCCCATGTTCCTGACTTTAGGGGAATAGCTCTTAGTTTTTCCCCATCGAGGATGATATTTGCTGTGGGTTTTTAATAGATGGCTTGGATGATATTGAGATATGTTCCCTTCTATCCCTACATTGTGAAGAGTTTTGATCAGGAAAGGATGCTGTACTTTGTCAAATGCTTTTTCAGCATCTATTGAGATTATCATATGTTTCTTGTTCTTTCTTTTACTAATGTACTATACCACAATGATTGATTTGCAGATATTGAAGCAACCTTGCAGCTCAGGAATAAATCCCACTTGGTTGTGTTGAATAATTCACTTAATGTACTATTGGGTCCTATTGGCTAGTATTTTGGTGAGAATTTTTCCATCTGTGCTCATCAAGGATATTAGTGTCTGTAATTCTCCTTTTTGGTGGGGTCTTTGTCTAGTTTTGGGAACAAGGTAATTCTGGCCTCATAAAATGAGTTTGGAAGTTTTTTATTTCTATTTTTTGGAACAGTTTCAAGAGAATAGGTATAAATTCTTATTTAAATGATTGTTAGAGTTCCCCTGGGAAGCCATCTGGTCCTGGGCTCTTGTTTTTTGGGAGATTTTTGATGACTGTTTCAATCTCCTTACTGGTTATGGGTCTGTTCAGGTTTTCTATTTCTTCCTGGTTCAATTTCAATATGTGTCTCTAGTTATGCATCCATTTCATCCAGATTGTTAAATTTGCTGGTGTTTGATTGCACATATGTTCTTATACTTGTTTGTAGTTCTTTGGTGTTGGTTGTGATCTCTCCTCTTTCATTAATGATTTTATTTATTTGGGTCCTTCCTCTTTTCTTTTTGATAAGTCTGGCCAGGGGGTTATCAATCTTATCAGTTCTTTCAAAAAACCAGCTCCTAGTTTCATTGATTTGTTCTACTGTTCTTTTGGTTTCTATTTCATTTATTTCTGCTCTGATCTTTATTTTCTCTTCTCCCACTAGGTTTAGGCTTTCTTTGCTGTTCTTTCTCCAGCTCCTTTAGGTGTAGAGTTAGGTTGTATCCTTTAGACCTTTCTTGTTTCTTCAGAAAGGCTTGTATTGCTATATATTTTCATTTCAGTCCTCTCAGGACTGCCTTTGCTGTGTCCCAAAGATTTTGAACCATTGTGCTTTCATTTTCATTTGTTTCCATGAATTTTTTTAATTCTTCTTTAATTTCCTGGTTGACCAATTCATTCTTTTTTTTTTTTAATTTATTTATTTGGCAGAGAGAGAGGAATCACAAGTAGGCAGAGAGAGAGAGGGGGAAGCAGCCTCCCATTGAGCAGAGGTCCTAATGCAGAGCTCAATTGCAGGATCCTGAGATCATGACCTGTGCTGAAGGCAGAGGCTTAACTCACTGAGCTACCCAGGTGCCCTGATCCATTCATTCTTTAGTAGGATGCTCTTTAGCCTCCATGTATTTGAGTTCTTTCCAACTTTCCTCTTATGGTTGAGTTATAGTTCCAAAGCAATGTGGTCTGAAAATATGCAGGGATAATTGCAGTCTTTTTGTACAAGTTGAGACCTGATTTGTGACCCAGGATGTGATCTATTCTGGAAAATGTTCCATATGCACTAGAGAAGAATATGTACTCTGTTGCTTTAGGATAGAATGTTCTGAATATATCTGTGATGTTCATCTGGTCCATTGTGTCATTTAAAGCCTTTATTTTCTTGTTTATCTTTTATTTAGATAATCTGTCCATTTCAGTGAGGACCGTGTTAAAGTCCTCTAGTATTATTGTTGATGTGTTTCTTTGATTTTATTATTAATTGGTTTATAGAATTGGCTGCTTCCATGTTAGGGGCATAGATATTTAAAATTGTTGGATCTTCTTGTTGGACAGATTCTTTAAGTATGATACAGAGTCCTTCCTCATCTCTTATTATAGTCTTTTGCTTAAAATCTAATTGATCTGATATAAGGATTGCCACCCCAGCTTTCTTTTGATGTCCATTAGCATGGTAAATTGTTTTCCACCCCCTCACTTTCAATCTGGAGGTGTTTTGGGGTCTAAAATGAGTTTCTTGTAGGCAGCATATTGATGGGTTTTGGTTTTTTTATCCACTCTGATACCCTGTGTCTTTTGATTGGAGCATTTAGCCCATTTGCATTCAGGGTGACTATTGAGAGATATGAATTTAGTGCCATTGTATTGCCTGTAAGGTGACTGTTACTGTGTATTGTCTCTGTTCCTTTCTGATCTACTACTCCTCTTTGCTTAGAGGACCCCTTTCAATATTTCCTGTAGAGCTAGTTTGGTGTTTACAAATTTTTTCATTTTTGTTTTTCCTGGAAGCATTTCATCTCTCCTTCTATTTTCAATAATAGCCTAGCTGGATATAGTATTCTTGGCTACATATTTTTCTCATTTAATGCTCTAAATATTATCATGCCAGTTCTTTCTGGCCTGCCAGGTATCTGTGGATAAGTCTGCTGCTAATCTAATATTTCTACCATTGTATGTTACATACCTCTTGGCCTAAGTGGCTTTCAGGATTTTCTCTTTGTCACTGAGATTTGTAAGTTTTTTGTTAGATGATGGTGTACGGACCTATTTTTATTGATTTTGAGGGGGGTTTTCTGTGCCTCCTAGATTTTGAAGCTTGTACTCTTCACCAAATTAAGGAAATTCTCTGCTATAATTTGCTCCAATAAACCTTTTGCCCCTCTCTCTTTTTCTTCTCTGGAATTGCAATTATTCTAATATGGTTTGTTTTATGGTATCACTTATCTCTTGAATTCTCCCCTCATGGTGTAGTAGTTGTTTCTCTTTTGCTCAGCTTCTTTATTCTCTGTAATTTGGTCCTCTAGATCGCTAATTCTCTCTTCTGCATCATTTATCCTAGCAGTAAGATCCTCCATTTTTTATTGCTCCTCATTAATAGCTTTTTAAAAATTTCAACTTCGTCAGATTTTAGTTCTTTTATTTCTCAAGAAAGGGATTTTGTTTCTCCATTAAGGGATTATCTTCCATGGTTTTTTAAGCACAGCTAGCACCTAGATAATTGTCATTCTGAACTCTAATTCTGACATATTACTAATGTCTGCATTGATTACATCCCTAGCCATTGGTATTGCCTCTTGTTCTATTTTTTTTTTTTTTTTTGTGGTGAGTTTTTCTGCCTTGTCATTTTATCCAGGTAAGAATAGGTCAATGAGAGAACAAAATACTAAAAGGGTAACAACAACCCCAGAAAAATATACACTAAACAAATCAGATTAGGCTCGAAAGAAGGAGGAGAAGAAAGGGGGAAAAAAGGAAAAAAACCCCATAGATATTAGACTGGCAGATAGAACAGGGCCACACACTTGATTTTGGGTGTATTTTGGTCTGTTAGAAGAAAATGCCTCCCAAAATTTTAAAGAAAAACATATATATACATAAAAGTAAGGATAAATATGATGAAGGTATGGCATATGACTATAAAGATGAAAACTAAAAAAGATTCTAAAAAAGGAATTGATAAGATAAGAAGTTGGTTAAAAAAAAAAAAGAGGGATGAATGCGATCAGGCTGGAGACTAAAACAAATCTATGCACTAGATCTAGAGTATATTTTGATCTATTAGAAGAATATGTATCCCAAAAATTTAAAGATGAAAAAATCTATATGTATACAAAAAATAAGATTAAATACAATGAAGGGATAAAATATGTCTATAATAATGAAAATTTAAAATAGACTTAAAAAGTATTGATAAGATAAAATAGTTTAAAATGTTAAAATAGGAGAAAAAATTAAAAATAGAATAAGAAAAAATAAAATTAAAAAAAATTAACTTTGAGAGACCAAGAATCATGGAAGAAAAACCATGAATTCTGTGCTTGGTTTTCCCTAGCTCTGGAGTTCTGCAGCTCTCACCGATTGGTAAACTTGGTCTTGGCTGGATGTTCTTGCCGATCTTCTTGGGGAGGGGCCTATTGCAGTGATTCTCAAATGTCTTTGCCCAAGGCAGAATTGCACCACCCCTGCGAGAGGTCAGGCTAAGTAATCTGCTTGGGTTCACTCTTGGTAGCTTTTGTTCCCTGAATGCTTTCTGTAGAGCTTTGGAGGGCGGTAATGAAAATGATGGCCTCCCAATCTCCAGCCCCATAGGAGCTGAGAGCTCAGGGCACCACTCCTCAGTGCACCCTCAAAGAAAATCAGTCAATCCCTCCTGTCTCCCTGGTCCCTGGCTGCACTCTGAGCTCACCGAGCCTGTGACCCAGCATTTCTATCTCTGGTGCATGGCCCCATTTGGAGTCTCCAAACCCAACAGATTCCTGTAGTGTGCTTCCACACTGTACCTCCTGGAGGATGAAGGAGGGGGGTCTCTCTGGATCTGCCACTTGTGGGGACCCTGCTCAAAGAGTAGTGGCCCGACTGTGCCTTGGATCATAGTTTAAGGTAACGCCTAGCTGAAAGCCCACTTCTTGGCTCCTTCTCTGTTGCCGACTTCCCCACGCCAATGCCTAGGAGCTCTGCCACACTCAGACACCTTTGTCTTTCTGAGACACCACAGTTCCTGTCTCAGCGAGGGCTCCACCCCCTGTTTAGCCTGTGGAGCAGTGTCCCTCAGTGGAGCTGACTTCTATAAGTTCTGGTTTTGTGCTCTGCTGCTCTACTGCCTCCTGTGAGCCAGCCCTTCCCCCCACAGTCTGTCTTCCCATATGTTACCTTGGATTCACTTCTCCACACATACTGCCTTTCAGAAAGTGGTTGATTTTCTGTTCCTAGAATTGCTGCTCTGCTCTTTGATCTCCTGTTGAGTTTATAGGTGTTCAAAAATGGTTTGATAACTCTATAGCTGAACTTCTGGGACCCAATGATATTAGGTCTCCTACTCCCCCACCATCTTCTCCTCCTTCTCCTTCTCAGCTCTGTTCTTAACTCATTCTTGGAAAATTTGCCATGGTGTTGACCTTCTACACAAAGTTTAGTAGGTATCCTTTTTAGTAGTTTTGTATTTCTTTTTAGTCCATATAGGTGAAGGCATTTGGCATATCACTGATTCTTTTCCTCCCTGTCTGTATACTGGTGAATATGTTGTAGAATCTGCTAGTATTTATTTGTTTTTTCAATGTACTTGAGTGATTCAAATGTGTGACTTGAAGCCTATGATTTTGCAGATGCTTTGTTAATCAATTTTGTGAATCAGAGATGGCATTTCTGTGAATTTATAGGTGAGATGCCGTGAATATAAAAGATGCAGTATTTTTATGGGTGCCTGGGTAGCTCAGTGGGTTAATCCTCTGCCTTCAGCTCAGGTCATGACCTAAGGGTTCTGGGATCAAGCCCTGCATTAAGGTTTCTGCTCGGCAGGGAGTCTGCTTCTCCCCCCACTGCCTACCTCTCTGCCTACATGTGATCTCTGTCTGTTGGTTAAATAAAAAAAAATCTTTTAAAAAGAGATGCAGTATTTTTATTCCATCAAGTTCTGCTGTGTTTCCATAAATATGGCTCAAGACCCCTGAAGTCTGGATTTGTTCTCCAGCTGTTATTAGAGTGTTATTTTTATCTTAGAATGAGTAGCAGAAATGTTACTTTACTTCATTGACTCTGAAACATAGAGGGATTAGTTTATGTTTACTAAAAAGGAGGGCCATGAGAGGTTCTCTGGGCTCTGTTTTCCATAATTACCCTGTTATCTACCTCCCCTCTTCTGTTCTCTTATGACAATTAAAAACTATTGTTTAACTCACTGGAACTCAGCACAAGTTAGAAGAGTTTTCCCTTAATCGCAAGCAACAATTTAATGATTGTAAAACTGGATGAGAGAACTGCTTCTTCAGGGAGGGGTAAGTAAGAAAGAGGCGAATGAGCCCAAGAAGACCACCCTGGTGAAGAAAGGAAAGTTTACCCCAAAGGAGATTTTTTAGCAATGAAGATAGGGTGTCCTGAGGTTTTTTTTTCTTATGCATGAAGTCCAGATTTCCTGGAAAAGGATTTGGCTCGCACAAACTATAGTGCCCAAACACAAATGTATCATAGAAGCATGAACTGGAAGATTCTACCTGGACCTTATCCAGTGAGTTTTTACTATTATCCATCCCACAAATTATCTCCTCCCTACTAATTCCCTCATTTCCAGATGTTGCAAATAAACACTGCTCCTGTGTGGATGACTAAAAAAATAGGAGGAATACAAAAGCAAAGTAGGACTAATGACAGAGCTTTTACACTCAAGTGAACCCATGAAGGTTTGGATTCTAAAAAGGATCCTGAGTGGGAATATTTCCCAAACTCCTGTTACAGACATGTGAATAGCTGTTATGGACCTTGCCTTCTATAAAAATACTCATTGTTGCTTTGTCTCTGCAAGTAGACTGCTCAGCTTGCTTTAAGTATGAAAGTGAAATTCTAGTCGGGTTTGCTTTCACAAGGATCAAGGTCTGAATTTTGTAAGATATTCCTCTCATATATTCCAAGCATGTTTTCTACTTCTCTAAAATATCAATCGTTGGAGACATTTCAGAAATCATGAAGTAAATTAAACCAGGAAATTTGGGGAAGATTTCCTGGGAATCAAAGGCATTGGGAGCTGTTTAATTTTGTTCTATAACAAAGCAAAATCTGTGCTGTTGAATAAGCTACCCTATGGAGGCTATTATTAAACAGCCACAAGCATGAGAAGTCTTCATTGAGAATTGGGAAGGAAACACCACAAAATGGGTTAGATCTAGAAGAACTTCAAACACTTTCTGGGCAACTTTCTCATTTTTATTAGTGAATAAAATATCAGTTGAAGATTAATATCTGGTTGTTCATCAAAATAAGAGGACCCAGAGATGGTTGACTTGAAGTCTGTAATCACTGCTGGAGAAGTGATTTTACTTTTGAGTTCTGCTCCATTGAATCTTCTGAGCATTTCACAGAAGAAAGAGCACAGCATGTGAAGTCCAAAAGTGGGTGGATAGTTACTTGCTTTCTGATTATGAACATGACATTTTATCTCTGAGCTTTGGTTCTTCCTCTGTTGTGAAAGAATAATAATGATAACACATGCTATTCAGGGTTGCTGTGGTTGTGAGGATTGACCAAGGTAATGCAGAGCTTAGGAAATGGCTAAGTTAAAAGGCTTTTTCAGATTTTTGGTTCTCTCTTTCTGAGAGAGAACCTAAATAGAACCTATCTATTCCTTTTAAGGCACCTGGCATTTGAAATTCAGAGCACACCCTGGACCTCGATGAGCCTAACATAACCTTGATTTTTTTTTTCCATGTAGGTGTTTATGTGCACATAAATATGCTTGTGGAGTTTAGGGGAGGAGAGTTCAGAGTCTCTAAGTCAAAGCCCTGGCTTTGGAACAGGACCTTGAAGTAAATGTCAGTGAAGGAAAGATTCACTTTGCATAGTGTCACTTCAAAAGAGACTATAGAGTTTCATCACCCTCATGCGTGCCCACTGTATGGGCATGATACAAATGAGGATAGGCAAGAATATTTTCTGACTTTTTTCATTGTAGTTCATTTAGAGGTAATCACTGCAGCTCTCACAAAGGCCATAAAGTGATCACACGAATGTTCCTTTTTTGGGAGATTGATAGTCTTACCAGCTTGAAAACTTCTAATTTCTAAGCACTGCATGAAATTGTCAAGCCATTGTGACTCTGCATGTAGTTTCTTCATGACTCTTAAAAAAGCCAGTTCAACTTCCTCCTATCCCTCTAGTCAAGGCTACTTTCATCTACTCCTCTTTTTAAATTCTCTTTCATCTGTAAAATTGTTTTCCAAAGGTTTAACCACAATTGCATAAATATTTTTCCTATTATGAATCTAAAGCTGACTGTAGGAAAATAAGATAATTTAGTCAACCAGATTTTATATTTGGGAATAGAAAGGATTTAGGGAGCTTCCGTATGGTAGGACAACATCCTCCTGGGAAAACATCAGTCACACTAGTGCAGATTACACTAAACAATGCTACTGATGACTGAAATTAGAAAATCCCCATGATTCACAAACTTGAACCATTGCCTCAAATGTAGCACAACAAATATAGCATGTATGTTTATCCATTTCAAAAGCCAGTTGAAAGAGTCTCAAAAGGTTTACTTAGGAAAAAAAAAAAAAGACCTCCATATTTTCAGAATTGGCAAAATAACTATAGTTGGGGGAAGAGGGTATCAAATATTTCTCACTGTGAAGGTGTGTGCTTGGCTTTCCTACTAGTTCTTTAAATTTCTGTGATAGTTCCATTAGATTCCTTATTTTCACTCAATAGAACCCACTCCCTGGTTGAGACCTAAAGCTAGTATTTTCTTTCTTGCTTTTTCTCTTTTCTTTTCTTTCCTTCTTTGCCTCTTCCTTCTTCCCTTCCTTCTCTCCCTCCTTCTTTTTCTGCCCCCTCCCTCTTTCTTTCTTTTTCTTTCTTCCTTTCTTTCTTTCCTTCTTCTCCTCTTCCTCCCATCCTTCCCCTCTTCCTTCATTCCTTTCTCTTTCTGACATTATTCTGAACTTCCAATATAGCTATTAATTTTCTTTTTATTATTTTACCCCTCCTCCCTTCCTTGTTGCCTCTCAGGTTTTTTGACCTACATATATAGAATTAAATTGATGACAATTCTCAATGTATAGCCAAGGGTCATCATTGATCCATGCCCAACTTCTTTTTTATATATAATTTTTTTCATATAATTTAATTGTTACCTGTATTGCCCATTTCCAAATCTGTTTTCCCTACCATAGATACCTATTCTTTTGTTTTAATGGTGAGACATTACAAACTACCTTTTTTGTGTATCTATTTGAAAATATGTATAGCCATAATTAATATGTAGTATCATCTTAAGTATGTGCTTTTATTTTTTTAAAAATATTTTATTTATTAATTTGGGGGAGAGAGAGAGAGGGAATGAGAGAGAGGGAGAATGAGAGGAGAGAGGTCAAAGGGAGAAGCAGAATCCCTGCTAAGCAGGGAGCCTGATGTGGGACTCAATCCCAGGATTCCAGGATTATGACCCAAGCCAAAGACAGTCACTGAGCCATCCATATGCCCTAAGTATGTGCTTTTAACTTACACAAATGGTCTTATTTGATACATTCTGTTACTTTTTTCACTCAACATTATGTTTTTGAAATCTATGTCAACATATCTGAGACAAGTTCATTCTTTATGATTCTGTGTATTTTATCTCTTTGCCGTATTAATGGATATTTAGTTTGTTTCTAACTAGCACAATGTTGCAATGAACATCCTTCATGTATATCTTTTTCAGTAGAAGTTTTTATTGGGGTTGGATGACATTCTGGTTATATTAATGAGATTATAATCACTACGTTCAGAATAAACACATAATCATTTTTGTAATTATTCCCAATTTTCTTTTCAGTATGGCTATACCAACACATATGCTTGCATGGAGATTTTGACTTCCCTACATCTTACTTCTGACTTTGATACTGCCCAGCATTTTATTTTTGTCAAAATCATGGATGGAAAGTACTATTTCATTGTTGCTTCAGTTTAATATTTCTCCCAATAAGGATGTCTTTATTTGTATATCAGCCACTTAGGTTTTCTATGTATAGATTGCATATATATATTTGCTGCCAATTTTATTATTGGGTTTCTCATTTTTTTCTTGTTGATTTGCTGGAGATCCTTATATAGTTTATACATTTTTTGCCAAATACAAATATTTTCTCTGGATCTGTCACCACATATAATCAAATCAGTCAAACTTCTCCTTCATGGTTTGTGCTTTTATATGTTCCTTAAGATTTTTTCCTGATACTGCATCTTTGTGGTATTCTTTTATATTTTAATGGTATTTTTAAGTTTTATCTTTAATATTTGGTATGATACCAGAGCTCATGCATTGCAATAGAAAAATCAAAATGAATAAGTATGAAGGTTAGACAAGAAATTGATGTAATTATTTATGTAAAATGTAAGACTCAGCAGAAAAGTATCAGAACTAGTAAAAATTTAGCAAGATAGCTGGATACAAAATCAGCCAATACTAAAAATAGATATAACATTAGAAAATTAATCTAATTCACATGTTAACAGGATAAAGGAAACCAATTATATGATCCTCTTGACATATGTAGAAAAGTAGTTGATACATTCAACAACCAATAATAAAAGTATTTATAATAAAACCCCCCCAAATTGTTTTGAAATAGTGGTACATTATACCATAAAAAATCAGTAGGTTTCCTCTTTGCCAGTAATTATTAAACAGAAAATACAAAACTATACACAATGACAATAAGCCTAACAAAAATGAGTAAGACTTTTACAGATAATTATTTAAACATGCTTCTAGGGAACACAAAAGAAGATCTGAATGAATGGAGAGATGTACTGTGTTTCTGAAGGGGAAGGCAGCACTGTAAAGATAATGTTCCTTCCCAATTCAACCCATGAATTTAATGCAACTCAAATAAAATTCCAAGGTATAGGATTTAGATAGTGAATATTTAAAACCATCTGGAAGAGTAAAGCAAAGATGAGAAACTACCTTAAATAAAAGTTTATTACAAATATATAATAATTAAATTATTGTAGCAGCAGCATAGGAATAAACTATTAAAATAGAATAAACATTCTAAAACCATGCCTATATATAAATGGCAAATTGATAGGAACAGATTAGTTACTTAAATCAGTTATGAAATAATGAAATAATGGATTATTTTAAAAATAATTTTGACATATAACAATAATAAAAACAACCACCAATATATATTGGGCACTTACTATGTTCCAGCACTGCTCCAAATGTTGAAATACATAAGAATTCAAGCTCATACCAACCAAATAAAATAGGTAATATCTTTAGTATCATTTTACAAATGACAAAACTGAAGCACAGGCACAGAGAGATTAGATAAATTTGCAATTCCCAAGCAGGGATTTCAACCCAGGCAGTTTAGATTCAGTGTCCATGCTCTTAGCCACTATTCTAGACAGCTATCTCCAACCCACATTGGCTCATTCTAAACAGAAAAATAAAATTAGGTCCCTTACTTTAAACCCTATACCCTAAGAAAAATGATCTCTGGATGAATTATTTCCTTTTTAAAAATTTTATAACAATCCACTATTTCTGGTCACTGGTATCAGAGGTGTGGTAACTAAACTCTTCTAATACAAATCTAAAATCTCTGAATTTCTTAGGCAATCTTATTTATGCTCACTTTTGATTTGTTTTCCCATTTCCTGTTTTAAGTACCAGGCAGGAGAAACAAATTTGCTTTATAAAGAATTGTAGCTATTACATTAAGGACGAATATAAAGAAAGAACTGATAGACCATGCATGCTCTACATCAGAATAGAACTTGCTATCTAAAAACACTGTATACTATTGGAGGCAGATAAAAAAGACTGCTGAAAAGGGGAATTTTTGACACAAAATCTGGAGCCATACATCTGTAGAAACTCTTAGGGTATATTAACTAAATATCAGGATGCTTTCTGAATATGAATTCCGGAAAAAGCAACAAAGTACTCACTTAATGATACAGTCTGGAAATAAGGATGTAGGCCTATAAATCCATAAATTCATCTTTACCTAACAATCAGTTTGAATAAAATGAATATTCATGGATTCAAATGCCAACATAGAATGGATAAAGTTTCAGTGAATAAAAATATCTAAAAATTTACTTTTGTTTGCATTATATTAACTTACATATTAAAAATGTCTCTCTGGTACAACTAAACTCTAGATCTTTGTCATTTCTTCATCTCTTTCACATTCACCTCCACTGACTTTCATTCATCTTATATGTATCCTTTACCTCTACTCCAACAGCAAAGTTTGAGTTTAAATAAGCAGGGTACTAAAGGGAAATTCATTTCCTTGTATCTCTCACAAATAATTATGGGAGTCCAAGAACATAAACTATAATGATTATATTAAAATTTATCTTCTTTAGTATCTCTTATTTCCAAACTCCTGGGAGCCTTGCTCTCATGTGTCATAAACAGCTGCTATCTGTGTCATTCTGTATTAAGTAATGTGAAGTCATTCACATTTGCTCCTAACGCATTATGTCTTCTCTCCCACATTGAGTCCTGTGATAAGTGGACCATTTCTTCTTTAATAACTGCTTTTGTTAACAATTCATTTGCAGACCATTTTCCTTGGATGGTATTTGAAGGAGTGGAGAGAGAAGGAACTATCTGTACAAAGCTGGTGTGCAGGAGGTGGGAACTGTGGATCTATATACGTTAGTTATATGGGAGTATATATGTTAATGCTTTTTCTCCTGAGCCCACCAAAGAGTTAACATTTCTGCCACCCTCCTTCCTAGATAAAAATTGGCAAAGAAGGAGAATAAAAGTAAGGGCCTGGAAACACACCTAAAATTCCCTTAAAGAAACCCAAATATTTTTGTCTTACCATTTGGAAACAGGATTCTTCTTATTATTTTTTTAAGTTGGCCTCCTATAAACACTAGTAATATTTAGCCCTATACCACAGCCAAGTCTGAGGTCTTAGATCTACCTTCTGATCTCTGTGTTGTACCTGAAAATCATACTGGGAAATAAAAGGCTGGGAATTCAAATAGATGGAAGGAAATGTTTATTTCTAAGCTCTACTTACCTTAGTGTGTGTGTGTGTGTGAGTGTGTGTGTGTGTGAAGGATTTCCATATTGCTTAGTTTTAATTGGTTTCAATAGAACTGTAGAAAAAAAAATGGAAAAGACTATGACTCTTAAAGAAAAAATCAAGGTGCCATTGATATGCCTGATTATAAGAAGTTAGTTTCAAATGCTCTTTAATTACCCAATTTCAAATCTCCTGTCAATATCTTGAACTGTGGAGGGGAAGAATGTTTGTGAATTTCAACCTGCCATGGCAAGTATCTGCTTAAAGTTCGTGTCACATCTGTGACGAACAGAATTTACTTCTAGCACAGTGATGTTAATAGCTTAAAAGTGGTTATAATCAGTTATCAAAATACTCCAAATAAGAGGTGACCAGGAGACTAAGTAGCCATCAGTTTTGAAGAGTCTGAAGGAATACTGGGTGTGATTAATCACACTAGACCACCCAACCTGAGATTGTGATTCTGAGCATGGTTTTATTATTAGAGGGGCCTTCTACTATTATCTTTTTACTACATATTTGGTAAGTGCTTTCTTACTTAAATGTAAATATGTAAATCTGCCAAATCACATGTATCAATCTCCTCAACAAAACCAAGCCTTTATGCCTGTCATCACTGCAAATGCCAGGGAACCACAGGAACATCACCAGGGGTTATTTCACTAATGTCTTCTGTCAACCAAATGACAGTATCGGTGTTATCATCTGTCATTTAAGCTTTTCTCCTGCTAAAAGGAGAACACTGTAATGAACTATTTTGTGAATTTGGATTCTAGAAACTCTGTTCTTAAAACTGATCAAGCGGTGGATCTGATTTTTCACTATTGTAGATGTTTTGCAGTGGGTTTACTTAGTTACATTGTTGTAATTGATATAAGTCCACTCTTTACCTCTATTCAATTTAAGGAAAAAAGATACTTCCAAGGCACTTCTTAGACTATGGAGTTAGTCCAGGACAGAGCATCTCCTAGGGTGTGTCCAGGGGACATTGATTTGTACAAGGGCAGAGGAAGCCTGGTCTAGTAAATTTTATCTTACCTGCAATAACTATGGGGAAGGTAGCTTGGAATGAATGAAATTGGCCTTAGAGAGTTGTGTTCAGTGTGTTTGTGTAGTAGCCAAATAATAGAGCGCACAGCCACTGGAAGTTCAATGTCACAAGACCTGAAACTGATCTCAGAAATGAGATCCAGAATCGGTAGAAGAGGTTGTGTGCTCCCAACTATTACTCTCATGGGTGTAGGAATAGAAGTCATTTTGTTTTCTCTTTGTTCTTTCTGGCTTTAATTCTGTTGCTCTTTTCCTGTCTTTTGTGAGTTACTTGGTGGTTTTTTTTTTAAGATATCAATTTTTGATGTATCTTCAGTGTTTTTGAAAGTGTCTTTGTTTAACCTTTTTAATGGTTGCTCCAAGTATTACATTATATTTACCTAACTTAACATAGTCTACTGGTGTCATTATTTGATCAATGAGATTAAAGTATAAAAACCTTCCTTCCCATTGTGTCCCTTTACTCTCTTCTGTTTATAATTGTCTTAAATATTTACATACATTTGCAACCACATCAGACAGTTTTATAATTATTTGAAGACTTTATTTATTTATTTTAGAGAAAGAGAAAGACGACGCTGCAAGAAGGGCAGAGGTGGAAAGAGAAGGCAAGGGAGAAAATCCCAAGAAGACTCTGAACTGAGCATGGGGCCCAACTTAATTCCAGGATCCTGAGATCATCACCCTAGCTGAAACCAAGAATCAGTCACTTAACCAACTGAGCAAATTAGTGCTTCCAGGTTACCAAAGTCTGGGATATATGTGGCAAAAAGAAAACCCAGAGTACTCCCTACCATGTTGACTTTTGAATCTCTTGCTGGTCTGCTCTCTTCTCTCCATCTTTCAGAGTCTTCCTATGTTTGCATTGTATTTAGTGTCCAAGATTTTTATTTGTACATAGCAGGAAAAAAAAAAAAACAGGACAGACTGTGTCTACTCTATCTTCCTCATAGCAGAAGTCCCTCTAAAGTCTTTTTAGTGACTTTCTTATACCAAGACTTGGAAAACTTCTCATCAAAAGTCCCACACTCCTTCATTTTAAAGGCAAACCTCCAGCATGGACTTCAGTGCTTCCAGTTAACATTGAATTAATTATTCTGCCTCAACAAAATGGTAAGAGAAAATATTTTGGAAGATCTCTTCACAAATATTGACAGCATCAAATCAACCACTTTCTTTTTTACTCATTTCCCTATTTGAATTATCTGGCAAATACCATATTGCTTTTTTTCTGAGGCATCTTCATTTGAACTTTGAGAGTTGTTGGCTTCACTGTCATGTTTACTCTCCAAACTACTGGATGTAAGGCATGTCTAGTCTTCATTGTAACAAGTGTAATTGAATTGGATATAAACAAGAATTTTTTTTATTATTCCAATAAATACCTCCTGGGCATTCCAATAACTCTGTACAACAATAAAGGTTTGTAGAAAAAGGCCAAATTTTTTGGTAGATATTTTGAAGAAATCTAATATTCTATATTGTGAACAAAAATTAGGATTTGTACTTTCCATGTTACCTAAAAATGCTCTATAGGCTTGTTTCTGGACCATTTATCCTGCCCTATTTGTTTTTCTTTTTTTTAAAGATTTTTTAGTTTTTTTTTTTAAATGAACTTATATTATTTGTTTCATGGGTACAAGTCTATGATTCATCAGTCTTATATAATACCCAGTGCTCATTATAACACATACCCTCCCCAATGTCCATCACCCAGTTATCCATTCCTGCACCCTTCTCCCCTCCGGCAATCCTCAGTTTATTTCCTAAGATTAAGTGTCTTATGGTTGTCTCCCACTCTGGTTTCATCTTGTTTCATTTTTTTCCTCTCTCTCCCTATAATCCTTTGCCTTATTTCTTAAATTTGATGTAACAGTGAGATCATTTGACAACTGTCTTGCTGATGGACTTATTTCACTTAGCCTAATACCCTCTAGTTCCATCCACATCCTTACAAATGACAAGATTTCATTTATTATGGCTGCTTACTATTCCAGCATGTGTGTGTATATATATATATATATATATATATATATATATATATATGTGTGTGTGTGTGTGTGTGTGTGTGTACACACCACATCATCTTTATCCATTCATCTGTCAATGGACATCTGGGCTCTTTCCATTGTTTGGCTATTATAGACATTGCTACTATAAACATTGGGGTACAGGTGGCCCGTCAGGTCACTACTTTTGTATCTTTGGGGTAAATACCCATGAGTGCAATTGCTGGGTTGTAGGGTAGTTCTATTTTTAATTTTTTTAGGAAACTCCATACAGTTTTTGAGAGTGGCTTTACCAGCTTGCATTCCCACCAATAGTGTAGGAGGGCTCCCCTTTCTCCACATCCTTGCCAACATCTATTGTTTCCTGACTGTTCACTTTAGCTATGGTGGTTTTGATTTGTATTTCCCTGATGCCAGATGATGTTGAGCACTTTTGTGTGTGTCTATTGACCACTTGGATGTCTTCTTTGGAGAAATGTTTGTTCATATCTTCTGCATTTCTTGATTTGATTATTTGTTCCTTGGGTGTTGAGTTTGATAAGTTCTTTATAGTTTTTCATTTGTCTGTTTTAAACCAGTTCCTCTCCTTTTATTGTATGACTTTCTAATATGTCTCAGTACCTGGTGGAATGAGTCATGATTATTTGGAAATTTTATTCTTTCATATAAACATCTAAATGTTTGGCATGTTCCTCTAAAACATTCTGCAGATTTTTAAATTGATGTTATATCGAATTTAAACACTGTATTTTTATTCAGATCCTCTTTTATGATAGTTAAAAGTACTTGATACAATTTCTTTGCAAATGCCTTGCTCATTCTTTATGAGATTACTCTCACTTTATAAAATTTTAAATTCCGGGGTGCCTGGGTGGCTCAGTGGGTTAAAGCCTCTGCCTTCAGCTTGGGTCGTGATCCCAGGGTCCTGGGATCGAGCCCCATATCAGGCTCTCTGCTCCGCACAGAGCCTGCTTCCCCCTCTCTCTCTGCCTGCCTCTCTGCCTACTTGTGATCTGTCTCTCTGTCAAATAAATCAATAAAATCTTTAAAAAAAGTTTTTTAAAATTCCTATAATGTGATAGCATACTTACAGGCTTGGTGAATTGCACTGTCCCTTGCAATTATCATAACCTTTATCATCTTTACCTTTCTTACTGCATTAGTTAAGATGTTCTGTAATACTGAACTGAACAGTAATAGAGAAAATGGAAATTTTTATATTGTTCCAATTCTTAAAGGGAATATTCTTAACTTTTGGGTTTTACTAGGTAGCCTTTTTCAAATCAAGGAAATTCCTTTCATTCAAACTTTTTGAGAGTTTAGTCATAAAAATCTATTGACTTTTATCAAATGTAGTTTTTCTTCATTTATTAAGATGATCATGTGATTTTTGCTTTCAGTTTATTAATGTTGTGAATTGCATTAGTGTGTTTTCTGATATTAAACTATTTTGGATTGGTTGAATCCACTATGTTGGATTCTGATATATTAACTTTTAAATAAATTGATAGATTTGGAATTTCTGTGTATTTAAAACGTTTATAAGTTAACTATACCTATACTTTCCCCCTCATTATTGTTCATCTAGTTTTGAATTCATGGTTCCACTAGCTTTATAAAATTTGTTGGGCATCTTTCCCCTTTCTTCTATTTTTCTGGAACAACTTGTATGAGAAAGGGATTATCTGTTCTTGAAAGTTTGGTAGCATTCAACTACAAAACCATATGGGACCAAGGTTTGGCCATTTTTGGAGCAGGAGTTCTTGATTCCCATGTCCAGTTCTTTAATGGTGATTCATCTATTCAAGTATTATGTTTCTTCTTGGGTTTATCTTGGCAACTAATATTTTTCCAGAAATGTATCCATTTAAGCTAGGTTTGCAAATATCTTGGCATATCATTGGTAATAGTATTCCATTATTTTTTTTAAAGATTTTATTTATTTATTTGTCAGAGAGAAAGAGCGAGCGCACAAGCAGGCAGAGTGGTAGGGAGAGGCAGAGAGAGAAGCAGGCCCCCTGCTGAGCAGAGAGCCTGATACAGGACTCGATCCCAGGACCCTGGGATCATGACCTGAGCCAAACACAGCGGCTTACCCTGCTGAGCCACCCAGGCACCCCAGTATTCTATTTTTTAAAAAATCTTTGTTACACCAATAGCTTATTGCTAGCTATTTTTTCTAAATTTTATAAACTAATATTTCCAGGGCTTTTCCTATTTTATTAATCTATTCAAAGAATTATTTAGTTTTGTTAGCCATCTTTATTATAAATAAGCTTTATGTAAAATTGATTTCTGTTATCTTTTTTTTTCTTCATCTTACCCCATTTGATTTATTATATTGCCATTTTTATAATTTATGGGTGGATACATATGTTAGTTATTTTATGTCTTTCCTATTTCCTATTTTATGTCCAATCTATTTTCCTAAATAGATTTCTTTAAAGCTCTAAACATTCTTCTACATGCAATGTAAACTCTTTTTGAAATTTTGACTTTAGTACTTTCATTGTCATTCACTTTGACATATACTATAATTTCCACATAATTTCTTTTATATCCTAAGATTATTTAGTTGCATGTTTTCATCATACTTGTAGCATATATATGATTTTAAGGCTATCTTATCATAATTGATTTTAAATTTTAGTGTATTAGGACTACAGAAGATAGTCTGTATGCTAATGATTACTTAGTATTTGTTGAGGATTATTCTGTGCCTTAGTAGCCCCACTACTATTATTTTTTGTAAATGCCCCATGTTTACTAGAAACATATGTTCTCTTTTCTTGGGTGTGAATGTCCTTATATATTTAATGTCCTATGTAATTGACTATGTTCTTTAAATTTTTTTTATATCTTTGTTTATTCTTGGTTGTTTTAAACTACAGTTTCTGGAAAGACTGGATTACAATCCCCAACTACAAATTTGTATCATTCCTTTGTTATTATTATTATTATTACTATTATTAATTTTGAAGCTATATTGCTAGGTTCATATGTATTCATGGTCATTATATCTTGATCTCTATTTTTTCCCCAGTACATAGTATATTTTTCTTTGCACATGTGAAGGTTAAGAGGCATTTTTGTTTTGGCAAAAGATAGAGAAACTTAACAGAGCTCTTTACACAAAGTAGGAAATCATACATCATAAATCAGTTCATGGTATCATAATTTTACTAAGCATAACAACTCTGACATTTTAAATTTTTTTTCCTTAAAATATGCTACATGACCCCTCTCCCCCAACTTGTGCATATTTCTGGCAATGTATCTCTTTATAACAAGTGCAGGTGAATAGTACAAAAACTCTAGTATTTTTTTTGAGCATTTATTGTGAGACTGGGCAAATTTAAGATTAGTTTTCTGGGTGTGGATATTTTCCACTAGAAAATGCTTTAGACTGTTGAAATTTAGTCAGTCTACTGACTTAAAAATGTTTTTATTTTTCAGTGTAGATGCAGCTGATCTAACCTATAAGAATGTTTACTTACACCTGTTAAGATAGTGGGGAAATGTACTATATTAACTTTGAAAGAAAGGAAAATTAAATAAGAAATTATATACCAATTAATTTAATGACAATAATATTAGTAGTGACTTTATTTTTTAAAGCCCATTTTAGATGCCTTTTTTTGTAACATTATGGGCAAAAAGCCTTTTATATACTGACATAATGGGTTTCACTAGCATGGTGATTTTTGGGTCTTCATGTTGTTAACCTATAAGAAACATTTGAAAAAGTTGAATAATCCTTCCTTCTTGGAACTATCTTTCAAGACCATTTTCTCCTCATTTTCCTCCTAAGTTCCCAGCTACTCCTAAATCTCCTTTTGCTATTTCCTTCTCAGTTTTCTGATCTATAAGTGTAGAGTGTCCCAGGGCCCAGATCTTGTAATTCTTTTCTATTTACTTCCTACATAATGGGATTGTTCTATAAATAGCATCCATATGGTAATTTCTCCTGAATTTATTGTTATTTGGCTGAGTTATATGAAATTTCTAGCACTTGACAGTTTTTGATATACAAACATGGAAATTTTACATGATCAATGATTCAACCTAAAAAACTATAATATATATATATATATATATATATATATTATAAACATATATATTTTTTTTTATGCGAACACCTAAGGGACTACTCTTTTCTCTCATAGCAATCTATCAGCAAATCCTGTCAACTCTACCTGCAAAAATATATCCTGAATCCCATCACTCCTCATCAATCTTACTACTTCCACCTTAGCCTCAAACTGTCATGATAGTGCCCTGACTGGTTTCCCTGCCTTCACCCTTGCCCTTTTACGGTCTGTTCTCAGCACAGTTGTCAGAATTATCCTTCTAAAACGTATGCCAGAACTTGTCAATCCTTTGGCCAAACCCTCTAATTTTTCCCATCAAATTCTAAAATCCTTTCCATAGCCTATCAGGCATTGTACTTTCCGACCCCCTTTATCTCCTTAAGTTCATCTCCTACCTCTTTCTTCTGCAGCCACAGTAGCTGATGTTCCTCAAACTTGCCCAAGGTGCTCCCACCTTGGGATTTGCCTTTAGTCTCCTCTGAGTGGGACAGTCTCTTGCCACTCACTTATGGTTCCTCCTTTATGCTTTGAGTGGCTCCAATGCCACCTAATCAGAGAAGCCTTTCCTGACACCTCTGCATAAAATAGCATCCCTCACTGTTACTCATTATCCTTTTATCTTTTCTCTTCTTCATAGCACTTATTAGAACCTGATGTGTTATGTATTCATTTCTTTATATATTTATTTTCTGTCTCCCGCAACTAGAAATAAGCTCTACCTACCATAGATTTTGTCTGTTTTATTTGTGGTTTTGTCTCCAGCATAAGACAGTGCTTGGAACAAAGTGCATACTCAGTATTGTTGAATGAAAGAATGCATGCACGAATGAGTGGTTTGGTTATAGAGGTGGAACTTTTGTTAATGTTCAACTTGTCACTGCTTGTTTACTCATAGTCCTCTCTGGAGGTTGAACTTTTAATTATTTTGTATACTACAATCAGATAGCTCTGAATGCATTGTGAATTTGACAGCAAAATGTTCCAGGCCTATCGTGATATATTCTTCTCTAAACATGGAATTATATATTTTTTAAGAAGTCTTTATTAATGAATTATTTTTAAATAACTAAGTAGTAGTTTAAAGACAAAAATATATATACTTTTGCCAACATTTCTATTACCTCTTTAATTTATTGACACCAATCTCTTACCTATAATGTAGGAAAATCAATGTTGAACATTCATTCTCTTAATAATCAGATAAATACAGATACTTGTCTATAATATAAAAGTCAAATAAATGTATCACATAATTTAATGAAAGTAAAAATAAGAAATGCAAGAGACTTTAAGAACTTTATCCAAAATAAAAAAATAAAATAGCATTAATACTATGTAATATAATAGATAACATATACAATATTATGTATATTATATTACAATAATATTATAATATTTTCTAATTCCAGTCATCAGTAGCATTGTTTAGTGTAATCTACACTAGTGTGATGTTTTCCCAGGAAGATGTTTTCCACCCTATGGAAGCTCCCTAAATCCTTTCTGCTCCCAAATAGAAAATCTCGTTGACTAAATTATCTTACCTCTCTATGGTCAACTTTAGATTCATAGTAGGAAAAATATTTTTATTAATTATTTTTATTAACATAAAATTAACATATTTTATTAACATTTTAATTAATGTATTAGCACAGGTCTGTGAATTGTCAGGCTTACACACTTCATGAAAAAATATTTTTTAAAGGTTTTATTTATTTATTTGAGAGAGAGTGAGAGAGAGCACGAGAGGGGAGAAGGTCAGAGGGAGAAGCAGACTCCCCGTGGAGCTGGGAGCACAATCTAGGACTCAATCCCAGGATTCCAGGATCATAACCAGAACTGAAGGCAGTTGTTTAACCATCTGAGCCACCCAGGTGCCCCATAATAGGAAAAATATTTGTACAACCATGGTTAAACCTTTGGAAAACAACTATACAGAGGGAAAATTTTTTTTTTTTTTTAATTTTACAAAAACAATTTTTGTAGGTCCATATATTCACAATGGCATCTGGGGTTCACAGTAAAAAGAATGCATAAAAACAAGAAAATTAATGTATTTGGGTCATAACACATTTTAGTGATGCTTTTATATTATTTTATATCTACATACCTTTATACTTATATGCAACTTGTATACTGTATAAATTTATATTTGTAAACATTATGTTTAGATAGTTTACAAATAAGTAACTTCATTTTTGGCCTATCTTCAGATATTTTTATTCCTATATAAAAGAGACACAGAAAATTTAATGTTATAAAATTCTAGAAAAACTTGGGGCATATATCCAAATTATTCCATGGCTTCAAAAATGCCATGTCTTGGGGCACCTGGGTGGCTCAGTGGGTTAAAACCTCTGCCTTCGGCTTAGGTCATGATCCCAGGGTCCTCGGATAGAGCCCCACAAGGGGATCTCTGCTCAGCAGGGAGCCTGCTCCCCCCACCCCACCCTCTCTCTGCCTGCCTCTATGCCTACTTGTGATCTCTCTCTCTGTCAAATAAATAAATAAAATCTTAAAAAAAAAAAAAAGGCCGTCTCTTCACCTACATTTTGTGTTGTGAATAATTACCACATAGGTAAAGCACAATCAGTTTTTTCTGGGTAATTTGATGGAGAGCTACAAATAAAATTACCAAACGTGGGAAATACTTTTGTCAAAATTCAAACAGATAACTAGATTCTGAGACTTTCTACTTGAAGTGAATGGATCCTGAGCCAGTAATTCATTCTTAATGAACTGCTCAAGGGATTCCCAGGATTTTAACTGCTTCAGATTATAGTTTTCTAGGGATCCAATACTACCAGAAGTTGCTACTTTGTGTGACTCATTTGTGCTGCTGTGTAAACAAGAGAAACCTTATTTAAGGCTATTTATGGTCAGGGTCATCAAGGACCACTGGTGTAACCTCTGGGCATTCCGGCTCAGTTTCAATCTGCCCTGGGGCAAGGCATTCTGAGACTTCAGTGAAGCTGCTCCCTCCCCCTCTTTTTCTTTTTTCTTTCCGTGGGTGTCCATTTTAGTCTGGTAGCTGGGGAGCATGACTTCCTTTTCTCCATGTCTTATCTGACTTACTCCTTCATTGCGTTCAGGACCTCCTTCAGGTTGACTAATTTGGCACTGTAGGGAATTCGGCAAAGTGTCAAATTCCCCTGTGTGTGGTCATGTAGCTTCTAGGTCTGGGCCATTTCTGACTTCTGGGTTCCCTAGGCAAAAGATTTGCTAATTAACTTCGATACTTTTACCTCAGTTCACTGTATTTTTCCCCATTGTTAGCACTGTTTATTTCCTATCCTTCTTTCCCAAGCACCTTTCATGTAAAAAATGGAACAAAACAAAAATAAAAACACCAAAAACCTGCCAATAACCTCTCCCCCAAAAGAACTTTGAGCATTTCCCCACCCTTCTAGTAAAGGAAGGTGGAGTGTTGGGAGAGCACTCCAGCAACTCCACGCATCGATATTTTCAGTTCAGAAATTGTGATACCAAGAGTGTGTGTGTGTGTGTGTGTGTGTGTGTGTATTTCCATGCCTCCAACAAGTTTTGTAGCCTTAGATAATATCAAGGTATGTGCCAGCCTCTTTCTCATCAGTTTTCTTCATACTTGACAGTAATCTTCCCCTAAGTATGTGTTACTAAAAGTCTGACCTAAGTAAGATCTGGTAGTATTCGCTTATTAGAAATAGAAGTTCTTATACCTCATTCTAAAACTAGTAAATTCTCTCATTAACTTTTGAGTTTGTGATCAACATTTTCTAGTCATAATATTATTCTTTATAGCTGCAGCTGCACTGTAGGTTTTCTGGAGTGTTCTTGATGTTGATATAGTTCTAATTACTCTAATGCTTCTCTATTTTTAAGCTTTCATAATTACTCTAATGCTTCTCTATTTTTAAACTTTTTCTATAGAAGTTTCAGATTCCTTGAAAATGCTTCAGCACATACCTGAGGGATGAGGGTTACCTTATGGATAGCACCCTCCTCCTTCTTGAGACAACATTTCTACCAGGATAGCTGTTGAGTAGCGCCCTCCCCTGTGCTACCAAAACAAACAAACAAACAAAACCCCCAAAACCCCCCACGCCTTTCCAACCCGTGGTTCCTGTGAACGTGACTTTATCTGGAGATCGGATCTTGCAGACATAATCAAATTAAAATGAGGTCAAACTGGATTCAGGGGGTTCTATAAGTGTCCTTATAAGAAGAGGGGGATTTGGACATAGACAAGGAAGGGACACACACTAGGGAGAAGTGTGAAGAGGAGGCAGAGATTGAAGTGATAGGTCTATAAGCCAAGGAATACCAAGCACTAACGGCAACCACCGGCAGAAGCTGCAAGAAAAGCACAGAATAGATTTTAACTCAGAACCTCCAGAAGAAACCAACTTGCTGACACCTGGGCATTGGAATTTTAGCCTCCAGAACTGTGAGAGAATAAATGTCTGTTTTAAGCTACTCAGTTTGTGGTATTTTGTTAAGCAGCCCTAGGAAATGAATACCTTTGATCTGTCTTATATCTGTATAACATGACACTGAAAGGAAGAATCAGTTTACCTGTGAAATGTTTAGAAACCTTGACTATTGCTCACTGGTGGTGGTGGTGTTAGTTGAGGGGAGGCAATGGGGCAAAAATTACTCTCTTTGCCTCTGAATAAAACTGTTTAGTTGGAGAAGCAGGGTGTTATATAGCACTTACAATAATGCGTTTTTTTCATTTGATAACTCTTAATTACTATTCTCTTCCTTCCCATGGCCCATTCTTTACAAAGAATTGAGTGAATTATAATTGGATAAATTATAATCTCAGTGATACCACAGTGGTATAGTGTGCTCAGAACCATTGACCTTTGCAAACACCATAGCTAATGGACCAAGATAGTGCCTTGACCCTTATTCTTTTCAAATATATTCCTTTCCAAAGTAGTACACTGCCTGAGAACTTAAGCAGGATTTATTATTCCTAGACTATTCTGGGGCCACTACTCAATACCAAGAGGCCCAGCCATATTTTTTACCATAAGGTCCATAAAGTTCTCATGGAAATAAAACAAGTAAGTCTACCTTCTACTCCTGCCCCCTAACATATGTCTGGAATTTTCTTCTCACATATTATTAGAAATCACTGAAAAAAAAAGCTTGAAATTATATGCAAATTTTGTCTTAAATAAAATGGATAAAGATAAGATGCTATTTCATTTAGGAGGGAAAAGTAGGCAGCATTATTGTTTAAGTTCATTGAGGACTGTGTATCATTTCTAAATCCAGAAGTCATAGTTACCTGCTGGTACTGGCTAAAAAGCAGTAGTTAAATGGATTTGTAGAACTAATTAGGTCATTTAAAACTATAGTTTTTACTTTTTCCAATTAAGGGTATATTCATTTTCTTAGTGATAGTTCAACACAGCAATTATATATATATTTTTAAAGATTTTATTTGTTTATTTGACAGAGAGAGATTACAAGTAGGCAGAGAGGCAGGCAGAGATAGAGAGGAGGAAGCAGGCTCCCTGCTGAGCAGAGAGCCCGATGCGGGACTCAATCCCAGGACCCTGAGATCATGACCTGAGCCGAAGGCAGCGGCTTAAACCACTGAGCCACCCAGGCGCCCCATATATTTTAAATAAATTAGAGAATGCAGACACTTATTCAAAAGAAATACTCATAACATTGTTTTATATTTTTAAAATTTATAGCTGTGTTCAGTGGATTGCAATGGGATTATTGAGTTTATTTCCTTTTTGGTTTTAATTAGGAAACCCTACTGGAATTGTGGATAACTATACAAGATGGAGAAATGGATATTTTTTAAAATTATATTGGATGTTAGTGATTTTTTTCTTTAATAAATTTTCAGGGATGCTTTGGTGTTAGTTGAATTTTTTTTTTTTTAAGAATGATAGAAATGAAACTAAATATTTACTTAAAGTCATTTTGAATGTTGCAAAAGAATGTGCTTATTGAGAAAGTTGAATTTTCTCTAAGAAAAACCCTCCAATTTCTATGTTTTGACTGCATATCAGTTTGAGATTTGGTCTTGTGAAACTCCAAGTAAACAAAAGAAGTATTCAGGAAAACATTCTTTTATTTGTGGTGGTGAGCAGAGACAAGACAGAAGGGAAAGGCCCTGGGATGGATGAACTATTTCCTGAGATGTTCTAGAACGGACCACTTAGAATTCTTTTTGGATTTTTTAGTTAAAAATGAGAATGTACATGGGTCACTTCATTAGCTCATCTTATACCTCTGTAATTGAGAACCAGAAACCATCAACAACATAGACTGAGCCCTGAAACTGAAGTGATTAGTGGCCACACTGGGGTGATTGGTGGCCACACTGGATAGGTCTCTAACTAATTTTACACACACACACACACACCTACACACGCATCTTTTTATAGCTAATAGATGACAGATGACATCTCATGTCTTGCCTCCCTCATCCTTAAACCAACAATGATTGTCCTAAAAACACAACACCTCATGAATTGTCTCCTCTTAAACTCTCCCACTTCTTTTCTGCTTGGCCCTACTCTTGACAGAGTTTACTGTTGACTTCCTTGTTTTACCCCCACTCCCCATACTCACTATTATCCCTTGCCCATCCCACTCCTTGGTCACAATTCTATTATAAAAAGCTTTCGTACATATTGACCTTTCTCTTTTCTTCTTTCATTTCATTGACTTAACCTAAATCTAGAATCATTAGATTCTGAAACAATAAGGGATCTTAAGGGTCAACTTACCATACTCACTTCTCTTATAGGTAAAAATAATAAAGCATATATATGATATATTCAAGGTTATATAACTATATAGGAGAATTACTAGAAGCACTTCTATTACATATGGTTCTCACATTTGTTAGTATCGTTATTATTTATAATAATACTTTATCTCTTTGATTATTTCTATTAAGACATTATATAGTAACTGTAGAAATAAATATGATAAAAATGATAGTGATGTGGCAGCATTAATTCACTTATTGTTCACATTTATTGAGCATATACTACAGGTCAATAATTGTTCTAAAACCTGAGAATTAAGCTGTAAATATGGTTGAAAAAAATCCCAACCTTCTTAGATTTTGCATTCTTGTGTTAGAGGATAGATTCTAAATTTATACACAAGGGAAACGTGTAGTGGTTTGTGATGATGCCGAAGATTCAAGCAGGGAAGAGGGAAAGGAAATGTATGGGTTTTATATTCTAGTGTATATGTAAGGGGTGGAGGTGGGGGAGTGAAACCAAGGCTTTGCATGTAAGGATACTGAATATATTGGAACTGAACCAAAGAAGCATTTGCTTTTCTTGATTTAATTTTTGTTAATAAAGAAGGATTACCAAATATAATCCTTTCAAAGTTTTTTTTTTTTCCTTCCTCCTGAGATGAATAATATAAAATTGTGGGAGAGAGTAATATAAGGAAAATATGGTTCTGCCTTAGATGCTACCCTCATTACCTTCATTTTTCTCTGAGAATCTCATTTCTCTAAAAGGCATGATTCACCCATTGACATGGCAATCCTAGTTAATTTAACTCTAGAGTTTGCATCTCTTCACTTTTAAGAATGGAGTTTCTTACTTGAAGCCAAAAGGTTTAATCAAGTCTTCATGAAAGAAAAAAAAGAAAAAAGAAAAAAACCAAGATGCAGAAGGAACCTAGAGCTACCAGGGCCTCAGGTCAAGTGTCATGTTTTGGACATTTACAGAATGTCACCCATGTCAATTCCCTCTCCATTTACCTATGTGTGACTTGAAACACAGAGAAATAGCTGCTGACCAGTTATCTCTGGTTTTTCTAACCCAGTGAGTGGTATACTGCTTCAAAACTGAAGGGGGGTGGAATCTTTCAGTTAGGTGGGAGTGATTAAATAAAGGGAATAGTATATTTCAATTATTTTTCATAACTTGTGCTTGTATATACATACCACAGTGGGGGAGTAGTGTGTATATTAAATTTCCTCCTGGAAATTTCCTCCAGGTTCTTCCTGCTTCTCCTACAATTTCTCTTTTCTTTCCCACTTCCTTTCCTCTCCCTCCTCTTAATGAATGTTGGTGTTGCTTGGGGTTCCATCCTTGTTTTGCTGCTCTCTTCCCTCCAGCTCCTTTCCCTAATAATCTTGCTCATTCACAGTGTTTCAGTTGTCACCTAAATGGTGATGACATCCCAATCTCTTTACACCTCACCTCTCTGATCACTAGACTAATAATATTCCACTTATATATTATGTGGCCAACTCAAATACAGGGAAATAAACTACCTTTGTTCTACAAATTTGCACATCCTTTTCAGTCTCCATTTCAATGTATGTCCCATCTCCTAAGCCCGATACTCAAGTCATTTTTGATTAATTTCTTTTTATCATCAATCAACCCTAATATTGACAGTTTTATTTCCCAATAATATGTTAAGTTTCTTTGTCTCCATCCTATAGCTCTTCCAGAGCCTTATCTCTCTTCCTTCCCCAACTCCATCCATCCTGCACGTTTCTGCTGGAGAAACCTTTGAAAATGAAGATCTGACCCTGTAATATCCTACTTTGGTCATTTCCCATAATTGACTTCCCTTAGGATCAGACATTTCCATACCCACAGTGATCTCCATATTGCTATATAAAGAAATGTGGAAAGGGGCGCCTGGGTGGCTCAGTAAATTAAGCATCAAACTCTTGATTTCAGCTCAGGTCATGATTTCAGTGTCCTGGGATGGAGTCCTGCCTCAGTCTCTGTGATCAGCATGGAGTCAGCTTGAGGATTCTCTCTCTCCTTCTCCCTCTGCACCTGCCCCCTCCACTTGTGCTCTCACTCTCTAAAATAAATAAATCATAAAAAAAGAAATATAGAAAGAGATTCAATAAATGTATCAAAATGGTAGAACCACAGAATCATAGATTTGAAAGATTCTTCAAG
This sequence comes from Mustela nivalis, assembly GCF_964662115.1. Classification (NCBI taxonomy): domain Eukaryota; kingdom Metazoa; phylum Chordata; class Mammalia; order Carnivora; family Mustelidae; genus Mustela; species Mustela nivalis. The sequence goes on along the minus strand of NC_139021.1, from coordinate 29,266,121 downwards.
AGTCACCAGTGGAATATCTTTCTCTTTTCTGAAGGTATCTAAGCAAAAGTCATGAGTCAAATGAGAGGGACTGAAAAATGGAGAGAATTTAAGTCTCAGATATAATCTGATCCAGGTGAACTGAGATCTCAGCCTCTTTCCAAGTTAACTCTGGATTGTTTGATTTGGAGAAGTCTTCATCATTTTCTAGGCCCAAGTCAATAACATTTCCCTCATTTTGTCTATCTTCATCTCCAGCTAGAAGTGTTTGTTTGTTTGTTTTAAGATTTTTTTTTATTCGACAGAGAGAGAAAGTGCAAGTGGTCAGAGGGAGAGGGAGAAGCAAGCTCCCCACTGAGCAGAGAGCCTGATGTGGGACTTGAGCCAAGGACCCTGGGATCATGACCTGAGCCAAAGGGAGACACTTTATTGACTGAGCCACCTGGGCACCCCAAGAAGTAATTTTTTTTTTTTTTTTTTACTTTGTTTCTTCCCTGAGGACAGAACATTTCTTTTTACTTTTGATGCAAGGAATGCACGTAGTAAGAGCTAAATGAATATGTGAGTACAAAACAGCATAGTTTTTAAGGTTCTAGTTTGTATTATTGTTAGTATAAGGTCAAGAACTTAAACTTTACCTTCAAGGAGACTTTAGTTCAAATCCTGGCTTTAGTACTTACTAGTTGTGTGCTACTAGAAAAGGTGATTGATAATGACAGTGAAGCTTGGTTTCCTCATCTGTAATTGGAAATACTAATTTCTGCTCTTAGGATTTTAGTAAGGATTAAAGAAAAAAAGTAAACCTCTTTTCTGGTGGCTTTGGGGAGGAGTTCACATCGAAGCTCATTCATTTTGTTGACAGGATTAATTCCCTGTAGTTGTAGGATGGATGTCCTTATATCCTTTTTAACTGTCAGCAAATGACTTCTCAGCAACTGAGACACTACACACATTCCTTCTCACGTGGCTCCCTGTATTTTCAGGTCAACGTTTGTGTGTCAAAATTTCCTTTTGCTTTGTCTTTGAATTCTTGTATCTGATGGAGAAAGCTCTTTCCTTGTATGTGTTCATGAGATTAGATCAAACCCACTTAAATTATATCCCTAGCATACTATAAAACATACCATAATCATGGGGGCTATATCTTATCATATTCATAGATTCTTAAAATTATACTATGGCATTTCAAGGGACAGTTTTAGAAATTAATGTCTGCCATAAATGTGCAAGTGCCATAAAATTAATATAACAAATAAAGAAACAAATATAACAAATAAAAATAAATTCTATCTTTTTTGGCATATTTTTTGCTTTCCTACTTAGCTTGTGTACTGTAAGTTCCTCTTCAGCTTATATTTGTGTTGAGCAAATGCATATTTTTGAATAAAGGAGAGAAAATCAGATATGAGAGTTTTTCATCACTTTTTAAATAAATTCTGGTTTTATTTATCCAGCATTTATTATATGCCAGTCTTTTGCTCTAATTCATCTAATCTTTACAAGCAATGCTATGGCTGGTGCTGTTATTAGCACTATTTTATAGATGAAGTTGAGAGGCAGAGAGAGATTAAGTAAAATTCTCAATGTTTTACAAATAGTAAATAGTAAATCCTGCTAGTCTGTGTACACATATTAGGCCCCTAACTTTTGTGGTTTTTATACTCAGAAAATTGCTCCTATTTATCAGTCACCTCCCCAGTGAAAATGGCATCCAGCTGTATGGAAATCCAGCCAGTCTGGTACAAAGAACTGTGGATCTTTGGTGGGCAAGTTCACTTACATTTCACTGATAAATCTGCAAATAAGCAGATGACTCCTAGGAGGAAATGGAGAAGTAGCTTCCCAGTGATTTAAAATTAGTTATTAATTATGTTCAGATCCTGAGGAGACTTAATGGAATTAGAAGGACTCATTAACATCATATTACTTACATATTACTTATTGAAACAGAATGAATAACCTCTATTTGTAAGACTTAACAGTGTGGATAGAAGTAAAGCCCAAAGAGCAACAAAGATAGATTCACTTGAGTGCACATTTTTACCTGTTCCTTGCTAGCATGATTAAGTAAGTGCTTCCAAACAGTTGACAGTTTGTTCATAACCAAATCCCACTAATCATAGGGGTCTAGAAAACTCATTTAGATACCAGGGAAGAAAGGGAGAGAGAGAGAGAGTTGCATGATCTAATGAGGTTTTCCAATCTCCAGTATCTGTGAAACATATTATTTAGTAATACTTCAGAGATGCATATGTAATTTAAAGTAAGTTAATATTATAACCAGAAGCATCTATTTTGGGACATAAATCCAACTGTAGTTGGTATGCCATGTTTGTCCATGTGTGTCTGCCTGTTACCAAGATAATATCTGCCCTGGGCTCTGCATTAAGCAGAATATGCTTTGTCTAAGTCTTTGGAGGTTTGCATTATTATTGAGTGACTGAGGGACCTCTAGTGGATTGCAGCACTTTTCAGATGCTCCAACTCACATTGTTATTGATCATGCAGTCATTCATTCACAGTAGATGCTCAATAGCTACTTGTTTAATAAATGAAAAAAATAATCCCTGAGGAAAAGAGTCATTTAACCTCATTCTAAGGAAATTGGGAGATTAGAGCTGCAATGCTGGCTGAAGATCTGGGCATTCTTTCAAGAGTATTTATTTAAGATTTATTTATTTTCGAGAGAGAGAGAGTACGGCCTGTGCATGTGAGAGTAATGGTGGGGGGAGGGGCAGAGGGGAAAGGAAGAGATTCCTCAAGCAGACTCCCCGCTGATCACAGAGCCCAACCTGGTGTTCCATCTTAGGACCTATGAGATCATGACTTGAGCTGAAATCAAAAGTCAGCTGCTTAACTGATCGAGACATCCAGGCACCTTAAGACTATTTTTGAAAGTGATTTGATCAAACTCAGCACAGAATCTAGCTAAGGGAATGGAATGTGTCCTGTATGAGGCAAAAGCAACCTATTTTTGGGTTTTGGCCACATACCTGGGGCAAAGATCTGGGCCTACATGATATAGCCTCAGGAATCACCTGTCTGGCAACATGGTATAGGAGTGGGGGGTTATAGGTCAGACAAAATCACCGACTAGGTTCCCAAGTCTTTATAAAAACTATGTAGTGTTAAATAATGATAGGGAAATTAGGATAGTGTGGAGATTTCCCTAACCCAAGAGAATAGCATGGACTTTATTGTTAAAGTGTTCAGTTTTGTAGGTTTTTCTTAACAGGTTGGCAAAGGGCAGGCCATGGAACTTTGCACTGGCTCATAAGAATAAAGAATAGAAGGCCTTTTAGGACAAGGCAATGTTATGCCTCTGGTACCTTAAGAATATTGCCTAGGGACTATGAGCTTTTCAGGAACCCATAAAAATATTTGAGGACTGATAAGATTGTTGGCTTCAAATATGAAAAGACAACAGAAAAAATGAAATTAATACTTAAATGTATATAAGGTATAATGTGTTATTTTATTGTTTGTTAAAGCTATTATTAGTACTGATTTTACTTGAAAACAATTTTTAGATTGGATTTTTTAACCTTACTGAAATTCTCAAAAAAGTGATGACTAGAGAAAATTTATTGCTAATTTCAAAGTAAATTAGTACATGTACTGCATAATTTCTAAAACAAAACTATGAACATCTTTCAATATTTTACAGCAAAATATCATGTTAATTGTATTTAACTAATTTAGACATTTTAATATGTTTGATAAATGGCAAAATTGCCTAAAGCTCAATCAGATCTTGAATTAGAATGTAATGGTCAGCAACAGGAAGTTGTCCATACATCAGAGAAATTCAAGAGAAACCCTCTAAGGAGTCTAACTCTATTGACAGAGTCTGAGAATGGAAATTAGTCAACATGAACTGCCAGGGAAGGCTGTCAACGAGTAGCCAGCTTTCCTCCTAAACCATGACAGAACTGGCAATACAAGTTATGGCCTCAGCCCTAGAGAACCAAAACGAGGGTTCAGGGTCAGGGCTTTTTCTGAGTTGCTGGATTACTACAAGTTAGCACAAGATAAAAGAGGGCCCTGGCAATAAGTTTGACTTGTTTTTGAGTCCCTTGAGTTTTATTCTAGTTTTTCCCTTAAACAAGAACAGATCCCAAAGCTAGAGAAGGATGTGCACATGGCTATCACAACAGTCTACACATATTATTATGCACCTGTTTTGAGCCAGGGACTGTCCAGGTACTGGGAATGCAGGAGAGAACAATTCAGATGCTAACTTCTAGGCCACACTGCTTACTGTCTAATGGAAAAGATAAGGCATTAAAACAATAACAAGTGGGACAAGTGCTACTGAAAAGAAGTATCGGGTGCTAAGAAAGTAGCACAAAGACTGTGAAAGCAAGAGACTGAGACAGGATATTAAAGAAAAATCAAAGTAGAGCAAGCATGGCCAGAACAACGGACCTCATTGATAGGAGAATTTTCATCTCACAGAGGACATCACAGCAGCAGTTGCTGGAGAGCTGGACAAGAGTTTGCCATGGGGGCACAGCTATGGATTTTGCAGGACTGCTACATCAATCAGAGCTGAAGAGCTTTAGGTTAGCTCGACATAGACAAGATCTTTCCCAGGGCAATCTGTAACATCGTGAAGTGCTCTCTTGGAATATGTTTGAGGGGGCCCTGGATTATTATGCTCTCTTTCACGAATGAGTTATTTAACATTTATCTCTTTTACTAACACTTCTCTCAGACACTGTGGCTACCATACTTGCAAATAATCGGCTTGTGTCAGGCTATTGGACAGTCCAGTCGAAAAATCTGTCCTTTTTAATCTTTAACTTGTAACTTGGGCTCTTGGAGACTCAGGTATCCCTAACACAAGTGTAATTCTTTAGAATTATAAATAAGTTGTGTTCAACACCAATTAACATCATCATCAAAAATATTGTGCATGGCATACATCTCATGCAAGCAGCAAGCACTGATTGTACAAAGTACTCTCAACTGGAATCCACCCAGCCCCAAGTGACTTCATGCAGAGAAAATAAATAGCAGTGAGCAGGCAGCATGATCTGGCTAAAGTGGACTTTTTTTGTTTTGTTTTGTTTTCTTTTTCTACCTCCAGCAGCCCTTAGCACAGTGCCTTACTCATGAAATATTTGTTAAAATGGAAAGTGTACAGAAGGTGGTATATTTTTCCAACACTGCATCTGATTTTGAAAGTCAATCAGTTCAAGTTAAATCACCTAGCATTTTTATTTGAGAGATAGTACCCTTGTCTCTTTGCCTTCCTCCGGGGCGGGGAGATGAAATGTAATAATGCAGTCATTTGTACTGAGCATGTTCCAGCTGAAAAGCCTGTGTGTAAGTGCTTTGAGTCTAAAAGAAAGGTATTCATTGTGAGTCTCGAGTATTTGAAGATGACCTCACTGATAGGGTTGTATCCCTAAGCGAGTGAAATGGCTGTGGTCTCAGAGGCGTGTGGGAAGGCTTTTTCTTTGGTTTGTGGTAAGAGCCCGTTTGCAGGCCCTGGTATTTGTAACACCCCCTTTCTTCAGGCTGCTTGTCAAGATGAGTGCATACATGTTTGTTAGGTGCACACTAGGTTCCTCTGTTGGCAGGTGTTCTATTCCAGAATTCCATAGTTATCGAGAAATGGACTATGTCAACACAAGATTTTATTGTATTTGGAGGCATTTTGGGGCCTCTGAGAGCTGCTCTCATTTTGCAGAGCAAACTGCTGCTGAAGGTTTGGCAAAGCTTAAAATTTAAATGGATTCTATGCTGCTATATGCGGCATCTCCCTTGGTATTTGAATCAATTCAGCACATATCCCCACCGTTAGATCATTTTTTTTTTTTGATTAAATTTTTGTTGGTCACCTTTAAAGCTGCATCAATCACTTGGTAATGGAAAAAAAAGTCAATGTAATGATCTGCTTTGAAAATAAACAGTATAACTTGACTTTGGCGTTGAGAGCCTATTATCATGTGGTAACTTCATTCTATTCCAATGACATTATCTGCTAAGGATATTATGATGGTGGAAAATATTTTAATTTTGTTATCGGAACAATGAAGCTGTGATATTTAATTATAGAGAAATATGTTTAATTTGGGGAATCTGGTATGTTGACTGTCACAGTGTACTCATCAGAAGCCTGGGCAGTGGTAATTCAGTTTGAACAGAATATTATTTAGGAATCTACCCATGTTATTGATTCAACACTTTTTCTCACTTTCTTAAGTCTTTTCCTTTGAAATTTGAGTTCTTCCATTAACTTTGCTGGTTAAAAAGTTAACTAATGACTCTATTAATACACTGTGGTAGTAGGAAGTAGAGAGGGGATAGGAAGGAAAAATAGCACCTGTGGCTAGTTTTTATTTTGGAAAGGTGAGACCTATGTGAGTGACACAGTGGAAGTATTTCCCAGTTGAAATGTTAACAAATTAGGGGAACTGTATTCTCCCTCTTTCTTTCTCTCCCCTCCCTGCACATATATTCCATATGTTGAGGAAATTAAAAATAAAACAGTTATGTGATTACATTGATTAGACTGTCATGTGAATAAATAAAGGCTTTCCTTAAAATGGTAGAGAAGATGGCATTGGGATAAGATTTGAAAGGCAATGCAGGGTACTTCCTTTTCTACAGTTAACTTTCCTGCTAACAATTCATTGTGCCGTCCTACCTTTTTAAATGCTCTTCAGCTACAGCCTTTGACTAGTCAAGAAATAAGTGAATCCCTTTTGCTGAGGATCTACTCTGTGACAGACATCACACCTGATCTACAAGCGATGTAGAAATGGATAAGGTACACATTGTCCTCAGGCAGCTCTCTATCTTATAAGAGGCAGATGCAACCAATAACTGTTCTTGGTGTTCACATGTGATCAGGAATGAGAGAGGACACTAGCAGTGGGGAAGAGGTTTAGAAAAGCACACCACCTTTACTCCTGTCTCAGCCATACCTAGCAAGGGGCTGTTAATCAGAAAATAAGAGAATCATAATTTCTGACTGTGAAGTTGCTGAACATCTGAGAGTCACAATGGTTTCTCTGAAGTCATAGAACAAGTTGGTAGCAGAGGTGGGACCAGAACCCAGTCTTCTGACCAATGTTCTTCCTGCTATATGACATTTCTTTCAAAGTTCCATTTCCAGCTTGAGGTCAAGGGGATTAGAATTCAGCAGGGGGAGACTTGGTCTACTTCACAATTTTCTTTGGTCACAAGTCCTGATATGAAGTCTTTATGTTACCTTGTCATTTACCTGGAGGAGCACATTTACCTGAGGAGCATTTCCTGGTTAATGGCAGGATATTTCTGCAGCTGGGTCAGAGGCACTCAGGGACCTGATTTTGGCTTCTTTTTTTTTTTTTTTAAAGATTTTATTTATTTATTTGACAGAGAGAAATTACAAGTACACTGAGAGGCAGGCAGAGAGAGAGAGAGAAGGAAGCAGGCTCCCTGCTGAGCAGAGAGCCCGATGCGGGACTCGATCCCAGGACCCTGAGATCATGACCTGAGCCGAAGGCAGCAGCTTAACCCACTAAGCCACCCAGGCACCCCTGATTTTGGCTTCTGAAATGTTTTTAGTCACTACTTAAAGTGTCCCCAGATTCATAAAGTGCCACAGAGACCACAAAGCAAAACTTTTGTATGTATGGAAGGTTGGGAAGAGTGGAGGGGGTTGTACTGAGGTCTACCACTAAATTCACATGGGAGTTGTGTTCTCAAACAGAATATAAGGAGACAAAAATGTCATTTGTTTCTGGCAGGGGGCCACAATCAGCCTCAAGGCTGGTGACATTAAACTGAAAAAAAAAAAAAAATTGCCTAGGCTGCATATTTGCTGGCACTGAGCGATTTGGGCAATGATGGAAATAAGACCTTTTTGGTTTGTGCTACTCCAGCTTGGTGCCCTTTGTAGGTCCTTTAATATATACAGCAAGCTGAAAGCTCTTCTTTCATAGACCTTTTAGGTAGAACATATATCTGAAAGAAGCCATTCAAGAACTGGTTTTAAATAACCCAAATATTTGATTGTAGGCTGGTAAGTAAATATTGGTGTTACTACATTTTAAAGGGAAGCTTTATTTTATTCATTCTTTATAACTTTATTTTTTAAAATATCTAAATTTACAGAATTGTCTCTGCCAATTAAAGAGCCTCAATCCCAAATCCAAACAACTAAAGCTGATCACAAAGGCACACACATTGCTGGTAATTATGTATAGGAAATAAAAGGAGGAATAAATACAGGCCGGTTACCACAAGCTCATCTCATAACACTGGCTTTGTGACATAGAAAACAGTGTATAGATTAAAACTGCCTTGGAAAAAATACAAATTCTTTAAATATAGAATATGTTGATATTGATCTAGCCAGCAATATTTTTATATTAAAGCATGACTGTGTTATATTTGCATTTATAATTTTTAAGGTTTTATTTATTTGACAGAGAGAGAGATCATAAGCAGGCAGAGAGGCAGGCAGAGAGAGACGGGGGAAGCCGTCTCCCTGCCGAGCAGAGAGCCTGATGAGGGACTCGATCCCAGAACCCTGAGAGCATGACCTTCTTCTGAAGGCAGAACCTTAACCCACTGAGCTACCCAGGTGACCCTGTTTACATTCATTTAAGAGGTAATGTGTTGAAAAGAAAGTAAGGCATGTGACTCAGACTCATGAAGGTTAAGATCCTTATCCAGGACCTGGAAAGGTTACTACTTCTTTTTGAATCTGAGTTTCCTTATTGGCAAAAGGAGGAATGTGTTCATGTAAATGTCTTGGCATAGTATGTGCTACCTTATAGGCATTTCATTAAATGTTAGTCCAGTTTTTCTTCTTAGTTTCTGTGAAAATAAACCAGTTAGCACATGATTTTTGAAACTCTCATTAACTTTTATTTTTTTTTAATTTTTTATTTTTTATAAACATATATTTTTATCCCCAGGGGTACAGGTCTGTGAATCACCAGGTTTACATACTTCACAGCACTCACCAAAGCACAAACCCTCCCCAATGTCCATAACCCCACCCCCCTTCTGTCAACCCCCCTCCCCCCAGCAACCCTCAGCAACATGCCCCCATGTTGCATCACCTCTTCCTCATATCAGGGAGATCATATGATAGTTGTCTTTCTCTGCTTGACTTACATCACTAAGCATGATACGCTCTAGTTCCATCCATGTTGTCGCAAATGGCAAGATTTCATTTCTTTTGATGGCTGCATAGTATTCCATTGTGTATATATACCACATCTTCTTTATCCATTCATCTGGTGATGGACATCTAGGTTCTTTCCATAGTTTGGCTATTGTGGACATTGCTGCTAACTTTTATTTTTTTAATACCTAGTAGCTTTCTTACAGTTGGGTCTCTTGGTAGGTATATCTCAATGTTATTATAAAATTCAGACATAAAGAAAAAACTGTCAGAGGACTAGCTTGGAAGGGAGGACTCAGGAGATACTGAACATCTCATCTGAAATGAAAAGGAAAATCAATCAAGGGCAAAGTTGTGGAGAGAGAGGAAGAAACTGAGACACACCTCTTTTACCTTTGTGGTATCAGTCAGCATTCCAAAGGCAGGGCTATCCCATCTTTTACTGTCAAAACGGAGATGCTTTTAAAAGTGAAAAAGGATAGGGAAAAAATGCCGGTTATATGGGATGCTAAGAGAACAGACATACATCTGGACTATGCAGAGCAAACCAGGACATATGGTTACTTTGACTGTAAGAGTCCTAGGGCCTTCAGGTAGCATAGTGTCACACAAACCATGACCAGAATCCCCACTGGGTTCCTAATGGTTAGACACATGGCATGATCAGTTATGCAACCTCCCTGAGCCTCAACTTACTTATTCATGGAAGAAAGTTAATGAAAGCTGTGCCTCAAGGCTATACTAAAGATCAGAGAAATACATCTAAAGTACTTGGTAGAAGTAGATGTGCAGTAAATGGAGATTGTTATATTAAGTGCATAATGCACACAGAAAGCCTTCATGGAATGGGTCTGAGAATAAAAGTAAATCTTATCTCTGACTACAACATTACAAAACTTGAAACATGGGGCAGTAGGAGAGAGAAAGGAAATGTGTTGCCATCTCATGCTATTTGTTGCTAATTTTGAACTTCATTAACCAACTTTATTCAGTGTATTTTGCCAGATATATTACCACTCCATTGTTTTTAATCACTAATAAGTGAGTCTAAAAGATCAAAATCAAGAGGGAGGAGATGTGTTTGGGGAAAGAACTATTGCCTCTAGATAAGGTGTGGGTGCTGGCAGTGAATTTGCACAGGTTAAGAGAGTTGCAGAAGTTTGGGATTAATTTCTTCCCCTTTCCTAAAAGGGGTAACATATAAATGGCTTTGTAGGTTCTGGAGCCCCCTGCCAGGGAGGAGGGCAGCAATCCCCTGGTTTGCATGGCTCTCTTACCATTAGGAAGAAAGCTTTCCATTTGTATGTAAAACACACACATCAGACATATTTACTTTGATTCATTCTTGAAACCACCCAGTCAGCACTTTAAAAAATACTACCAACATTTGTTGAAATTTCTGATCCTCAAATAATTATCCAAGTACCTTCTCAGTATAAATGCCATGTCCTCAGACATCATCCTGAAATACATTAATTATAAAATAATGGGGCTTCTGAATATTCTGTCATGTGTGATTGTTCAGTTAACAGAATTTATGTTCAACTTTGTTGGATCTGTATCAGCAAAGCAGAAGAGGGGATTCAAAGCTGGAATATTTTAATTGCTTTAATAGATACAGATTACGCTATGAATGGTTTCTGAAATGACATTTTAACACATTTGTAAAGAGAAAGAAGCACGTAGTCTGGATAAGGTTCTCAAAACTTCGACGCACTCACTGACATTTTCCTTTAAAGTCAAATCACTCCTAAAGACTGATTTTGCGAGGGTGGATGTTTTCTACCTGGCTTTTTTGTTTTTTAATTTTTTATTTAAACATATATTTTTATCCCCAGGGGTACAGGTCTGTGAATCGCCAGGTTTACACACTTCACAGCACTCACCAAAGCACATACCCTCCCTCTACCTGGCTTTTAAGAAATAACCTTATTCTTTATTTCATTTCATTATTTTTATTTTAATAAACAATACACATTTTCTAGGACTGTTGAGTGTTTTCATTTTAAGAACTAATCAACATAAATATTTATGTCTTTATTGAGTCTTTATTTTTCTAGCAAAGAAATTATATATTTTTAAAACCACATGAATCACCAAATAATAGGCTTACTGTGCATTTTTTCTCCTTATTTGTCCTTTATGTGACCATTATATATCTAAAATGAGGCCCAGTTTTGCAGTCTTTATATGGGTAATGTTAACTTTGAAATCCAGAACTGAGCAAGTGAAATTGAGGTGTTTATTTCCCAACAGAAATAATGTTCAGTGTGACGAATTTAAATAAACAGTAGTAAGTGCCCCATTCCTTTGGTAGGAAGGGAAATCATTGCAATCCCATGTAAACGTTATCTTATAATTGATGGGGTTTGGTTTGGCAATTAAGTTTGCCAAGAATAACAAAACCTGGCTTCCCTGAGTTGTCATCGTTGTCGTCTTCTTCTTCTTCTTCTTCTCCTTCTTCTTCTTCTTCTCCTCCCCCTCCTCCTCCTCCTCCTTTTCTCCTTCTCCTCCTTCTTCTTCTTCTTTTCTTTTTTGGCAGTTCTTATTCTGGCAAATTTTTTGGAAGTTCTTTTGTAATTCTTGGAGAACACCTTCAGTAATGTGCCTGTGTGATTAAGAAGCACATCTTGGCTGGACAATTTAATGCATGTCTGGTAGGACAATCTAGTCTGGCTAGAAGTAGTTGGCAAACTATTGTCTATTACCAGAAAGTAAAGGGAGTGAATAAGGAATTTCCCAACTACTTCCATCATCTCTTTATTTTAATTTTTGAATTAACAGAGTAAAATTGAGCTTTTTGGAGTGCAATTCTGTGAATTTTGATATATGTATAGTTTTGTATAACCATCACTACAATCAGGATATAGAACAGCTCCATTTACCCTCCCTGCCCCTGCAAACTCTCTTGAGCTATATCCCTCCTCAGTCACTTTTACCCCATCCATAACTCCTGGCAGTCACTAATCTGTTCTCCATTATTATAGTTTTTATCTTTTTAAGAATGTTCTATAAATTGAATCATAATATATAACCCTTTCAGCTTGTCTCCATTTATTGTAATGCCTCAGAATCATCCAGATTATATGCATCAATAGTTCATTTATTTTTATTGTTGAGTGGTATTCCATTGCGTGGATATGCCACAGGGTGTTTATCCATTGAAGAACAATTTTATTTAGTTCTAGTTTTTGGCAATTATTAATAGAACTGCTATAAACATTAATATATAGGCTCTGTATGATATGAATTTTATTTCTCCAGGATAAAAAGTGAGGAGTCCAATTGCTGGGTAATGTATTAAGTGTGTGTTTAACTTTATAAAACACTAACAAACTATTTTTCAGAGTGACCTTACATTGCTATCAGCAATATGTGAGAAATCCATTTGTTCTATATCCTCATCAGTACTTTGTATTATTGATATTTCTAATTTTAGTCATTTTAATAGGTATGTTGTGGCATCTCATTTTGGCTTTGATTTGCATTTACTTAATGCTTAATGATGTTGAGCATCTGTTTATATGCTTATTTGTCTTCCTTATAGTCTCTTTGATGAAGATTTTGTTCAAATCTTTTGCCCACTTTAAATTGAGCTACTTGTTTTTCAAGACTTAGAGTTCTTTATATACTCTGGATATGAGTCATTAGTTGTGTGATTTATAAATCACACTCTGGATATGGGTCATTTGTTGTGTGATTTATAAATCACACAAATATGTGATTTATAAATATTTAAAATATTTTCTCTAGTCTACAAATTCTTTTCTCACTTTCTTAAGAGTGGCTTTTGCAGAGCAAAGTTTTTAATATTGATAAAGTCCAATTTATTAAATTTTGTTTTATGGATTGTGCTTTTGGCATCATGTCTAGAAATTCTTTGTTTAACTCAAGACAAAAGATTTCACATCTGTTTTCTTCTAGGTCATTTACAATTTTATGTTTTTTATTTAAATGCATGATTAATTTAGATATTAATTTTTGTATAATGAATAAAGTTTAGGGCAAGGTTCATTCTTATTTTTGCATATGGATGTCCAGATTTTCTAATACAATTCATTGAAATGACTGTCTTTGCATCTTTGCAAAAGTCAATTGGTTGTATTTGTGAAGGTCTATCTCTGGACTCTATGCTGTACTTTGATCTATGTGTCTATCCCTTCACCAGTACTGCACTGTCTTGATTACTGTAACTTTATAGAAATCTTAAGAATGGGTGGTGAGATAACTAATTTTATTACTATTTCTCAGAATTATTCTAGCTATTGCAGTTCTTTTGTTTTTGATATACGTTTTACAATAAATCTATCTATATCTACAAAACAAACAAGCAAAAAACAAAAAAAAAACTTTGCTGGGATTTGATTGGAACTGAATTAAATCTGTAGACCAATTTGGGAAGAATTTACATCTTTACTATTGTTGAATTCTCCAATTCATGACCATGAAACATCTCTCTACTTTTTAGGTCTTTTATTTTTTTATTTCTTTCATCAATGTTTGTAGTTTTGGGGAAAACAGGTTTTGTATATTTTGTAGATTTATACCTAAGTACTTCATTTTTTGGAGCTATTATAAGTGGTCTTATGTTTTAATTTTTGTTTCCAGTCATTCATTACTTATGTATGGAAATAACATTGATTTCTGAGTGTTGACTTTTTATGTTGTAATCTGCTAAATTCACAAGTTCAAGGAGTTACTAATTTTTATATTTCTTGAGGTTTTCCAGATAGAAAAATACATTTTCAATAAGTAGGGATGGTTTCATTTACTTTCCAATCTGTATGCCTTTTATGTAATCTTACCTTACTGCACTAGCTAGGACTTCCAGTGTGATATTGAATAGAAATGGTAAGAGACAGCTAGTGTATTCTGGATTTTTCAATTTTTTTGAGGGAGGCTTGGATGGCTATGTATTTCCCCCTTAGGACCGCCTTTGCTGTATCCCATAGGTTTTGGACCCAAATGCCTTCATTCTCATTGGTTTCCATCAATTGTTTAAGTTCTTCTTTGATCTTCTGGTTGATCCAAGCATTCTTAAGCAAAGTGGTCTTTAGCTTCCAGGTGTTTGAGTTCCTTCCGAACTTTTCTTGTGATTGAGCTCCAGTTTCAAAGCATTTTGATCTGAGAATAATCTCAGTCTTTTGGTATCAGTTGAGTCCTGATTCGTGACCCAGTATATGGTCTATTCTTGAGAAGGTTACATGTGCACTTGAGAAGAATGAGTATTCTGTTGTTTTAGGGTGGAATGTTCTGTATATATCTATGAGGTCCATCTGATCCAATGTGTCATTCAGTGCTCTTGTTTCTTTATTGATTTTCTGCTTTGATGATCTATTTCTGAGAGAGGCGTGTTAAGATCTCCTACTATTAATCTATTCATATCAATATGACTCTTTATCTTGATTAATAGTTTTCTTATGTTATTGGCTGCTCCCATATTGGGGGCGTAGATATTTATAATTGTTAGATCATCTTGATGGATAGTCCCTTTAAGAATTATGTAGTGTCCTTCTGTATCTCTGACTACAGTCTTTAGTTTAAATTAGAGAGGGCACGGATTGCATGGAGCACTGGGTGTGGTGCAAAAACAATGAATACTGTTAGGCTGAAAATAAAAAAAAAGACATTTGAAAAAAAAATCTAATTTATCTGATATGAGAATCGCTACCCAGGCCTTTTTTTTAGGCCCATTGGCATCATTGAATTGTTTTCAGTCTTATAAGGGCAATTTCCTATTCTCTCTGAGTGGTAGGGAAACTTGTTCTTTCTTTCTGAGACAGAACTAGAGGGCTTCTCTTCTGGCTCTCCCTTTCTACACCAATACCAGTTCCAGGTTTCAGATTGCCTAATGTTCAGGCTCAGTGATAGTAGAAAAAAGAAGAAATTATGAACTCACCACTAATTTGGTCATATTTTTAATTCTGTTTTTTTCCCCAAACTTAACCTGATAATCTTTTCTGAGTTCTCAGATAGCTGCTCTAAGTGTGCTGTCCAGGTATTTTAGCTGCTTTTAGGGGAAGAGACAGGAAAGAGTGTACCTCCTCCATCTCACCTGAAACCAGAACATTTTTGTTATTTAAAAATAAGAGATTTTTTGGTTTGTTTTTATATGTGCTTTTTTCCCCATAAAATCTTAGGAATAACTTTTAGGGAAATTTTAGGGGGTAAGTATTCTTATTCTGAAAAATGGAAAAAGTATTTTGGAAAAATTTTTCTCCCCTTTGCATTTGTGTGTGTGTGTGTGTTTATTAAAGGATGGCAGTTTATATGTTATGTTTCATAATATTTAGGGCAAGAGGATTATAAGTTACAGGTGAAAAATAAAATAGTTTTCTTTTCCCATTACTTAATGCCAGACACACTCAAAGGGACTAATTATTTTGTTGTCTTTCAATCAAATTTTGGGCTGGCCTTATTACTCAACTGCTTATTCTCAGATTTAAAAAAACAAAACAGTTCTCCATCATTTTATTACGTCAAACCATTTCATTTCAGGAATATTATGTATATCCCTATATAATAATTAAAACACCAGTCTTATTTTAAACTTAAAGCTTTTCCTCTGAGATTGTTCAAACGGAAGTCTTATAGGAGCAAGGAGATAGGGTTGTCATTTTCCCTATTTTGCCTAACGAGCACTTCTTTCTTTCTCCTCCCTTCACTAGACACCTTGGCTCCCCCAGGACTGAAGGATAGAGTTGGAAATGTGGGGAAGAGCTAAGGTTTAGGAGAAGTATTTCTTGGCTGGCACTATCAGGAATGGACACTGGCCCTAGACTTGGGAAATATTTAAAGCTAAACTGACAGTTTCTAATTTTCAGGGTTTTCAGATACTCCTCCCTCACCGCAGCCATCACCTATAGTTCCATGACACAGGAGATGCACCACATCCACATGAATTCTAAGTGGGGCTTTCAACACTCATCCAAGTGGCTGTTTTGAGCAAAATTAATTTAAAATTATTATAGGCCAGAATGTCTTCTCTCTCTCTCTCTCACATTCTCTCTCTCTTCACAAACACATTGGCTACAGGAAAACCTTTTAATCTCCCAGAGATCTTCCCTGTACTCTGTTTCTTGCCTAAACTCCCTTGGGTATGAGTCAGACTACAGTCAACTGTATCCTCTAAACTATTCAAGTATTCTTGAGTCTTTCTGGATTAGCTCCATACCTTGTGTGTCTCATAGCACATGAACAATTCTCTCTAAAGAAAGACTGCACTTTTTTACTAACTTGTCTCAGATTCTCCAACCTATTTTATAGGGTAGAGGTTAATGGGAAGGTCAAAAAGTGGTTCTCAACCACGATCTTTACAGGGCCTACTTGTATAATATAGCCCCTTTGGAATGTGAGTCAGTGACCTAACCAACACTAAGGAAAAGTTCCTTTTTAACCTCCTATTGCCTGTGTAAGTAAGCCCTTTGGTCTTTACATGACTATATCTAATGTGATAGCTAGAAGAAGATAAATCATGTATCAAATGTAGCTGGTGACTTAGCAGAGAAGCAGTCTAGTTGTATGCTTATAATAGTACTAGTTAGATTCTTTTTTTTTTTAAGATTTTATTTATTTATTTGACAGAGAGATATCACAAGCAGGCAGAGAGAGAGAGGGAAGCAGGCTCCCTGCTGAGCAGAGAGCCCGATGCGGGCCTTGATCCTAGGACCCTGAGATCATGACCTGAGCCGAAGGCAGCGGCTTAACCCACTGAGCCACTCAGGCACCCAGGACTAGTTAGATTCTTTAGCATGTATTTTTTTATCCTAATGGCCCCATCAGTGAAGACTTTCTACAAGCATTGTCTTCACGATTGGATGTTACTGTAGAAATGAAGAGAGAAAGAAAGGAATCATTGCTCTGCTTTGAGTTTCAGAAATGCATAGTTTCAGCCTTTTATGTTATTTACCAAAGTATGGATGAATGTCTGTTGATATAAAAATGATTTTCCCACCATACAGAGAGACAGGGGGAGAAAAACTTCATAAGAAAGGGAGACATAAAAAGAAGGTTTGGAAGAAGGTGAGGAGATCCTCCTATGTCTCCCTTGATCCAAATCTGGGTCAGGAGAGGAATAGTAGGTTTTGGGAACCCAAGAGCAGAGATTTTTGTCTTACTCTATAGAATGACCATAAGAAATGCTGTCCACTTTTTAGAGATCCCACATCCAGGGTATAGCAGAGATTGGAATAGCAAATCAAGAAGGCTGGGAATGACAGAGAGAAGACCCGAGACAAACCCTGAACTCTAGTGGGCTGGGAGAACCGTCAATATTTTCCTATGGTCATGATAGGACAGGGTAGCAGAAAGCCCAGAAGAGGGCTTGTGGAATACGGATTGTGTGGCCCTAAATACTGAATATTGTGCAGGATCATGAATATTGGCAACTTAACTGACTGAGCCACCCAGGCACCCCAAACCCAATTTTAATGGATCATTTTATCCTTAGGATCCAATAAAACACTAGAAAAAGGTAAAAATTGAGGTAGCAGGTCTTTTATTAAATTATTATGAGAGAAATAAAACTCTTAATTTGTGAATTGGTTAGTTGACCTTTGTCCTAGTAAATGAAATTGCTACCACTTAATAAAATTTTCAACTCTCTAGTTCCTTTTCCTTTTATCACTTGTCATGATAGCAGGTGAGCTTCTTTGATTTCTCTAGTACTACTTTTTCCCCACTGTATCTTTGCCAATCTGTTGTTTGCAGATGATAGTCACTCCCATGGCTCATCCCCATTTCTTCTCATAAAAAGTTACCAGAAACATGTAGAACTAGGAAAAGGAGTCAAAAGAAAAGGATTCTGACAAAGGAAAGCACAGTAATTCATTGTAGCAAAGGGTCTCTTAAAAACCTGTTCGTACCATAATGTGATTCCTCTGTTAATGTTAGGAAAAAGTTTTTCCATATGGACCCCTCCTAGATGTCTCTGAGAAGTTAACTTTCCTGCCATGTCTGGAAACCATTTTTCAGTGCCATTTACTAGTGATTTCTCTTCTACCTCAGCTGTTCTCTCTTTTCTGATAGAAAGAATGGAAACAACTGGATGGAGGACAATTCCACATGAGCCTGTGATAAGATACCTTGCCAAGTAGTAATTTATTACTTAAAGTGGCTTTTTTTAAAGCTTTATTTATTTAATTGAGAGAGAGAGAGAGAGTGCACGTGAGCAGTGGAGGGTGGGAAGCAGACGGAGAGGAAGAGAATCCTCAAGCAGAATAAGCATGGAGCCTGACTCGGGTCTCAATCCTAGGACCCTGAGATCATGACCTGAGCTGAAACCAAGAATTAGACATTTAACCAACTTTACCACCCAGGCACCCCTAAAGTGCTTTAATTCTAAGTGTAATTTTTAGAAAACAAGACTTCATTGACAGCTTTTGCTTTTTTTATTAATTTATTTTTTTAATTTAAATTCAATTAATTAACATAATTAACATCAGTCTCATATAATACTCAGTGCTCATTATAACACATACCTTCTCCAGTGTCCATCAGCCAGTTACCTCATCCTTTTATGCCGTTCCCTTCCAGCAATCTTCAGTTTGTTTCCCATGATTAAGAGTTTTATGGTTTATCTCCCTTTCTGGTTTCATCTTGTTACATTTTTTGTTTCTCTTCCCCCATGGTCCTTTGCCATGTTTCCTAAATTCCATATATCAGTGAGATCATGTGATAATTGTCTTTCTCTGACTGACTTTTTTCACTTAGCATTAATACTCTCTAGTTCCATCCATGTCATTGCAAATGGCAAGATTTCAATTTTGATGGCTGTGTAATAGTCCATTGTATATAACATCACATGTTGTTCATCCACTCATCTGCTGATGGACACCTGGACTCTTTCCATAGTCCAGCTGTTGTGGACATTGCTACTATAAACATTGGGGTGCAGTCTTTTTTGCTTCTAACCAAATGTGAGAGGGACCTTCAAAAACCTAAGTCATCAAAGAATATTTCCAAAGTACTGCATAGATTTACTAAAAACTTTCTTCAGAGTTTATTTTTTTAAATTATTCCTTGCATCATTTTGAGCATTAAATTTGACTAAACACCTGGAGTTTCTTCATTTAGAGAAAATTTAATAGAGCAATACAGGAGTGCCCTGGTACTCAGATTTTGCACTGTTAAGAAGCCTGGGTGGAATTTCAATTGGGAAGTTGCCCTTCTTTATCAAATACACAAACAAAAATATATAAAAATAAAAAACAACAAAATCACTGTAGTTTGAAGGAACATAAAAATGGGCTGTAGAGATGGCTGCCATGATGGCAATTTTTAGTGATTTGTTTTTACTCTGTCTTTGAAATTGTAGATTAATGACATGATACTGCTTCAATGAGATGGACAGTTATTTCTGGTGATAAGAATAGAAAGCACGGATTTCATGGAGCACTGGGTGTGGTGCAAAAATAATGAATACTGTTATGCTGAAAATAAAAAATAAATTAAAAAAAAGAATTAAAAAAAAAAGAATAGAAAGATAATTCTCTATACTGAAAAGAAGTATAAGATAGTAATGAAAATGTGAGCTCTAGGACCTGACTGACATGATTGGAATCCTGGTTCCTCTGCTTTCTAAGTATGTGACCTTAAGCAAGTGAAATAATCACAAAACTTAAGTTTCCTTATGTGTAACATGGGGATAGTGATTTACCTCAAAGAGTTGTGAAAATTGAATGAGTTAATATTGAATGTAAAGCAATTAGATCAGAATGTGGCACATTGTAAGCACTCAACAATACTAGTTATTTTGAGTAATTATTTTGAGTAATTGCCTTTTATTATCATGCCCTAAAAATAACCCCTTTATTCAGTTAGTGTCACTGTATATTATTGCCAGAAAGGATAGTTTAAGATCAGCACTCTGGTATCTAAATCATCCACTTTGAGTGATGTCAAGTGATATTTAATTGGTTTATATTCAAGTTCTCTACAGCAACACAAGTCATTTATTTACCCCAGGGGCACAAAAAACTTAATCTCAAAAAGTATGTGTGTATACTCTATTTCCAAAAGTTAGATATTATTTTTATAATGAATCATTATAATTGACTTTTTGTTGTTCTGAGCATCTCTCAGAACTGACAATCCCTACCTAAAAATTTCCAAGCTAAAATTCTTATGGCATCACATATTGATCTAGAGACTTTGATTTGCCATTTATTCATCTGTGGCTTGATACCAGGTCTGTTATCAGAGAAAATGTTGGCATTGCATGTAAATAATCTCTTGGCCATCCAAGTGAGGTGGCCCTTCATTCAGAGATGAGCCTTGATTAACTGTTAACCTTACTTTCTGAATAATTGGTTGCTAGATATGTAACAGAGTATTTGCACTGAATGCTTCCTCTAGGGAATGTTCTTGAACTTTTTGATGACTTTCTGTTACTCAAAAAAGAAAATTCATTTGTGATAATACTTATGGAAAATTACCAAAGGACATGAATTCTTCAAGATAATCTACATCTTTGGGGCACTGGATGGCTCAGTGGTTCAAGCCTCTGCCTTCGGCTCTGGTCACGGTCCCAGGGTCCTGGGATCGAGCCCTGCAAATAAATCTTAAAAAAAAAAAAAAAGATAATCTACATCTTCTTCTTAGATCAAGCAATAACACCAAGAGTAGGGCATTAACACTATATTGTTTGGAGTGATTATAAAACTTACATTTAAAAAAATATATATTTTATTTATTTATTTATTTGACAGACAGAGATCACAAGTAGGCAGAGAGGCAGGCAGAGAGAGGAGGAAGCAGGCTCCCCGCTGAGCAGAGAGCCTGATGTGGGGCTTGATCCCAGGACTCTGGGATCACGACCTGAGCCAAGGGCAGAGGCTTTAGCCCACTGAGCCACCCAGGTGCCCAAAACTTACTTTATTGAATGGTGTTTCACCACATTCATTGCTGTGTCTACTGTAAGTGCATTGTTATAGACATTATCCACTACATACAGGAGAGCACTAGAAAATTTATCTCAGGTTTCTCAGAAAAAATTATGATTCCTCCATTATTATAAACTATTTTTACGTGTCCTTATTTAATTTGGCCACTAAGAATCTTGTTTCTAACAACTTTAAGGTGCTATCTTTCTAAACCATTATCAGGTCACACATAGAAAACAGATGTTTATATTTATATAGCAAGGACAAAAGAAAAGTCTGCTTATGGATTTTATATATATATATATATATATATATATATATATATATATATATATATATTAGAGCTCACTATAAATAAATATATGTATATTTGTACAAGTATGTGTATTTATTCCTCTACTCAAGTGCAAGTTTATGTCTCAAAATATACTTGCCCAAACCCAATCAGCTGTTTATTCCAGCCAAGCTAGTTTTCCTATCATTCCTCTTACCCCCCCTTTTCCTTTTCTTGATACTTTTTGTTTACTTGTATCTTCCTTCCTTCCTCCATCTTTCCTTCCTTTCTTCCCTCCATGTTAGTTTGTTCCCCTTCTTTCCTCCCTCCCTTCCTTCCTTCCTTCCTTCCTTTCTTTCTTTCTTTCTTTCTTTCTTTCTTTCTTTCTTTCTTTCTTTTTCTTTCCCTCTCTTTCTTTCTTTCCCTCTCTTTCTCTTTCCCTTTCTCCCTTCCTCCCTCCCTCTCTTCCTTCCTTCTTTTCTCCTTCTCTTCCTGCCCCCCTCCTCCTGTCCTCTCTCTCCCTCTCTCTCTCTCTCTTTCTTTCTTTCTTTCTTTCCACTCATTTTCTCCTGACTACTTTAGCTCAAACTATTTGTCTTACAAAACGCCTTTCTCTCTCTTTCTAATAGTCCTAACTTGCCATCATTTAACGATGCAGTTTATCCATGAGAAACTTTCTCTGGCTGCTGTAGTCAAAGCAAAGTGCTTTAGTCAAAGCACTAATTTTCTCTTTGATTCCAGGACTCGTGATTCTGTTTATTACCATTAACAATTTATTATTTGTGCTTTTTTACAGTTTCTTTGTTGGTGCTTCTCCTGTGGTGTTATACCTTTTGGCTCACTGGATTGAAAACTTCTTGAGTGCAGCAACTGGCTTTCTAGATCTCTTAGATTTCCCTTTTCACAGATTAGTACAAGCTTGGGCATAGAAAAGGAAGCTTCCCATAGTCTGTGTTTCAGTTGTCTATTGCTTTATAGCAAACAACCCCAAGACTCAGTGCTTAAAACAACCATTTTTTTTTGAAACTTGTGGTTTTAGGGGTGAGGAAGTTCAGAATGGCTTAGTTGGTGGTTTGCCTCTCATCCCTTTGATAGGATCTGGGGCTGCTGGGGCTAGAGGGTTCCATCTTTACTCACATGTTAGGATCCGTGGTATTCCTTGGCCGTTCTCTCCCTGCATGGTGCCTCAGTCTTCAAGGCCTCTTCATGGGTCAGACTTTTACAGCACTCTTGTCTTGAGGAATCATATTTCTTGCAAGATGTATGTTTCCAAGAAGTTAGAAGCTGCCAGGCTATTTAAGAAATATGTCTGGAATTGGTAGAGTGACACCTCAGTCCCATTCTTTTGGCCAAAACCTTCACAGAGCCTCTCAGATTCAAGGGTGTGGAGAAATGGCCTCTAGTTCTTGATGGGAAATGTGATAAAGTCACACTGAAGAAGAGCATGCAGGACAAAAGTTATTGTTCAGACCACTTTTGAAAAATATAGTCTATGGGTATGGGTAAACTCAATTACTTTATTTTGGATGTGCCTTTGAGTAATGTATAGTATATAAACTGAAGGGTCAGGAGTTAGAAATGTACAAAATGAATGCTGTTTTAGAAAACCAATCAATTGAAAACAAATGTATAAACCAACATTTTATTAAGAGGATCTATACAATTAAGTTCTCATCTGACTGAGGTATTATGGTCTATCTGATATGACAGGATCCTGGTAGGATGGCAGACTCTGTTCTCTGATTAGGTCCAACGCAGTAATCACTAATTTTATTGAGGCAGCTTTTGCTGTGTTGAATGTGGTAATGGCATGGTCATGATATTCTCTCTGCAAATGGCCTGGAATTTAGTTTGAAGTCCAACTTTTTGTTTAAGAGGAACTCATGACTTTCCAGCTTAACTCTCCAATCTCAAGTGTCATTAATTCTAATTTTACAGTATTCTTTTCAGTTCTACAGACTAACCTATAAAATAAGAAAGAAAATAAATTCTATTTATTTACCTAATTATTATTATTAAAATTTATTTAAACATTATCTATTTTTAAAATCCTTTGTGTGCCATACAGGATAAAGGTACATTTTGTTTAAATTAAATGGAATAAGGGCGTCTGGGTGGCTCAGCGGGTTAAAGCCTCTGCCTTCGGCTCAGGTTATGATCTCAGGGTTCTGAGATCGTGCCCCGCATCCGGCTTTCTGCTAAGCAGGGAGCCTGCTTCCTCCTCTCTCTCTGCCTCTCTCTCTGCCTACTTGTGATCTCTGTCTCTGTCAAATAAATAAATAAAATCTTTTAAAAAAATAAATAAATAAATTGAATGGAATAAGATCTTGATTCCCGACATTTAAGAATATAGTCCTATGTGTGTATGTGTCCGTGTGTATGTATATGCATTAAGATTTGAGTGAGTTTGCTAGTTAAGCTACATAGAGAATTAGACAGTCTATCTTAAAGTTTTAAGGTAGAATAGAGGTATTATTTTATTGGGTCTTAACTTCACGTATTAAATTGGAGGTTCTTTAAGGTGAACACTGTGTTATGAATCTTTTCTTTCCCCCCATAACAACAATACCTAGCACATTGTATGTACCCAATAAATATTGAATATTCAACTCTGCAGCAGAGTTTCTATGCAAATGGAACTACTACTGGTAAACTAATTCTGATTTGACCACACTGGGAATTTGAAGTCCTAAAATGGGCTACTGTAACTTCTGAGAACCTTTAGATAGTTTGGCTTCTTAGGATTGCATTTTGGGGAATCCTTCTATGCCCAAATCTGTACCCTCCAGTTTCTCTATTATTTACACCAATTTACCTATGATCTTAGGAACTGCTGATGATAGAATCTTTTCCAAAGTGCTTAAAATCAAATACCCCTCACTGAAACATTACTGGAAATGGAATGAATCAGAAACATGTGGATTAAATTTCCCTGAAAATTTCTCTGGTTATAAAAATTAAGGGGAAAGAGTGTTTGGCCAGATGCATTATGGGTGATGCCAAACCCAAATTGTTTGAAAAATGTGTGTACTTGTTAGATAAGCAAACAAACAAGTTTTATTTCCCTCTTGCCTTGTAAAACCTCACATTTGCTACAAAACTCTCAGGTCAGCTTGCAGTCAGGTTTTATAAAGATTTTGAGAAGTCGATAATGTCCTTCTTTACCTGATCACTGGAGGGAAATCACTATGTAGGTAAATGCTCCTGAGAAGCAAGAAGCAATGCTGATTTTCTCAATAGACTGCAGTGGATTAAGTGATGTAAGATGTATTGTAAGATGTAATATTCAGATGGTTTCTGAATGTTAACTGAAGGGTTATTCTAAGATTTTAATTGATTTATTTGACAGAGAGAAAGAGATCACAAGTAGAGCGGCAGCAGAGAAAAGGGGGAAAAGCAGGCTCCTGGCTGAGCAGAGAGCCCAATGTGGGGCTCGATCCCAGGACCCTGAAATTATGACCTGGACCTGAGCTGAAGGCAGAGGCTTAACCCACTGAGCCACCCAGGCACCCCCTTAACTGAAGGTTTTATCTAAAAGAGGTTTTTTTTTTTTTCCATGAGAAGCTGTTGACTTTTTCAACTTAAAGTATACCTAAAACATTCAAGAGCTTCAACATCATATATTATATACGTGTGTGTGTACATACATATATGAAAAGAGAACATGCCTTTAGCGTTCAAACAACAAACTTGAAAGTAATTTAATCCCCAAATCCTACTCATGAAGACAGTGTTCTAAGATTAAAATAAATTTTATTGTAATGGTTGTTATCATTCTTCTTATCCTCTCCATCAAAAACCATCAAATGGTTAAACATCATGTATCCAGCACAATTTAAGGAGAATCATGTGGATATGGCCCCTAGCAATTAGATACATGGATATGTAAACCCTAGTACAATAAAAGAAAGACATTAGGAAATAAATGGGCCACAGAATATTTGCAGTGGCTCTGACACTTAAGGGTCCATAGGTATCACCTGGAGAGGTTTTTAAAAATATAAATTGCAAAGGTCTTTACAGAGCTAGCAGTATCTGTATTGTGAGATGTTTGGATGGATTGCAGTGAGAGGATGCAAAAGACTGGATAAAATGTAAAAAAATCTGATCTTGTCCTCAAAATATATTTTAATATAGATGGGAATTATATAAACAATTTACCGCCTAAACAGTTATTGTCCAAACTAGTCAATATTTGCCTCAATTTTTAGGATTTTGTTAATATGGAGTATTTTTCAATTAAGCATGAAGGAAAGGAGAATTTGGTCATATTGGAAAGGTATTTAAAATTTGTGGGTTAAGGTAGAGTATAGATAGATAGATAGATAGATAGTGAAATCTTCCATTTCTATTTCCAAAGACCTAGGGTTTTAAATAACCTTAATACCTGAGAGAAAACATTAAGAGCAATGGCTCAAAATCACTAAATTTCCCAAGCTAGGAAACACAAGAAGATGCAAAGAAGTCATATAAAATATCTGGGAATAACAACGTGTTCTTGAGCTCTTCAACATAATGGTTATTCAGTCACTAGTAGATTATAGTTGATATTTCAGATTATAGAGCCAGGAGGTATTTGTTTTACAGCTTGGTGAGGTGCAACTGGGCTCTAAAGGAAACGTGCTGATGCTCATATAGATACATAGTGCTCTCATTGGAATAAGACTTGATCTACAAATAAGAACTGTGACAGGGTTTGGCTAGGAGGACTCTTGTATATGCTGTTGCCTGATTTCATTCTTCCTCAGCAACATCTTTGATCTCATCTCCCTTCTAATTTAAATTAGCAATGCCAAGTAACCCGTGTGACCACATTTTTCTGTCAATGAACTGATCTGTCATAAATTGTCATAAACATAGATCTTCAAATATTTGTCCAGGACTGATATTTATTTTCTGGGTACGAACTATTAGATTCTTCAAGTCCACATTATTCCTGTGTTGAAAAATGGAGTTAAAAATGTCCATTATTTCATGGGTTTCTGGGGTTAAAGAAACTGGAAAACACTTAGCAGTATTCTAGCTCAAGAAATATTGAAATAATTAAAATAATATTTAACAATTTTAGGAAAGTTCACAAGAATAATGAATATTTGGGAATCAGATATTAGAAGTGTAAGGATCAGTCTCATTTTCCAGATGAGGAAATGAGATTTGTTGGCTTGACCAATTTCACATAGCTAACCAGTGTTAGAGCTAGGTCAAGTCCAGTTTATCTCACATTCAGCAACAGGCTCTGGAATGTCCTACAAGATTGGAGCTTTAACCAGACTCATCTAAGAATTAGTGAATTCTATCTATGATTCATTACTGAAAGCCCCTAGACTCAAGATAAACTGATCTATGTGGCTCCATGCATACATTTGACATAACATGGGTACATGCAAAGTTAGAATGAGAAGGCACAGTGGAGAAGGTAGTCCAGCTCTCTCATTTTTTTTGTTAAGAAATGTGTTATGTGAGGCTTTCATGCTCCAGCTGCATCCTGGCTCTGGTTCACTTCTTCTTCAAGCTGATACTACTTTCTTATTGCTCTTCTGTAAATCATTACAGCTCAGATTTGCTTGACATGGCTGTTTGAATGATGCCAATTTGTTATCTTCATTGGCAGCAGAAGTCTGGCTCTTCTATATCTTGTAAGTCAGGTTTTCTGGTAGCAATCTCAAAATCCTGACTGTGAGCCACTTCTGCAGCTTTACTAACCAGTCAGTCCTTTAGAACATAAACTTCTGGATCAGAAAATTAAAGAATTCAAAGAAAAAGAAGCAATATTTGTTTGAATTGGCTTGACTTTGTTTCTTTAGCATTCAAGTGGACAATTTGTAGTTTCCTTTGCTTTGATCTTAGCTGCTCATACTACCAAGTTACAGGCACAAGTACTTGCCCATCCCTTCATCTGCAGACTTTGAAGGACATGTAAAAAAATTCACCCATTGTGCAACTTGCAGACTGAAAGTGTCTTACAGCTTTTACTGCTGCTGACGTGGGCTGTGTGGGAGGAGGCAGCCCCCTCCAGGTCTGCTCCCAAGCCACCTACTCTGCCAAATTTCTCAGTCTTGCCAACACCATTTCCTGAACAGAGAAGCTCCTTAGTGTGTGTCCACTGGCATGCCCTTGGAAGAGCAATTCCAGTCAGAAATTAATTAATAGGGAGAAGGCAAGTCAGAACCTTCTGTTTAACTTGGAACCATGATAACCACGAAATGGCTCCTACATGTTTTGTGAATCAGATTGCTGTCAAATCCATGTATGTTTTGACTCACATACAGATACACTTCAGTGATTGTACTGTTCTTTGGTAAGAACTATTTGATGTTCAAAACCCTTGAAGCCATTCAGACCACTTTCTTTCCCCTTTTCCAAATACAAGTTTGCACTTTGTCCACCACAAAGAGAATGCAAATGCCAAAGGCCTGAGTTCACTTTGAAAGTCCAAACCCACAAACTCTGATTGGCTTTTACTCTTCACCAAATATATTCTCCAGGGCTCCAGACTTTACGTCAGTGGGACACTCTGATGTCATAATGAAGAGTGTATACTGAATTCAAATCTCTCTCTTTCTCTTTTAGGCTTTAGCCTGAACTAAATTCTTTTCCCATTATCACCAAGCCCTGATTAATATCTGTCCCTTATTTCCCTTGGGGTTCCCATACCTTAGTGCATATCAAGTACATTTGACATTTTAGTTTGATTTTTAAAATATTCTCTGGAGAAAATTCACTAATTGTGGTTAGAGATTAAAGGGATAGGAATGGAACTTGCAAAGACAACGGGGCACGAGGGAAGAAGGAGGAATAGATCTAGAGATGTCAAAAAGTATGAGCCAGAAAGTCCAACTATGGAAATTCCTGTTAGAAAGAAGGAAGAGGAATCAAACTTAACACCTATGTGCTAATAAACTAGGGTTAGAGTTTCAATAGCTTTCAGATAGATTCCAATGACAGATGAGTTGTGTAATGCTGGAGGACTTTGTTAGAAGCTCAGAGAGAAGGCTTAAAAAGTTCATTGACTTCAATAGGGGCACTGAATTTGGGTGAGGGCCAGTATGAGCATTGAATGCTATATTTACCTCCCAGGAATATGTAAGTATGCGCTTTGTGGTAGACCTTGAATAGGTATGTCATATGAATGAAGAGAAAAATATGTGAATGAATTAATGAACAAATTAAATGCTATAGCCAAGAAGATGTAGGA
This sequence comes from Mustela nivalis, assembly GCF_964662115.1. Taxonomy (NCBI): domain Eukaryota; kingdom Metazoa; phylum Chordata; class Mammalia; order Carnivora; family Mustelidae; genus Mustela; species Mustela nivalis. Next base: position 29,237,658 of record NC_139021.1, on the reverse strand, counting down.
ATCAAAATGTAATTAAATTTATATATGTATTCCAAGTATAGAACTTACTACTAAAATGTTCTGAGACCTGCACTCTTCTAATAAAAATTTCTGTATCAGAATAGTATAAGAGACCAAAGCACACTGTTTAGAGAGATCAATATCTTGGATCTTCCTAAACGAAAATAAACCAGATGGGTCACTTTTTTTTTCCCCCCACTCATAGCTTGTGAGAGAAGTAGAATAGTGAACCAGCTCAGTAAATTATTGCTATGTATCCTTTTCATCTCAGGAGATGCTGGACAATCTATAGGGGCAAAAGCTGTAGAGAAGGCAAAATGCCAATTTCCAATGATGGCTCAGGAGAGGGGTCATTGCCCCAGTAGAAATTATCAAGATGAATGTGGCTCAGGAGCCTCATATCTCATGACAGCAAAGCTTTCACCTAGGAAATCATTAGCACTCAGATTATTATGAAATGAAATGTATTTGTGTACTAAGAGGTAGCCTCCCAGGAAGTGTCCCTCTCACAACGTCATTCACCTCAGCTTTGGTATCTACACAAACCAAAGCCCTGGACAGGAAGAAACAAATAAGGTGTGCTTTCACAGGTCCTTCATTTTCAACCATTTTTCTATTGACACAAATTCAGGTGTAATTATTGAAGGCTTTTACTTCCAGATTGCTGCAGGTTGGCCTCCCCCAGAAGTAGGTGGATATTAATTTACAAGATACTAACTGGGAAGCACTCTGGAGATGAGTACTGGTAGATGGAGGGGAGGGATGCAGAGCTGGGCAGACAAAGTAGAGCTTGAGCAGTTTTACTGAGGACCTCAGCAGGTCCTTACAGAGCTCTGGAGCTGGGATGACACTTTGGAGTTGGAGCAAGGTAGCTGGACTTTTATATCCCAGTATTGATTTGCATAGTGGCTTCCCCTCAAAGTAGAGGTGACTTGAGGCAAAACAGTTTTCTTCAGCTGACACAATCCTCCAAAGAAGGCTAAGAGCAGAGGGCCACCTTCAGGCAGCATTCCCGGCAGATAGAGGATAAATCTTGTGTTCTTGAAGGGAATCTGGGCAGCACATTATAGCATGCCACACAGTTATTCCTTAGGTATTTGTCATGGTTTCCTTATGAGATCAAAGTAAGCAAAACACAAGAACTGTAAAAGTGACTTATTTATAAGATAACATCAAATCTAGTAGATTACTATACATCAGTGGAATCCCATTGTTTAATCCTAGATGGACATTTAATGGTGATCTTACAATAATGCATTTTATTTCCTTAGATGATTTTTGTCCAGAATTCTTATCAGTGTTTAATGGAAAGTTTGGGAGATATTTTTTTTAAAAAAGCAGATACATAAAATGGGCAATACTTCCTTAATTTTTTGTTATGGTCTACTATACTAGAATATGACATTATGGTAAGTTTATAATCTCAGAGAAAATTTTTATTTCTTTGTTTTCATATTATAAGAACTTTAGAGTATACTGACTTTCATAGCGATTTATGAAAATATACCAACATGTACCAACTTAGAAATATTCTAAGTTCCAAAAATTTATTGTTAAGCCATTGCTTAAAACTTTGAGTTGTAACTCAACTTTGTTCATAGGAAATTTATTTACTGCACTTTTGTCTCTCCCAGTCTCAGTTTCATCATCTGTGACCTAAGGAACTGAAGAATAGACAAATGTGACAGTTCTATTTCAGCTTGAATGTGTTATGGTTCTTTGTTCTATATGATGGTAGTTCTGTCACTTATTATCAGTGCTTGTTGGAGTACTTCAGTAAACATTTGATTCTGTGCTGTTCAGAGCTGTTCAATGAATCTTTTCCATCACTCTGCAGCCCATAGGGACTGATGCACTGAAAACAGTACATATTCGGGGTACCTGGGTGGCTCAGTCAGTTAAGCATCTGCCTTTGCCTCAGGTCATGATCCCAGGGTCCTGGGATCCAGCCCTGCATCAGGCTCTTGCTTGGCTGGAAGCCTGATCCTCCCTCTCTTACTCCCCTAGCTTGTGTTCCCTCTCTCACTGTGTCTCTCTCTGTCAATTAAAGAAGAAGAAGAAGAAGGAGAAGAAGAAGAAAAGAAAATAGTATATATTCATTGAAACAGCCCAGGAAGTGCTGTGGTAGTTGAAATGTCACTCGCCTTCTCAGCTCCGAGAGGAGTTACATTTAATATATTTTGTTGAAATAGAAGAGAATTCAGAGACCTTATGTTCTGTTTTGATTTTTAGATGGATTAATGGGACAAAACAGACATAATGTAGAAGCTTTGGTAACCACCCAAACCATTTCACCCAGGCAAAAAAATGTAAGCTATGATAACAGGCCATCATTGTTGGCACCATTGTCCAGTATTAATTAAGGTAACAATGCTATGGGAGGCCCAAGGCCATGTCGAAGAACCTGGTAAACTATGGTATACTTTATGCAAGGATTCCTTTCTAAGAAAGAAAATTATTATGCATTTATGCCAGACATAATTATTTATTTTAGGGTTTAAACCTTTACTTAATCCCAAGAATAACTTTATCATATAAATTTTATTATCAATCCTAATTCTATAGGTGAGGAAGTTGAGGCACAGAGAGCTCACATAGCTATTAAGTGGCAGAGTATAGAAATGGAAACATAAAACACACAAATTTTCTTTTCTGAGGAAAAATAAAGTGATGAGTACTATTCAAATACAGATGTTATTTTTATAGTTAACACAGGTTGTTATCTGTATAAAACACTGCTTCCCAGGAAAAGAAACTAGAAAGAAAAACCAAGGACTCTGAGTAATAAAAACAAAATAAAACAAAAAGAAACGCCTGGGGTCCCTGGGTGGCTCAGCTGGTTAAGCACCCAACTCTTGATTTTTTTTTAATTTCTTTTTTTTTATTTTATTAATTTATTTGACATACAGAGAGAGATCATAAGTACTCAGAGAGGCAGGCAGAGAGAGAGGGGGAAGCAGGCTCCCTGCTGAGCAGAGAGCCCAATGCAGGACTCTATCCCAGGACCCTGAGATCATGACCTGAGCCGAAAGCAGAGACTTAACCCACTGAGACACGCAGGTGCCCCCCAACTCTTGATTTTGGCTCAAGTCATGATATTAGGGTGCTGGGATCCAGCCCCGCATCAGGATCCATGCTCAGCCAAGAGTCTGCTTGAGGATTCTCTATCTCCCTCTCCCTCTGCCGCCCTCCCCCAAATAAATAAATCTTTAAAAAATTGTTTAAATCTAAGAATAAGCAGAGTCAGAAGTTTAGTTATTGAAAATTGAAGTATGGGAGTATTGTCCTACTGAAGGTTCTGTTCTTCTCTGAATGCTCCATGGATATACATATGTTGCATTGATTGTGTCACTCAGAGTGTTGACTGAGTCCTGTCCACTGCCCACATTTTCGGTCACCTAAGAAGTGGATGGCCACTGTAATATATGTAACAAGTGGTAGTGCAAGCTGGATGCTGGGCAACCCCAGGCCACATCTCCCTGTACGTTCTTTGTGTCTATAGAATGAATATAACTAGAGGTAAGCATACTGTTCCCAACTGTCTAGCTTGATCTTAAGTTTAACTCCTGCCCTGAGAAGGTTGAAGGTCTAAGAGTTAAAAGAGGTCTCTGAGTTCAGCCTTTTGCTTCTGAGAGAGCAGTTATTCATATACAACCATGTTTCTCTAATTTGAAGCTAGATTATTTTGCTAAATTATTCAAAACAAAAAATAGATTTATGAAAAATTGCTTAAGCTAAACTTCTAAATGTCCACATAATTAATCACTTAATGGTCAAAACACTTGTGGGAGAAATGTAAAAAGCAAGAGGATCTGTGCTGGAATCAGAAAAAAAAATAGTCTATGCTCTTTGGTACTTCTTAATTTTTTTAAAAAATTGTTTGTTGAGAAGTAGTCCATTGTCATAGGGATTGAGAGCCTTATTTATTTTGCTATTATCAGTGATACATAATTGAAGCTCTCCTTTGTCTTAAATTGACTTCCCACATCTTTGCCTATGTTAATGTAGATATGTTGCAGTTTTAATACCTAATGTTTATTTGCATTTTTCCTGACTTCTTTAGTTTTCTTTGGTTAACCTGTAGAATATGGCATGTAATGGTCACAAAGAAATACTCATCAAATTAATTTTTTTTTTTTACCATAAAAGTTTAGAATACTTTCTAGGGAAGTTAATGAACAGAGAGGGGAGACCCCTACATGTATAAGATTGAAGATCATTAGGAAAACTTCCCATGGTATTTCTCTGTGGGGAGGCAGATTGGGATGGGGCATGGGTAGACAAGGAAAGGAAACTAGCATTTATTAAACATCTGTCAGCAATTGTAACACACATTATTTCATTTAAATCTTTCACAATTTGAGGGAGGTAAATATTTCCACACCATTGTATGTGTATGAAAAATCAGGCTTCAAGAAGTTAATTTGCTTGATGTCATAATCTTTGTGGTAAAGCTGGCATTCAAACTCAGGTCTGTCAGAGAAAGACACATACCATATGATTTCACTTATATGTGGAATCTAAAAAAACAGTGAATAAACAAAATCGGAAACAGACTTGTAAATACAAAGAATAAACTGGTGGTTGCCAAAGGAAAAGGGAGTGGGAGAATAGACAAAATAGTTGAAGGGGATTAAGAGCCACAAACTTCCAGTTATAAAATAAATAAGTCACAGAGATGAAAAGTACAGCATGGGGAATATAGTCAATAATATTGTAATAATGTTGTGTGGTGACAGATGGGGACTATATTTAACGTGATGAGAATTGAGTAATGTACAGAATTGTCAAATTGGTATGTTGCACACCTGAAACTAATAAAGCATTGTGTGTCAGCTTCAATAATAAAAAAGAAAAATAAAACAGGTCAGTATGTCTCAAGATTTGTGCATATTCTTTCTACTGAACTACATTTCTTAGAAGGATATCACTTAGTAGGACTATTGAGCTTCCTAATGCCAGAGCACATTCATGACCATCTTTTTAGATACATTAATAACTTTTTTTTTTTAATTTTTAGAAGTCTTTTCTAGTGGTATAGTGTTTTCTTCTCTTCTTGCCCCTTCTCTACTCCTGCCTTGTCTTTTTGGTGAGAAGGCCTTTGTAAGAGTAAAGAGAAAGAAACTTGGTTAACATCATAGCATATTGAAGAAATATGTGAGAATAGTCTACACCAGCAAGAGGAAGTGTTTTTGTTTCAATCTGAAGAAATCAAACGATCACAGTCTCTTTCTGAGTTCTTCCTTCCTCATCCTACTTCTTCTCTTCCCATGATGTCTGGTCCTTGACAGTCTGATCTAGATGGAACTGGAGTCAAGGGGATTGTGTTATTAGAGGCAGCAGGAAACTTTTATATACCCACCTGAGATTATTTTGATTGAATTGTCCAAAGCAGACCACAACATGAGGTCATGGATGAAGGTAGTTTATTTAAAGGTGATCCCAGAAAACACAAATGAAGGAGTATGGAAAATGAGATATGGAATTGGGAAGAGCCAATACAAGTTGTTTTAATGAACAGGCTACTGCTGTGGCCTGACTAGACTCAGTTCCACTAGGGACCCTCCAATGGAATGGGGCTTCTGGGTATTTATTTATTAATTCTTATTCTGTATTGGTTGGTGTTTACCCCTAGGGTCTTTAATTCTCCTGCACTTCTAAGTTGTGCCTGTCTTCGGCAGGTCCTGCTTCCATAGTCCCTAGAAAGCCTTCAGGAAGGGTTAAGAGAAACCCAGGTGAGAAGCTGTATGTTTATCATGAATTTTACTGTAGCTGTAAGTGAACTGGGGAGCCAAGGGAGTACAGAGCAGGATATCATCTACGAACTGACAGGAAACTTGATGGATAGAGTTCAGAAGTGTCATTGTGTAGACTCCTTGTATATATGTGATTGCTAAGTGAGTGATAGGACACTCTGGAGAAAGACAGTATAGTGCCATGGTACTATCATAGAATCTGGTACAGCTCTGTATTCTAGTCATCTCTGACACTTACTAGCTAGGTTAACTCAGTCAAGTTATTTAACTTCTCAGTATCTATTCCTTCATCTTTATATAATGAGGATGGTGGTAATAAAGTTTATCTCAAGTGTGTGTGTGTGTCAAGTTGAAATGAGCTAATGTGTGCAAAGCATTTACAATAGTGCCAATCCCAAGATAGGCAGTCAAGCCCTTTATTTCTGGTCATGTAAGAGACCTACATTGCCAATTAAATTTTACCAATGTGGAAGAGAACTTCCAAAAAATCTTCCTAGTGAATTCTTTAACCTAAAAGCCTCCTCTTACATTCTACCTTCAAATTCTACTCCCAGACCCAGGAGTATAATTAACATGTGATCTACCCAAATTTTGAGTAATCAAAGAATTTGACTTTTAAAGGATATAAATTTATAAAAGGACACAACGACAAGAGGGTATGAAAACCAGAATGAGCTGCTATTGCTCTAAACAGCCTGGATATCCTCAAAACTCCACATAAACAATACCCACTATGACATAGATTCCTTTGGCTAAAATATGATGATTACTACTACTGAGACATGTGCTAAGTGTGCTACACATATCTCATTTAATCTTTATATCAAATCTGTGGGAGTAGCTATTATCAGCTCAGTTCTTCAGATGAAGAAACATAATCAGAGAGTTGAAATAACTTGCTCAAGATCATCCCACAAATGGTAATTTGTGGGGCTGGAAGTCTTGACACCAATACATGTCTCTTAACCACTGTGTGCAGTTGAAACACTGCAGTAGGCTAAATGTTATTCTCCACTGACATTGCTTAAGGTTGATACGCAGAATGGCTTCAGAATTACAGTTTGTGTTGAGTCCTACTCTACTGCTTGTGGCCTTTGGCATCACTTAATCTTTCTGAACTCACGTTTTCTATACAAGAGGAATAATGGCATTTACTCCATAGCTTATTTGGGGGATCCCATGAAATTACATATAAGTAGTTTATAATTAAGTACTTTATACGTTTGATTATGTAAAAGAATAAAAATTTAAAATGGGTCTGAGAATCTGTATGAATGAGAATAGTAACAAAGGTTCAAATTTTAAATTATTTTGTTTTTTTTATTTATTTATTTTTAAATTTTTTATTTTTTGTTTTTAAATTATTTTATAATTAACTTTATACTTAGATATTTCAGAATTTCTAATTGATATTCTTTCCCCTCTTCCGTTCTTATTAATTCACTTCACAGACAAGGTTAAATACTTACTGTATAGGGTGTATTTTATGAGTTAGGAAGATACAGATGACAGTAGCACAGTTTTTACTTTTTGTTTTACTTGCTCTCCTTTGTCTCCTTCCTTCTTTACTTCCTTCCTTCAATTTTACGTGCTATATTAACTGAGGAAGAAAAGATAACCAATTCACCATTTTTGTTTGCTCTCTATTCACTGTTTAGAAATAGTTAAGTCTGAATGCTTTTAAGTTTGTTTAACTGTATGTCAAGACTCTCTGAAGACGTGCTCATTTATAGATACCTCTGTCTGCAAATTAGGCCTTCCTATTACTGTGAAACATTAAGGTCTTTAAAACCATTAAGATTGTTAGCTTTGGCTGCTGATAAGCAGAATAAACAAATGCCTTTCCAAGTGGGGACTAGTTCTATGTCTTTGTTGGCTTTTTGAAGCTCAAGGAAGCCACAATTCTTAAAAAAAAAAAAAAAAAAAAAAAAAAAGTAGGAGAAAGCTTATCCCCCATACTAAGAACTTTCTAATGAGCTTCATTATTTTGTATACAGTGCTTTTCATAGGTGTAGATAACATGGTTCTTTCTGTGTTGGCTGTGAATGGCCTTTAATGGTTTTCTGATTTGTGTTAATCTTTGTACTTGTATAAAGTTAGTTATCTACCTACCCATCTCTTGGTCCAATACTGGCTCTGATAAACAATACACATAATTAGTGTTTTTTCATTCCTGAGTAATCAATCAGTACATAAGTGCAAATAGAGCTTGGAAATTTATTTCTAAATTTTGAGGGGAAAACTGATGAGTTGTCATGTTAATTTACTAATTTTGAAGGCTTCCTCTAACCTGGTGGTTTTTTTAAGGAGTAATTTTGCTTCCATAGGAAATCTGGCAATATCTGGGCAGGTTTTTGGTTGTTATAACTGCTCCTGCTGTCTAGTAAGTAGTGGCCTCAGGGATGCTGCTTAATAACCTACAGTGCACAGGACAGTCCCCTAGAATGAATTCTCTGACCCAACTATCTATATTATCAAGATGGAGATGTTTTAATGTTAATTTAGCCGTAGTCTTAGATTTCCTAGCATGTGGATAAGCACAATCTTAAGCAAAGTAGAGAACCAAAAACATTGCACCCAATAGATTTTATTATTCCCAAATGAAAAAAATTCAGATTTTTTACTTCCTTTTACTCATTCAAAAGGCTCTCTTTAAAGTCCTTTATTTTAAATGTTGTGTGTGTATGAATAAGAATAACACCAAAATATTCTCAGTGGTTAAGCTCTCTAAAAGGTTAACATGACTTTGGCCAGTCAGGTAGAAAGCTAGAAGAAAAATGAATGTGACTATGCCATTTGTTAAAGCACCAGAATTTGAGTGATCATTGTGAATTACTTTCACTTTTTCTAGAATCTCCATAAGGTTTTCTCACTTTAAAACCCTTGCTCAAATTATTCCACGCTTCCTTATCTATAAAATTCTATCTATATCTCAAGGTCCAGCTCCCTATAAAGCCTTTCTGGGCTAGACTAAGAAAAAATAATTGCTTCTTCCTTAAATGACTTTTGTGAGTTTTAGCCCTCTTTCTGTGGTCCTCTGTCAAAATATATATGCACACATATTTATAAATATGTTTAAGTTATTAAAAATCTATGGTGTCTTCAACTGAAGTTTTAAATATTTTATATTTTAAAGGTAAGCTACTCTATATCCTTTGTTTCTCAAAACATCTATCTGAACATGCACTTAATAGATTCATGGCATTTAATAGATTCGTATTGATTAATGGGTATTTGCAGGTTTGCTTTTCTCATGGAGTTTAAAACCATAGTAAAGATAAAGATATTACCAAAATAACATCCCTTACTGTGGAGCAACTGTGTGTCACTAGCATGTTGAATGGAATTACTACTAACTGTTCCTCCTTACTTTGGTTATCTCTCAGATACCCTCATTTAGATTATGTCAGCATTTTAAAGTCCCAGAAAAAGACAACCACAGAACATGAATTATCCTGTTTCATTTGGTGTATTTTCAAACATTCAGATTTTCTACAAACCTTTCCCACAGAATGTTCTTTCTCCTTAGTAAAAATTCTGGAGAGAGAGAGGTGGAGGTTGAGAGGTGAGGACAGATAAGAATTTAGATGTTGTTTCTCACAGGGCAGCAAGCGGTGGGAGACTTTGACCTGGATCCTTCAGGCTTATCTCACATATTTGCTAATCATGTGGAAGAGGGAGCACATAGATTTTAAACTGTTAACTACAACACAAACCACACGTGTGAGAGGATAGCATTGAAACATAAAAGCAAGGGACCAAAGTTTGCAATTCTTCCATTTTTTTTTAAAGTTGCTGTAACTATATTTATACCATGAAGAACAAGTCAAAATATGATGAGGTAAACATTCTGTACAGTCATGCAATGAGATCACGGTTAAATACTAACATATTTCTTTCCCATATTCCCTTGAAAGTGTTTTCATCTATTGCTTTCCAGTTCACAAGTAGCTTTACTCTTCCCTTCTCAGTACTAAAAATTCTTTTGGACTGTTCAAATTTTCTTTTCCAAGCAAAACATAAAATTATATATTGCAGATGTGAATTCTTTAGATTAAAATTAGGCTCACAGTTTAAAGTTTAAAGATAAGGTATAGCAATCAAAATGTTTGCAGGGTATACTTTATCAATTATATATTTTTTAATATCCCCAGTGTGCTTACTCTGTTGCCCACTATACAAAATAATTCTTGTTGAGTTATTTTGCTCTTGAGGAAGGTTATTCATTTTTAAGACTCTCTACTCAATTTTAACCTGGAAGCAGGCTTAATTTTACTATAGGGATGTTGCTGTTATGAAGTCTGATATATCTAAAAAAAGAGATTTTATATTTGTAAAATACCAATTACACACTATTTCAAGCAAATACATTTTTCAAATACAGGAATAATATGTAAAAGGAACATAATAGGTCAAACATGCTTAATATGAACTTTATGTAAACCCTAAACCACAGAAGAAAAACCAGTGTATAAATAAATTACTCAGTAATGTAGCCAGTTGTCTTGATGACCTTAGATTATAAGACCTAATTTGCTAAGAGCCAGAATCAAGATGGTTTTATTGAACAACAATTAAACATCTCATTTAGCCTCCTTCATTAGCCTCAATGATAACTCCAGACAATATTCTTGTCAGATTATATGTCCATTTTCTTCCTATTAATTATACCTTTTGTCTACATTTACATTATCACATTATCTCTAATACATTCATTTTTAATAAAACATTCTGTGTTCATCTCTCTATTGGGGAAATTAGGAGTACTATAATGTGATTTAAAATACTCAAATTAAATTTTACTCAGAATTTTCCTCTTACAAATCAAAATTTTATGATATCACAAACCTCTTTATTTCATTTGATTCATTGTTTTTCTCTTGACTTACATGTGTAGCCAAAACTTAAATACCTGATCCCTAGATGGTCTGTGGGAGCTATTCTCAGTGTTAATGTTTGTCATGTATAAACTGTGTTTGAGGTGGTTATTTATTTGTGCTATGTAAGAGAAAATGATTTTATTGGTACCTCATCAAATGTGACATTATTTGTCTACTACTTTTCATAAGATTTTTGACATCTGAGGGTGAGAGTGGCTACAGAGGTGATTGGAACCAGTGACCTGATGGCTGCAAAATTGTTGAGAATCTGATAGGGATGATGGTGATACACAATGTTATCAACCTTCCTGGGTCTTGAGTGAAGACAAGATGCTATGGCATTGAGATTTCCATTTGTTTAAGTGTATGCTGTAAAAATTGAATGGTTTTTTTTTCCTGAAATCATTATATATACACAACCTGTCCATTAGTCACCTCATACATTTTATTATCACTTCATACTTTATTTTTTTCCTTTGACCTCAGGAAGAATCTCAAGTAATTCTAAAACCCATTAGTATCTCTGAACACTCACAAAAAATCCATAAATGATTTCTTAATGGTCATTACTAATCGGTATTAAGCAATCTTGGACTGGATAGAAGTGATTGTATGGAGACTTTAAAAAATCTTTAATATGTGAATTCTCTTATTCTCTTTTGTTAAAACTATTATTTCCCCTCTGAGCATCTAAAAGTAATACAAAATATTTACCACTCAGTAAAACCATCATAATAAATGGGAAAATTCCATTTTCACTCTCCATTATTACAGTATGTTGGATGCTAAAATAAGAAAGTTGCAAAACTCCTTTAATTTACAAAGAGTGTAAGGAATCCTGATTATCCCCCATCTCCCACACTTCTGATTGATCCCTTGAGCAGGACAGCATAGACAAAGGGCTTAGTGATATTGAATTTAGATATGGTTTCCAGCTTCTGTGGACACCTGTGCCACCTGAGGAATGATCTTAGTACTGTGGGATATAACATAGAAACATGGGATTTAGAATAATACAGATGGAGTTCAAATCCTGGCACCACTATATTGTAGTTGTATGCTTAGACCCAGTTGTTTGTAAAGTAGTGATAATGCTAATACGACCCTATAAAGTTAAATGAAATAATGAATGAAAACTCCTAGCACAGTTCCCATTATATAGTAAGTATGCAAATAAGGTTAATCATTACTCTTATTCTCACTTCTGTCCCTAAGAGATCTTTCTCAGTGGGCCCCTTTCTCACACCTCAAAGGAGAGGACCAACTACAGGAATATAACAAGAGTTAAAAACAAATCCCCAAAATGAGAGAATTTTCACTGAGACTCACAGGTTGGGCAATGGTGCTATTTATTGGGGTTTAATAAGAGTCCAAGCAGTTCTCTGTGTTATGCTCAGCACTGTCACTGAATTTAGTACATTAACAGATAATCTGGTCAAAAGTTGAAATTGTCTCCAATGACCTTCAAAGTTGCAACCCCCCTGTTTAGAATCTCTAGAGCTAATTCAAACCAATTTTGTTATTATTCAGAATTATAAACATAGAAAAAGGATCTTTTGTAGACACCATCTATTACTATTCATAAAAGTTGGGAGTTTTCATCTTCCTAAGTATGTTTGAGTATAACGTGTGATTAAGAGCTTTGTCTGAATGCTTTCCACATTCAGTATGGGAAGCAGGCATAGTGGGGATAGTGGGGTGTTTTTAGGAGAATTTGTGTAATAGGAGCCCTTCCACTTTCCCAGGTATTATAGGAACATACAGGCAGAGGTGCCTCTACTAACAGCTCACAATGCAGTGTCCGTTAGGCCAGTTACTCTTAGCAAACTAATGAGGAGTTTGGGCAAAGGGAGATACTACCACAGTGAAGGACCTTACATGCATGAGAACACGGATGCCTTGGAACTTGGCATTTCCAGTTTCCACCATTTTTGGCTTAGAACTTACTCCTCTAGGTTAGTGTCTTACTCAGCTATAGCACTGAAGAAAAGAAATCAGTGACCCCACTAGGGGAGTAGTAGATCCTGGCAAGTTGGTTAAGCAGTCCCCATTTGAAGTCAGACTTCTTGAATTTAGTCTAACTCAGCCACTTTTACACCTGGTGACTTTGAGAAATCTTTTAGCCTCTTATGTCTAATTTTTCTATTTCTAAAATAAAATATACCTCATAGGATTTTTGTGGATAATGAAAGTAAAGATAATGAAAGTAAAGAACTTAGCACATTTATTGGAATATTTTAAATGCTCAAAAAAATTAGGGTTTTTGTTGGTAATATTTTGGGGACACTGTTGGTTCCATATTGGAAGACCAATCTAGTGAGATAAATTTTCTTTGAGTTAAATATAGTAGCAATGGGGTCCTTAGGGAACTACAGAATTAAGAACATGGAGGATCATATCCTAGCCAGCACTTTGGGCTAGAAGAATAGTGGCAAGAGGTTATAGAGTCTAAGAAAACCAGCAAATCACACAATTTGTGGATACCTTGGGCACTCATTAGAATGATGAGATAATGTCCATCAGGTCAGTAAAACCCTTTATCTAGGACCTTGGACACCTTGATGCTGAATTGTGTTTTCCCAAAATTCATTTGTTGAAGTCCTACCCCTAGGACCTCAGAATGTGACCCTAGTTGGAGGTAGGGTCTTTATAGATACCAAATTAAAATGAGGTCATTGGAGTGGACCCTAATCCAGTATGACTGGTAATTTATAGAAAGGGGAAATTTGGACATAGAAATATGAAGAGAGGGAGAATGCCATGTGAAAGGTCACAGGAAGAAGATAGCCATCTGCAAGCCAAAGAGAGAGTCCTGGAGAAGATCCTTCCCTCACAACCCTTGCAAAGAACCAATCCTACCAATGTCTTAGATTTTGGAACATGAGACAATAAATTTCTGTTGTTTAGGCTGCCCAGTTTGTGGTACTTTGTTATAGTAGCCCTAGCAAGTTAGTATAGACACTTAATAAAAAGCATCATGGAGCAGACTTGGTGAGGATATTGGTGGTGCAAGTAGTGGCATGTAAAAGTAGTAAGGCCTCCTTCAGTTACAGAGATACCCATGGTCACAGACACTAGGAAAGATATCTTAGGGGAGTTGGGAAAAATAGGATCCCAGAACCCTCCTCTAGTTTTCCAAGGGGTTTTGGAACATAGCGGTAATAACTATCTCATTTGCTTTCTACTTGACCTTAAAAACATGCTCAAAGGTTCAGCATATTTAGGTAGGGACTTATATTTGGTTTGAAACTAATGGTATGTAATGGTATGTAAGTATGAACCTTACTTCTAACTCTAACTCTACCATTTTTGTAAATCAAACTCAGATGGTAGAAAACATCAATAAAAATATTTCTACCTTTGTTTTGAATGACACAGGCCACTGGAGTTGTACATAGTTGTATGAAATTAATTAATAGCACATTCAGTTTTATGACAGACATTTTTTGAGCCTTTACTATATGTCAGGCTCCACTGATATTAGGGCTTTGATGGGAGATAAAACTTACTTCCTGTCCTGACAGTACTTAGAATCTAGGGATGTATGTGAGCAAATAGAAAGCTGCGGCGGACTAACAATTGCTGAGGAACTCAAGGATGCTCTGAGAGATGAGATGCTGTCTCATCCTAGAGGAGATTTGGGGAGGCTATGAAATGCCTCAGGGAATACATAACACCTGAACCAAATCTAGTACACCCTCTAGTAGGTGAATACAGGTGGAGGAAAAAGACAGGACAACCCAGACAGTGGGTATAACATGGGCATTGTTATAGGGGAATGAGAGAACACAACACATGTATAATGAGGGCGAATAATTGTTTTTCAAGAACAGGTTAGGTACCAAGGGAAGGGGATAGGATGTGCAGTTACTGGAGGGTATCCATTAATCACATGGAGTAGAAAATGAACTGATTTTCAGGCTAGAATTCATACATTTATTCAATAGACATTTATTGAAGTTCTAAATGTATTAGGCTTAAAGGATAGAAAGTCATTTTTGACCTCATGGAAATGGCTTACATTAGCATTTTGCCTGTGTCATTTCCTTGCTGTGGGGGTTCTGAACAAGTCACTAATCTAAAGTGGGAGACTCTGAGCTTAATTCCCTCATTGGCAAAATGAAAGAGCTGGATCAAGTTTGCTCTTAGTTATAAAATAACTCTGCCATGAGCAGTGAGTACATGTTCTCTTAGTTGACATGGGTAGAACGTGGTGTTGGTTCATTTCCCCACCATCTAACTCAGAGTATCCTGGGCTCAAGTATACTAAGTTAATAATTCCATATTGGGAAGAAAAGTGCTCAAATAACAATCCCATTAGGCAACAATCTGCTTCTCCCAGAGTAATAAAAGTCACACATTTATGATTTGTATGAAATAAAACTGTGAGCTTTGTTTTTTCTGTGAAAAATCTGTCACTGTGGAAACTGGTTTTTATCACTCAGAGGGTTACTGTAATAATTGTAGACTTTCGACACTCATTCTCACTCCAACAAACAATGGGATATTTATATCTTAGTTTATGAGCAATTATGACTCAATTGTGAAAATATTAAGTGTTGAGAGGAGAGAAACATGGCTGGCCCTGGGGAAATATCTCAAGCAAGTAGAATTTGTGCTCATTTCCCCTTCCCTCCCTGATTATGCTTAAGTACCCCTCCTTTCTTTCTTTACCTTCACCTCAACCTGTCTTCTTATTTAGGTTGGTAGCCAATGAATGACTGGTGCTTATCAGCCAGTAATTATGAACTTAAGAAAATGATCTATTGTATTCCTTATAATAATTCATTAAGAATATACCATTATCGTTTTCTTACAGGTGAAGACACTGAGACTCTGAAATAAGAGAATTTTTCCAGGACCATGTAACTAGTAAATTCCAGAGCTGGGATTGGAACCCAGGTATGGTTTCTCCCCAGGCTTTGTTCTTATTCAGATTCTCTCTCTGTGTGTCTCTCTCTGGAAGAGTAAGATCACCCCCAATGAGTATGCTAGTTGTAGGTATCAATTTTATAATTGCTGGATCAATATTGATGTCTAAATATGAATCAGTATTGATTTCTAAGTCATGGTCTCATGGAGCATAACCATCCATACTCCTTTCTTAGCTTCAGTGTTTACCACCTTCACATTATTTGGGGGGAACTAAAACTCTTCTTTTTGCTGTAATGTTAGGCATAAACCTTCCAACATAATGCATTTTTGAAGCATTTAAAAATTATTTAGATGGGGTGTTTGTTATTTTTATTTTATTTGGTTTTAATGGAGAAAAGTACTTTGCAAAAATCTTGAAGACAATTATCTTTCTCTATAGAAGTGACTATTAGCCAGGGGCAAAAAAGAACTTACCAAGTAGAAGATAAACAAACAAACAAACAAACAAGCAAACAGCAGTGACAAATTGAGGCTCCTCACTGACATTTCATATGACCCTTGAGAGAAAAGGAGTATGTGGTCACAGAACACAAAGCAGTCATCCAGGACTATTTTCATGGCCACACAACTTAACATTCTGGTGAAGGAATCAGAAAAGAAATAGAATAACTGGTGGATAAACCACAAAAATAAACTCTTCTCCCTGTCCCTACCCCTAACAAAATGGTATTTAACAAGTGAAAGCTGATGAAATAAGCCTAGAAATAAGAAAATTATGTTTTAGCACTCTTAAAAGGAGTTGCTTAGCATTATTTATGTTCAATCAATTATTTCTCTTACTTTCCTCCTACAAATTGTCCATCTCCTCTCTTGAAACTGTACATTAACCTAAAATCCATTAATCATAATGGAAAGAAGCAACTGTCTAGTGGGCCTGTTGTAACTTTCAAAGATGTTTTGTAGGATATGGGTACCCATACCAGTTGAAAGGATAGTCTTCACCAAACCTGTTCATTTGTTTTTATTTTCCTCAACTTGACATTGTGCTGACCTGCACACCTTGCTCAAGCCCTGCAACCTTGATAATGCCCGTGGGTCCACCTAGTATTACATACACAGCACCAAGGGACCCCAAGATGAATTACATTTCAGAGTAAAGAGTTCAGCAGCATAGACTGAGTAGTAGACGTGATCTGAGAGTTTTCTGCTTGCCCCTCATGTAGGTTTTTTCACTCTGGCTTGAGGGGCTATCAAAAGATTCCCATCCTTCTTGTCCATCATTGTAGCTCATCTTCTGTATGTATTTCTCTTCAACCCCAGCCCTGATTCTACAGCCTTCCAGTCTCATATTGTCAACCCATTGTGTCTCTTCACAATTTCAAATATATCATGGACAAAGCAAGTCCTTCACTTTCCCCATTGCACTGCCGACCTCTCTCAGAAACTCTCCCAGGTCTGTTAAAAAAAAAAAAAAAGTAATGTTTGATTCCTCCCTCAAATTCTTCTCCCTCTCTCTTGTCTCATTAACTCAATTGGAATTTTATCACCCCCAAAACCAAAAGACAAAGGCTTTTGTTTTTTCCTCTACTCTATATCAGGTCCTAGTTTTGTTGTTGTTGTTATTGTTGTTTTTCCTGACACTGATGTTCTCTCATCCTTTATACCCAAGAAATTATGATCATGTCCTAGCTAATATCACTGTCTCTAGTCTTTTTCCTTCCAATCCTTTCTGCATATCATATAGTTACACTGTTCTCAAGATGGTATTTTCCTTGAGTTTGTCCTCTATTTAGAATCCTGAGCTAGGTTCCAGGCTCTCCTGAATCAGCTTTAAATATCAAGTTGTTATAGGACCTACTGTAAATCTATCAAACCTCATTTCTTGCTGTTCCCTTAAACACATTCCTACATCAGACAATTATCATTCATCTCACCAACAGAGAGTTTATTTCTAACTTTCATATCTCTCCTCACTTAAAAGGTTTTTAAAAATACTTCTTGTTTATGTTGATCCTAGTCACTAAAATATAACTCTCAGCTCATTTGCTTTTTCATGAAGTTTTCTCTGACCATTCCGGCCTGTAACCTTGATTGATTATTTGCTTCTTTGAATTTCTGTTGGTCTCTACTGATCGAATGTTATCTTGTATTTTTCTTGAATACTTTCATGACAATTAGTCTCATCTTTCCAATTAGAGTTCTGTATTTCTGATCTCCTGGGTATCACCAGATTCTCTCCTTGCAGACACATTCAGCTACTACAGCCCAACTCTTGAGTGTACCTCTGTGTGCACCTTTCTGCCCATTTCACACTCGGGCATGAGAGTAGAACTGTGGGTAAGGCCAGTGTATATTCTAAAGAATGAGTGAAAACTTTTGCATTTTTAAAGCTTTTACAAGCTATTTTCAAGGTCCACTCATACTGTGTCACTTCAAAATTATTAAAAATGAGAATTTGCTTTTGTGACATTTGGAGAACTATGCTCAGAAATGTCTACATACTTTTCAGTTTCTTGGGGTTTAAGTTCAAAATTTTCAAATTGTCTGTTGAACTTCACTGGAGAGAAATGACCTTCACATTAATTATTAATTTTTTGAATTCTATTATGTATGTTAGTGACCATGCAGTATATCATTAGTTTTTGATGTAGTGTTATATATATATATATACATATATATATGTATATATATATATATATCTTTTTACTATGAGTCTATTTCATTGTTAGTAAGGTTCTAGGAAAACTCAAGCTATTCTGGCTGTTTTCCTCATTATTTGTGTTGTGGTTTTTCCAAGAGTTTCAAGCTAAGTCAATCCAGATATAAGTAATAAACTTTCATAACTTGGTGAAGTTTCCAAAATCTCTAGCATTTAAAATTTTTTTTCTCTAGAAAGAAAGCAGTCAGACATTACCATAATTTCCTAACTTGTTATATTCAGCTGTACTGAGTAATGAGTTTGAAATGTTATGGGTATAGCCTCTTGCTCCTCATAATCACTAATAATCATTGAGCACTTACTGTACATTTTTATTTGTATCTGTATACTGTTCTGAACTAAGTATTTTAAATTTAGTGGCATATGTGATTCTAAAAACAGCTCTGTTGGTAGGTTGATTTTATTAATAGCTACAATTTTCCATACATCCCTTGTCTTAGTCCATTCAGGCCACTATAACTGAATACCATTGAGTGGGTGGCTTATAAACAACAGAAATTTATTTCTCACAGTTCTGGAGGCTAGGAGCCCCACCTCAAGGCTCTGGCAGGCATGGTCATGTTCTCTGCGGAGAGCCCTCTTTTTGGTTCATAGCTGGTACCTCCTTGCTGTGTCCTCCTGTGGTAGAAGAGGTGAGGGATCTCTCTGGACCCTCTTTTATAAAGCATCAATCCCTTTCATGAGGGTTGCACCCTCATGACTTAAGCACCTCCCAAAGGCTCTTTTTTCTAATACCATTATCTTTGGGAGTTAGGACTTCAACATATGAATCTTGGGGAGACTCACTCAGATCATAGCATCCCTGAATCTATACCCTTTAATAATTTCTTTCAATGCTGATTCAGGGCCGGGCCATGTGACTCAGTGTGGTCAATGGAACATTGACAAACCTGATGCAAGTAAAGACTTGAAAAAGTAATTGCACATTTCCCTTCTTTCTCTTGGACCTCTGCTACCACAGTGAACAGATCTACACTAACTTTCTGGAGAGACAGGATTATATTGAAGGAGAGCTAGGATAGACATTCTATTTTTATAATTATGTTATGTTAATCACCATAAGATAGACATTCTAAACTATGCAGCCCCAACTACTTTTCCAGATGATTGCAGAAGCCCAAGTGAGTCCAGCTGAGGTCAGCCCAGCTTGGCCCAGATTGTGTATGTGCTGATTAGTTTAAACTAATTAGTTTTGAGTTGGTTGGTTACTTAGCAATAGCTAACTGTTATATGTAGATACTAGTATTATTTTATTTTATTTTATTTTATTTTTTAAACTTTTTATTTTTTATAAACATATATTGGTGATTCACAGACCTGTACCCCTGGGGATACTAGTATTATTATGCTATCTATTAGTAAACTGAATTTTCTCTTTTTTTCTTTTTTTAAATTTATTTTCAGCTTAACAGTATCATTATTTTTTCACCACACCCAGTGCTCCATGAATTTTAGAAAGAGTAAATAACTTGTTCAAGATGACTCTAAAGCCTGTGAACTTAACCATATCACTTAAACCACAATTTGCAAAACTGAAAAATGAAATCTTCAACCTAAAAATCAATAGACTAGTTCCTATACACACACATACACACTCACACACACACACAGTTTTTCCATTCTTAAAGGGTAGAAATGGGCATTATGAGATAGAGGTAATGTAATGGAGCATTAAGTAATCATTACTGATCTGTTAATTTTGTATAGATGTCACTATTGACATTCTGGGCAGAATAATTTTCCTATTGTATAGGACACTTCTTGGACTGCAGCACGTTTATGGACCTTGCCTCTGTAATGTTCCTAATGCACCCCAACCCCAGTCATAATGACCATTAAAAATGTCCTCATAGTAATTTTGACTGTTAATCTTAGCACCAACCCACTGCTTCCAATTTCTAAACCTCCCTGAATGGGGATAGGACTCAGGAAAGATATCACTTCTAGTTGGGATCCACTGTTGCAATTTTTAAAATACTAGATTTAATACAAAATACTTGTAGTTTTTTGTGTGTATATGCCAATTAAAAATAGTTTAATTGTTTGAGCCCAAGAAATTATTATAAGGCAAATATCCTTTACATCACCACTCAGGTACAGAAGTACTTTATCAGTTAATCTCAGATATTCCTCCTAAATTCCTTGTCTCTATTGCAACTCCTTCCATTCCCTCAAAAGTAACTACTATCCTAGATTTTATAATAACCACTTCTTAAATTTTTGTTTCTTTGTAGTTTTATCACCCAAATGTGTATCCCTAGTCAGTATAGTTTTATTTTGACTGTACTTTTAAAAAATTATGCCTTGTCAGCCTCTTTTAATCTGAAGGTAACCCCTCCATCATTTTCTTTTATTTATAATTTATTTGTTGAGGAATATTAGATATTTAGTTATTTCGGGCTTACGACAATAAATATGTGGGAACACATTTTTTGTTTGGAAAAAATGGCAATATCACTTATATAATTAACGTATGTCTAATTTATACACAGTCTGTCACTACACTGCATTGATTCGGAGAAATACTGTCATTTTGGCATAGTTGTGTCTTAAGATAACGACACCACTGCCTTTCTGCAATTAACAGCATCACCAAGGAACACATCATGTTAAGCAGTGAAGCTAATAATTACTTCTCAAGCAACAGGCCTTGATTGCTTCCAGGGAATCTATTAACTGCAGCTCTATTCCACCCATACCTGTTCAAGAATAATATCATCACTTCAGCCATTTATTTAGTGCTTTTTTCAATCAGTAATGATATAGAAAATGCTTTTGCTTCAAACCTTTCTCTGTTCAGTTGCTGTTTCATGGCTTTCTCCTCCCAAATTAGGAAAAAAATTAAAATATAGTCATTACATAGGATCTTGATGCTACAGATTGGGCTGCTTTTTCTTAATTCTGTCCTTCAAGTTGGAAAATTTTAGAATATTGGCTTATAGTCTATTGGGAAGATAAGAAGCTACTTACCCTTTTGAAGTTGGCAAGTAAGTTGATTGCTGGAAATCTGAGTGCTATTCAAAACCAACAAAATTTGCTTTTTGATTATAATAACAATACATAATCATAGAAAACTCTGGGAGCAAGCGGAAGAGTACAAAGAAATTTAATAAAAATTAGAGGATGATGCCTTATTGACAGAGTCCATTTTCCTCATTTTAATTTGAAGACCATATGTTTAGCTGTCATTTTCAGGGACAACACACAAGAGCCATTGCTCAAATGCTGTTTTGTTAGTTCTGCACCAATGCTGACAGTGCTTCTGGATTGGTGTGTTTTTCTCTCTCCTGGCATGTATTTCACTGTCACTGTACTCAAGATTAACAACTCTGAGGGCTCACCTATCATGTGAACTCATCCACAATTTGGTTTTGTCTATAATCCTGTATGGGACTCTCTCCTATCTTTCTCTATACATCCCTTACTAGGATCTTTGGACTACATGAGCATCCCTCCAAAGTGAGTTGACTTGTGTGACAGGTAGCTCCCCATCCAGTCTGGATGGTCAATTGGGATGTAAAATAACACTAAATTCACTAATTTGTAGTTCAGGCCAGTAATATTCCTTGCTAGCTCATCTGGTGCTGAGCCACTCTGTAAAACAGTATGGAGGTTCCTCAAAAAGTTGAAAATAGAGCTAGCTACCCTATGACCCAGCAATTGCACTACTGGGTATTTATCCCAAATATACAAATGTGATCTGAAGGGGCACATGCACCACAATGTTTACAGTGGCAATGTCCACAATAGCAAAACTATGGAAAGAGCCTACATGTCCATCAGCAGATGAGTGGATAAAGAAGATGTGGTGGGGGCGCCTGGTGGCTCAGTGGGTTAAAGCCTCTGCCTTCAGCTCAAGTCATGATCTCAGGGTCCTGGGATCGAGCCCCGAGTTGGGCTCTCTGCTCATCAGGGATCCTGCTTCCCTTCCTCTCTCTGCCTGCCTCTCTGCTTACTTGTGATCTCTGTCAGTCAAATAAATAAATAAAATCTTTAAAAAAAAAAAAAAGAAGAAGATGTGGTATATATATACAATGGAATATTATGCAGCAATCAAAAATGAAATCTTGCTATTTACAACAACATGGATGGAACTAGAAGGTAATAGGCAAAGTGAACTAAATCAATCAGAGAAACACAATTATCATATGATCTCTCTGGTACATGGGATTTGAGAAACAAGGTAGAGGATCACAGAGAAGATATGAAAAAAATGAAACAGGATGAAACCAGAGAGAGAGAGAGAGACCAACCATAAGAAACTCTGAATCTCAGGAAACAAACTGAGGGCTGCTGGAGGTGGGGGGTGGGAGGGATGGGATTGCTGGGTGGTAGACAATAGGACGGATATGTGCTATCGTGTGCACTGTGAATTGTGTTAAGACTGATGAATCACAGACCTGTACCCCTGAAGAAAAAATACATTATATTTTAATTAAAAATATAATATTCCTTGCTAGCTCTCACCAAAGTCTTTTTTATCCATAGTTGGGAAAGTTCTGATCATTAAGAGATTTCATAAACTTCACTCCATCTTTATTTTCCATGTGATCTCTTAGCATCTTAGGTCTCAAGAGAATTTAACTGCTCCTAGGGAATAATGTTAATTAAATGATAATTAGTAATCAATAACTTGTACTTGGCACTGTGCCTAGCACAGTGAAAACTTAAACTCAGTAACTTGTACTTGACACTGTGCCTGGCACAGTGAAAACTTAAATTCAGTGAATGTTAGCAAATACAATGAATAGTAGTAGAATTTTTAAGTGGGAGGATCCATGTATCATCCAAATCAATATATTCAAATATATAGTAAGAAATATATTAACATATTTAAGAAAATATGAAAGTATTTAATCAGTTATATGATGTATTACCTATCATTCTTTAATAAGCTTCAATAATCCTAGAGAAATATTGCCAAAGCTGGAAAACTTCAATGGTCTGTACACTTCCAACTTTACCCAGAAGACAAACATGACTTTACCTGCTCATTTTTCAATAGTTCATGGTGCCCAATAGATTTGTTTTAGATTTAGAATTAATTGGTTTAGAGTTAATTTAATTTGGCTACTGAGTTGTATGTTCTTTGAGAGCCAAGAACGTTCTCATTACTCTTCGGTCTAGCTCCCAAATATCCTACCAGAAGACTTATTAGTAGATAGATTTTTTAATAAATATTTAGTGAGTGAATGAATGCATGGATTTAGTTAGATTAAGACTTAAAGGTCTTATCTTTAAGGTTAAATCTACTTTGTTTCCCTAAGTTTAAGTACAAAAGTTATTGAGTTAATTTCAATTATTATTGCAAGTTCATGGCCTACCCTGAATAATAATCTGGTAGAGCTAGAACAATAATCCTGAAAACAAAATATCTCTATACTCATTCATTTATTAATATTCTCAGCACAAATTTATGAGCACTAACCATGTTCCACATACTATATGAGGCAATAGGAATAGCAGTGTACTGCTCTTATGGAACTTAACAGTCCAGTGGAGGAGACAAATAAATGGACAATTTCAAGACTATCCAGTCAATGTTATGATAGAGCCTCTCATCTAGATAGAAACTATACATAGCCTAAACCAGTGGTTCTCAAATTTAGCAGGCATCAGAATCATTCAAAGGTTCAGATTGTGGGGCTCATCCCCAGAGCTTCAGATTCAGTGTATCTGAGATGGGGCCCAAGAATTTTCATTTCAAGTTCCCAGGTGATGCTAATGCTGCTGGTCCAGGAATAACTTGGAGAACCGTGGGTTTAGAATAAAGGAGCCACCGGGTAGGATGAAATATACTTGGTTACCTCATTATTTCCCTTCATGAGGGAAGATAATCCATTGAAATATTAGTTTGTATAGATACATTTCTTCCTTCCTGCCTTTTAAAGGAAAGAGCTTGATTTTAGCAATTTCTTGCCACATGTAAATTTTGCAGACTATAAGGAAGAAATTCTTTGAACTCAAGGCTTTTATAAAAACACCTATACTCAATTTTAAAGGTTTATGCCAGGTGTCCTTGAGAGAAAGGAAGCAATAGAGTTTCCTTTGAGATCCAGAAGAAAGGAAATATTTTGGGTAGGCTGGAGAGAAATCGGAGCCCTTCAGGCTTATTGTGAGGATTAAATTAACTAAATCTTTTGATTTTAAAATGTAAGAATTCAACATTAATGACAATTAGTTGGCTATATCCCATTTGCATGGCTGGGTATTTCAGAAATGAGTTTCAAATAAACATGAACGTGCCTTTTTAGGGTACATTATTTTGGGGGACTTGAATTAAGATATTTTCAAAGAGCCTGGAATTTGTTGTCATTGTTGTTAATAATCTATGATCAGAGGCCTGGGATCAGAGGGAAAGCTTCCACATTTTATAATCATGTCCTAGAGACATGGCAAAATCTCTAAAATCGGACCATCAAGAGAGAATGATCCTAGACTTGCCCATGATTGGCATACCCTGCACAAGGGGCACAGAAGCAGTCAAGCATCAGACTTAGGGGAAGCTATGAAATGGACATAGAGAGATGCTCAGTGATGACTAAAGAATGCCTCTTGCCCCACCCCCAATAATGTGGTGCTATGTAAGTCTTTGGGCCTCTTATAATCCTGGAGGAGGAAAGCAACATAATCAACAGAATGGATTTCTTGCCAGCTGCACACAAAGGAAGCGTCACAAGGATTCAGATAAATTTAATGAACAATGAATAAACATTATTTCTTACACATTTGAGCTTGTGAATTCAGATTATACTTGCCTCTCTTGTATAAAGTGGCAATTGCAGAATTATTTAAAAAGAAATTGTGAAATCAGGAGATCACCACTTGATACACATTTTCCGTGAGTTTTTTGGGAAAAAGTTAATAAAAAACTTCATACTTAACATGTGCTCAAGAAATATTTTTTAAACTGAAATGACTCTATTAGAGTATTTTTTAATCATCCAAGTGTGTCAATGCTAAATGTGCAGTTTAAGACGAGAGACACAGTATATTGTAAGAGTCAATGCAGTGCTATGGTTAAGGAGTAGGTTCAGGGATCACCTATGTAGATTCAAGTATTTGATAATTATATGACCTTGGACAAGTTAGCTAAATATTCTGCACCATGTTCCACATTTGAAAGGTGAGTATAATAATAAACCCTTCAGGCTTATTGTGAGGATTAAATTAACTAAATCTTTTGATTTTAAAATGTAAGAATTCAACATTAATGACAATTAGTTGGCTATATCCCATTTGCATGGCTGGGTATTTCAGAAATGAGTTTCAAATAAATATGAACGTGCCTTTTAGGGTACATTATTTTGGGGGACTTGAATTAAGATATTTTCAAAGAGCCTGGAATTTGTTGTCATTGTTGTTAAACTGTAATCTGTTTTAAGGCATAATTAACTGAGATTCTGTAAAATACTCAGTGCATTAACAGTGACAGTTTTAACATTAGACTAGAAACACTCAAGGTATTTAAATGCCAACTAACTTGTCTTTGAACTTCAGTGTGGTTTTTATTCATTTTTGTGCTTCATAACTCAGTTTATAAAAATATACATTACCTGAACTAAAAAAAAAAATAATATATATATATACATATATATATATATATGTATATATATATATGTGAGTTGAACTCAGGGATTCAACTTCCTTTCTCTCAAGGACACCTGGCATAAACCTTTAAAATTGAGTATAGGTGTTTTTGAAAAAGCCCTAAGTTCAAACTCATATATGTGTATATGACACCCACACATATTCCAAGTATGGTCCTTGGAATAACAAAGGGATGAGTTCATCTTGGTTATTTCATCATATTAAACATCTGTACATTTCATTTTAGCTTATATTATAGCTGGCTTTCTCAGTTACAGGCATACAGAATATCCTTTCCCTATAAGCTCTGTTTCTTGTAACTCACCATCTCCTATTTGATTCCTTAATTCCACTGGCAATTTGGAGCAGGCTGCTTACTCATGTTGTGTCTGCAGCTCTGGAGTCTTAGCCCTTGAGTCATGTAATCTCGGAAATCTTTGCTTTCTGCTTTATGTATTCACAGCAATCAGGCAGCCCCTTAAGGCCTTACTGGAAATATCCCAAAACACTTCATTTTTTTATTTTGTTTTCAGTTTGAGGGGATTCCAGTTAAGTTAGTCCTGGATTCCTAATTTTGACTGGCCACCCAATTGAAGACAGTTTCAGAGACCTCTAGTTTGGCAAATCAGCGTCCTTGGTGGAAATCTGTGGGTTTCCTACATGTCACAAAATCGATTTGTGATGTCAGGGTTCCAAAATCATTAATTTTTATTATAGGAAAACTTTCTGCAACCAATAGTATGAGTAATTCCTCTCCTTCTTATTTAGTTTATCAATGAAAGATTGGATTCCAGAGTAGAAAAAAATAAGGATTAAAGGTTTATTAAATATAAATATATTTTAGTGAAACATTAATAACCACAGGATGGAATTTATAGCATATTTATGAATGCATTTATTCAATAAATTATAAACCTACGACATGCAGGTTATATTACTAAGTCGCTGGGAAAGCAAGAGTAGCTCTGACCCATTTTCTGCTCACAAGAAGCTTATAGTCTAAGTTGAAAGGCAGAAAAATAAACAGCTAATTTCAGTGCAGTTAAGTGCTATGTCAGGGTTAAGTACTGAGTATGATGACAGCAAAAAGAGGGGGCCTCCTGGTGGAGGTTTTATTTAAGTTATGAAAAGAAGGAGAAAAATAATTTAGTGAGGAAGAGAGGAATGCATTTTGAACATCCTATGCAGAGAAAACAATTGTACAAGGAGTAGGATTATTCCAACCAGTGATGGACTTGTCTTAGAAGTTCTCTCTCACATACAGTTCTAGTTATAATAGATTGTAAAAGTGGCCACAGATTCTTTCCTTCTTTGTATCCAAACCCTTATAGTGTGATGTTACAGACCCTCCTTTAAAGAGGTGGCATGAATTTCTCTATATTTTAAATCTGAGTAGGGGATGTGACTTGCTCTGGCTCAAGGGACCTAAACAAAGGTGATGCTAGCAGAGAATTGACTGCTTGTACATTGAAGCCTGACTTCTTGCTGAACTAGAGCCCCGAGACCACCATATTTATAAGCCTGAGTTAGCCCATTGGGAGAAAGATCACAGGGAGGAGAACAGAGGCATCCTGACTGACAGGCTGCCAACTGCCAGATATGTAAGTGAAGCCATCTGTAGGAAGCAAAATAAGCTTAGTCCCCCTAAAATATCCACATCCTAATCTCAGAACCTATGAATATGTTTTCTTACATGGCAAAAGAGAATGAAGACATGATGAAGTTAAGCATTTTGAAATGAAGGGATTATTCTGAATTATCTGGGTAGGTTCATTGTAATCACAAGGGTCCTTAGAACGGGAAGACAGGAGGGTCAGACTTAGAGAATGAGATGTGAGAATGGAAGCAAGGGTGGAAGTCACAGAAAGATCTGAAGATGGTTTAATGCTGACTAAAAAGGGAAGGAGGAGCCATGGGATGAGGGATGCCTCTAGAATCTGGAAAAGGCAAAGAAACATATTCTCCTCTGGAGCCTCCAGAAGGAATGTAGTTGTACTGATATCTTCCTTGCTTTTAGCCTCCTCAAGACTTCTGATCTTCAGAAATGTAAGATAATAAACTTGTGTTGTTTAAATAAGTTTTGCTGATACGTTACAGCAGTAATAGGAAACTAAGACAAAATGCTAGATTGTCTAGTTGCCAGCCAACCTGCTAGCAAACCAAAGCTGCATGGAAGAGCCCAGCAGAGATCAGTCAAGCTGATCGATTTCCTAGAGTAGTATCGGTCAAGTACACACCAGAAGAACCACCAGACTACTCATGGAATCATGAATGAATAGGCAGCTGTTTTAAGTCACCAAGTTTTTGAGTGATTTCTTACATAAGAAGTGATAGCTGATATATTGACTTATAAGTTTAAAATTTTTTAAAATGAGGTGCCTGAGTGGCTCAGTTAGTTAGGCGTCTGCCTTTGGCTCAGGTCATGATCCCAGGGTCCTCAGATCAAGGCCCACATCAGGCTCCTTGTTTGGCAGAGAGCCTGGTTCTCCCTCTCCCTCTGTTGCTCCCCCTGCTTGTGTTCTCTCTCTCTGTCAAATAAATAAAATCTTTAAAAGATAAATAAATAAAAATTTTAAAAATTATAAAAAAACAAGTGTGATTACATTAATTTACTTAAAAATAGTTATTTCCTTAACTCTCTTATGGATTTATGTGGGCAGCTCTGTAAGGCAAAAATCACCATACCTGCCTCTGAGTCCCCAGTCTGCCCTAGTTCCTAACCTTCCTAAGTTTGGTTGTTCACCTCTTTTCTGGATTTCTAATTTTCTTCAGTCTCCTTCCAATATGGTTCCCTTTTGTACTTAAACTAGCCAGGGCTGGTTACTGTTACTGCTTGACTGTGAGCTCTGTAAATGCTATTTGAGAATTCTTTCCCATTACCAACATATTACAAGTTTGTTAGATATCCTGATGTTTGGGAAGCATAAGAACGACTTTTACTCCTCTCTAGATTTATCTTTCAAATTTTTGGCATTTTGTGGGTACTTAAAAGAAAGCTGTATTGAGTATTATTTCATTGAAACAAGTCAGTATGAACCTAAAGATGCTTACAGAGAGCCTTCTTGCCATTACTTGTCTTACTCTCTACTCAGCTCAGAATAAGTCATCTCTGTGGAATGCCATAAGAAGACATTTTATCCTTTGTTAAGGGACTTGACTGACCACAATTATATTATTATGCCTATGTGTGTTGAAAAATTCCAAGGAAAGTTAGAAAGAATCACATGGGATTTTGGCTTGAATCAAATGAAACCAGTTTGGAATGAAAAAGCAAAGATACTTTGAGCAATGAAAGAAATTTCACAACTATTAAAAATATCAGTTTTATTGCAAACTTTTTCCTTCCTTGAATGTCCTATAAATTATAGTTACAGTGGTGTACTTTAAAACATATGAATAAGGATCTTAGTGTCGCAAACTGTAACTTTTGTTACATGGTATCTAGCTTCTTCCAGTACTGTATTATATAAATTTCCTATATTATATGTAAATATTCCTTGCCACTCCTATTATACATTCTTCTTGCTCAGTTTGGGTTCTTCGGTCATCAACTCTATGATACAGTTATTAGAATCATTAATTTTCTGCCTCCTCTTCCTCTTCCCCCACCAATCATTCCCTAACTCTTAATGAATTCAAGACCTACCTTCCCTGCTTTACTACATAGGCTACTGAACACTGTGGAAATAAAATTGTATAACCACAAACTGGAACAACTACAAATTGAGTATTTTCAAGTCTAGCTGGACTGTCAGTGCCACTTGGCAATCCTTTTACTTGATGCTGATTCGTAGCCTGAACTTTCTCTTTTAGTATGTAACTGCTTCAATCTTGAGAGAGGAAATAGAAGCCATCAGATGCTAATCATTTCCCTTCCCTGCATTATAAAATTGCCCAAAGTAGCATCCATCCTTCTTTTGTTGTACTAAAGGAAAATAAGTTGATATTTATCAGCAATCTGCTGTATACTCAGCCAAACCTCTTCCCTGAACTCCAGACTCATACTTCCTATTGTCTACTAAACATCTGTATAGCTTCTCAAATATAACATGTTCAGAGTAAAACTCCTAATCTTTCTTGCCAAATTCTGCTTTTCCATTATAGTACCCATGCCAGTTAATGATGAGTATCCTTCTAATTGTTAAGGTCCCAAATTTTGGAGTTATCTTTGACAACAAAGTCACTGTAATCTTTTTTTTTTTTTTAAGATTATTACAATAATCCCCTAATTTTTCCTCTTTCATCTGACTTTGGGGCCTCACAGACTATTCTCAACACAGCAACTGAAGTTGTTACACTAAAAGTGTAAATCAGGTCACAGTCTCTGCTCCAAACTCTCCATTATCTCCCCATTTCATCTCAAGAAAAAGCCCAAGTCTGCAGAGTGGCCCATAAAGCTCTATACCAGTAGGCTCACTATTGCATCTTTGACCTTATGACTGATTACTCTCCTTACTCATCTACCTCCTTGTTCTACCTTGAATATGATAGACTTGGTTTGGCATTAGGTTTTTTTATTTGTTGTTCTCTGCCTGCAGCAGAAATCCCCAAGTTATTTGCTTGCCTTTCCTTTTACTTAGTTCAGGTTGTTGATGAAATGTTTTTTACTCCATGACCTTTTCTTTTTTTTTTAATTTTTAATTTTTTATAAACATATATTTTTATCACCAGGGGCACAGGTCTGTGAATCACCAGGTTTACACACTTCACTGAACTCACCAAAGCACATACCCTCCCCAATGTCCATACCCCCACCCCCCTTCTCCCAACCCCCTTACCCCCAGCAACCCTCAGTTTGTTTTGTGAGATTAAGAGTCACTTATGGTTTGTCTCCCTCCCAATCCCATCTTGTTTCATTTATTCTTCTCCTACCCACTTAAGCCCCCATTTTGCATCACCTCTTCCTCATATCAGGGAGATCATATGATAGTTGTCTTTCTCCGCTTGACTTATTTCGCTAAGCATGATACGCTCTAGTTCCATCCATGTTGTCGCAAATGGCAAGATTTCATTTCTTTTGATGGCTGCATAGTATTCCATTGTGTATATATACCACATCTTCTTTATCCATTCATCTGTTGATGGACTTACCCTAGAGATACATACATAGTGATCCGAAGGGGCACGTGCACCTGAATGTTTATAGCAGCAATATTCACAATAGCCAAACTATGGAAAGAATACATGACCTTTTTCTGATCTCTTTATTTAAAATTGTCCCCACCAACCTAATCCCGCTGACTACTCTAGCTCCCTCTCCTCTCTTACTTTTCTTCATAGTGCTTACTATGATAGAACATTTTGTATATTCACTTCTTTTATACACTCTTCCCACCATAATGTAAGCATAAAAAAGCAACTTCTGTTTGTTTACTGCTATATTTCACAGTGCTTATGACATTGCTTGGCACATAGTAAAAGCTTAATAAGTGTTTGCTGAATGAATAAATGAGTTTTTTCCTTGCTAAGGAACTTCTTTGTTTATTTTCTGCATCCAAGTTCTACATCTCTTTTAGGAATTCATTCATCAACTAATCTCAAATTTTTCTGCATTTTTCCTCTCTCTGATCTATATCAATAAATCAATAAGTATATACTATATATATGTGTGTATATATATATATATATGTATATATTAGTTAAATATCACTAATAATCTTAAGAGATTTTATTTATTTGTTTGTTTGTTTGTTATTTATTTGAAAGAGACAACGTGAGAGCATGCATGAGAATGTGAGCCGGAGGAGGAGCAGAGGGAGAGGGAAGGAAAGAATCCTAAGCAGACTCCACGCTGACCTCAGAGCCTGAGGTGGGTCCTATCCTCTTGATCTCCTCTTGATCCTGAGATCATGACCTGAGACAAAATGAAAAGTGGATGCCTAACCCACTGAACCACCCAGGTGCCCCAGATATCACTAATATTAAAAAAAAAAAAATCTTCCTAGTTGCTTAGGTCATGATCCCAGTGTCCTGGGATAGAACCCCACATTAGCCTCACTGCTCAATGGAGAGTCTGCTTCTCCTTCTGCCTGCCACTCCCCCTGCCTGTGTGCTCTCTCTGACAAATAAATAATTTTTTTTAAAAAGAAAAATAATCTTCTCCATGGTTACGGGCTCAGGCTGAGATTTTATGAAAATTATAACAAGGAAACACAAAATGAAATAAACACATTGTAAGAAAGATAGAATAGGATGGAGATAAAAAGTGAATTTTTAAAAATGTCTGAAAATTGGAAAGAGAATGGGAGCAATTTAAAAGATGAATTAGAATCTGAGGGCAGCTGTTAACCCTGAAAACATGGAGGAAGGATCTTCAGAGTGTGTTTTGGGGAGGCGGGGGGCACTGTCAGCTAATCTTCCTGATGATGCCGAGAGAGTATTTGGACCCCAAAGTCCAAAAGGGAAAAAAGGCAGAATGAGAAATGAAGCTAGGAGGGGATTTTTTTTTACCTGTGTTTATGGAAAGTTGTACCATTCTGTTCACCCATTTTCTCTCCTCATTATTTTATGAAAAGCTGTTTATTGCAGAGCTGGTCAGTAGGTTAGGACATAATGTACTTTAGAATTTTTTAGATCATGCGCATCTAGTACTTTGACTTAGATCTTTAAAAAAGACATTGGGGAGGGTATGTGCTTTGGTGAGTGCTGTGAAGTGTGTAAACCTGGTGATTCACAGACCTGTACCCCTGGGGATAAAAACATATGTTTATAAAAAATAAAAAATAAAAAATATATATATATACAAAAAAGATTAAAGGTAGCAGAGGAAAAGGCGGGCTAGAGTACTACTTTAGAGCACAGACCAAGGCACCGGACTCCCTGGGGTTTGAATCCCAGGTGTGCTACTTACTAGCTGGACCACCTGGGGTAATTTACTTCATTTTCCTGTTTGTAAATGGACATAAATAGAAATGTTTTGCTTATACAGTTGCTGTAAGGAAGAAATGAATTAAAATAGATAACGTCCTTGAGCGGGTGTCTGCTACATGGGATATATAATTATGTGCCTGACAAGGAAAAGGGAAAAAAAAAAAACTACCATGAGCCAACTGTATCTGTTTTCTTCCCTCTAACTTGACCCATGTCTAGTTTCACTAATAATTCTGGTTTGGGGGAATCTTTTGAGGAAGAAGAATAAGGGTTGAGAATGACCAATTATTTGGGGTTTCTGAATAAGGATCAAGGAATGGGGGACAGTTTAATTTGATTGGATGTTTAAATTTCAACTTGTATCATAACCATCTTGCCTCAATCAATACCTTTGTTTCTTCTATTGTCATCTTGAAAGAAATTTTATCCATTTTTTTTCATATCCTAATTTTGGGGAATAAACAAACCCTACTCCCGCCACAAAAACTTTGATGAAATCCCTTGCCTAATCTCCACTCTCTTCAGTTTCTTGCACATATTGTTTGTTTATCATATTTAGCCCCATTTTATACTGTAGAGTCTAATTATTGGGAATATGAATTAATACTTTATCATATGCCATTATGTAGAACATATTTTACTAATTACTACAGGGTTTCAGTGTCTATGTATTTGCATCAATTTTTATGAAAGAACATTGATTTTCCCTGACCTAAACTTTCCTGTAAGATCTTGTACTTCTTTACACAACTAAACCTTTAGCAATGGAAACCTGCATTCAATAATAATGTGGCTCCCATTTCTATAGCTTGTTTATCTATAACCTCTAGAAATTGCTTTAATCCCTCTATTCTGCTAATACTAGTCTCATTGGGGTACATAGTGGCTTCTTAGTTGACAGGGGAAAATATATATTTCAGTTCTTATTTTTCTTGTCAATTCAACATCAGCATCTTGACCACTTCTTGAATCTTGAGTCCTCGTGAAATTTCTTGAATCTTCTCTGTTGAATTCCAGGAAACTGTCTGTCCCAGCTCAACCCCCACTTCTGACCATTTCTTCTCAGCCTATGAAGATATCAGTATCTAAGAAGATCTTTTTAGATCTTTCACTTCATAGCTGGTTATTATTATGTACTCAAAATATAATTTATGATGAATTAGCTAATAAGCTGGGTTACTATCATATTTAATAATAAATGTTTTTAAAAATTGAATTATCACCTTACACCAGTTAGAATGGCCAAAATTACCAAAACAGGAAACAACATGTGTTGGAGAGGATGTGGAGAAAGGGGAACCCTCTTACACTGTTGGTGGGAATGCAAGTTGGTGCAGCCTCTTTGGAAAACAGTGTGGAGATTCCTCAAGAAATTAAAAATAGAGCTTCCCTATGACCCTGCAATTGCACCCCTGGGTATTTACCCCAAAGATACAGATGTCATGAAAAGAAGGGTCATCTGTACCCCAATGTTTATAGCAGCAATGGCCACAGTCGCCAAACTATGGAAAGAACCAAGATGCCCTTCAGTGGATGAATGGATAAGGAAGATGTGGTCCATATACACTATGGAGTATTATGCCTCCATCAGAAAGGATGAATACCCAACTTTTGTAGCAACATGAACGGGACTGGAAGAGATTATGCTGAGTGAAATAAGTCAAGCAGAGAGAGTCAATTATCATATGGTTTCACTTATTTGTGGAGCATAACAAATAGCATGGAGGACAAAGGGTGTTAGAGAGGAGAAGGGAGTTGGGGTAAATTGGAAGGGGAGGTGAATCACGAAAGAATATGGACTCTGAAAAACAATCTGAGGGGTTTGAAGTGGTGGGGGGGTGGGAGGTTGGGGTATCAGGTGGTGGGTGTTAGAGAGGGCACGGATTGCATGGAGCACTGGGTGTGGTGAAAAAATAATGAATACTGTTTTTTGAAAATAAATAAATTGAAAAAATCTAATAAATAAATAAATAAATAAATAAATAGAATTATTATAGACCAATGTAACACATCGGATAATATATTCTAAAGGAAAGAAAAGTATTGAGATAAGAGTATGGTTTTATAGAATTGTGGGGAAAACTTTCTGTGGGAAAGTTAAAAGACAAATTTTTTGCTGTTCAGAAATATAATTAAAAAGGACACTTACAGTAGCCAAAAATCATTGCTGGAAAAAAAATTTCAAATCCCGTTTTTAGAGAACTCACCTCCATGGAAATTTTCTTTTACTTTCCTATCCTCCTCCAAACATTGCTCTGTAGAGCAAATACATTAATAGTGCATAAGTTATGATCATCGGGTGCTGGTAGAAAAAGGGAGTGCCTTCATTCCCCACTCCTCTTTTCCTTCAGAAGGAATTTTTCCCTCTCAATCCCTTTACTCTCTGTTCCCTAGGAAGGACAGAGTGATTTAGACCTTGGTGACCTTTAGAGAACGACCTAGCAAGTATAGTCCCTTTCTCCCCCTTGAGTCTTTGGGGTCTGCCTGTCTTTAGAGAATCTACCCTGGTAGATCATGTGGAAGGTATAGTTGTAAAGGTGCCAAACTTGCTTCTTATTTGGAGTGTATAAGTTAGAACATTTGGTTAATTCTATAGACTCAGAATTGGTAAGTCCATTGTTGCCCCATGTTCTCCAAGAGCCCAATTTTGGTCTCTATCTGCTTCATTTTTCTGCTTGTCTCAATGAACATTTTGTTAATCTTTTGAATGTCTTATCATTCAGGAGGGGAAAACAAGGAAGTTGTTCAATAGTCCCTCAAACTCCTGTATTATCTTCCAATTGACTCACTCCTCACTATTTGTGACACCAAAACTGTTTCACTGACATATTGTTCTACCTGGCAGTAGCTTCAAATTGAAATCTCTATGATTTTCTTAAATTGAAACATATCCACTTTTGGAATGATTTTGTGGTTCCAAAGAAACAAAAGTACAGCCCCATGTGATATATTCACCATATTCAACTCCTAGTGGTAGGTTCAGCTAGAATTCTTGTGGTCATGTAATTTTGTTCCTTATTTTTATCATGTAAACAGCAGATAACAAAAAAATTCTATGATGTAACAAAGTAGGAGAAGACTAGAAACAGATGCAAGAGAAATTCTGCTTTCTTCATTGGAAAATTAAATCTTGCCTAATATAATACAGTTCTCATTTCTAAGATTTTCTTAAATCTAACCTGAATGAAAACTAGTTTTCTCCAAACTCTAGAATTTTTTTTTGAAACTGTTTTTGTAAAAAAACAAAAAACAAAAAACAAAAAACCAATGAACCAATAACTTTGAAATTAGATTCAGAATCCATGACAAATGAAAACCCTTTCCTTTGGGGTTCTCACTACTACATAATAGTCATAAAGTGAATTTTATAGTATTCACTTGAGGGTATTAAAATGTTATAGGCTTTTTTATTTATTAATTATTTTTATTAACATATAATATATTATTTGCCCCAGGGGTACAGGTCTGTGAATCATCATGTTTACACATTTCACAGCATTCACCATTTCACATACCCTCCCCAATGTCCATAACCCAACCACCCTCTCCATAGACCCCCTATCCCCCAGGAGCCCTCAGTTTGTTTCATGAAATTAAGAGTCTCTTATGGTTTGTCTCCCTCCCAATCCCATCTTGTTTCATTTTTTCCTTCCTTATCCCCCAAGCCCCCCACTCTGCCTCTCAAATTCCTCATATCAGGGAGATCATATGATAATTATCTTTCTCAGATTGACTTACTTTGCTCAGCATAATACCCTCTAGTTCCATCCACTTCATTGCAAATGGCAAGATTTCATTTCTTTTGATCGCGGCATAGTATTCCATTGTATATATACCACATAGTCTTTATCCATTCATCTGTTAATGGACATCTAGGTTCTTTCCATAGTTTGGCTGTTGTGGACATTGCTGCTATAAACATTCAGGTGCACATGCCCCTTCAAATCACTACATTTATATCTTTAGGGTAAATACCCAGTAGTGCAATTGCTGGGTCATAGGGTAGCTCTGTTTTCAACTTTTTGAGGAACCGCCATGCTGTTTTCCAGAGTGGCTGCACCAGCTTTCATTCCCACCAACAGTGTAAGAGGGTTCCCCTTTCTCCACATCCTCTCCAACATCTGTCATTTCCTGACTTGTTAATTTTAGCCATTCTGACTGGCATGAGGTGGTATCTCATTGTGGTTTTGATTTGTATTTCCCTAACACCGAGTGATGTTGAGCATTTTTTCATGTCTGTTGGCCATCTGGATGTCTTCTTTGCAGAAATGTCTGTTCATGTCCTCTACCCATTTCTTGATTGAATTATTTTTTTTTTTGGTGTTGAGTTTGGTAAGTTCTTTATAGATTTTGGATACTTGCCCTTTATCTGATATGTCATTTGCAAATATCTTCTTCCATTTTGTCAGTTGTCTTTTGGTTTTGTTGACTGTTTCCTTTGCTGTGCAAAATCTTTTGATCTTGATGAAATCCCAATAGTTCATTTTGCCCTTGTTTCTCTTGCCTTTGGTGATGTTTCTGGGAGAAGTTGCTGTGGCAGAGGTCAAAGAGATTGCTGCCTCTGTTCTCCTCAAGGGTTTTGCTGGATTCTTATACCCCCATTGAGGTCTTTCATCCATTTTGAGTCTATTTTTGTGTGTGGTCCAATTTCATTCTTCTGCATGTGGTTGTCCTATTTTCTCAGCATCATTGGTTGAAGAGACTGTCTTTTCTCCATTGGACATTTCTTTCCTGCTTTGTCAAAGATTAGTTGACCATAGAGTTGTGGGTCTATTTCTGGGCTCTCTATTCTGCTTCATTGATCTATGTATCTGTTTTTGTGCCAGTACCATACTGTCTTGAAGATGACAGTTTTGCAATAAAGTTTGATGTCTGGAATTGTGATGCCACCAACTTTGGCTTTCTTTTTCAATATTCCTCTGGCTATTTGAGGTCTTTTCTGGTTCCATATAAATTTTAGAATTATTTGTTCCATTTCTTAAAAAAATGGATGGGATTTTGATAGGGATTGCATTAAATGTGTACATTGCTTTAGGTGGCATAGACATTTTCACAATATTTGTTCTTCCAATCCATGAGCATGAACTGTTTTTCCATTTCTTTGTGACTTCCTCAATTTCTTTCATGAGTACTTTATAGTTTTCTGAGTACAGATTCATTACCTCTTTGGTTAGGTTTATTCCTAGGTATCTTATTGTTTTGGATGCAATTGTAAGTGGGATCTACTCCTTGATTTCTTTTTCCTCTGTATTGTTGTTGGTGTATAGAAATGCAACTGATTTCTGTGCGTTGATTTTATATCCTGACACTTTACTGAATTCCTTTACAAGTGTAGCAGTTTTGGAGTGGAGTCTTTTGGGTTTTCCACATAAATTCTCATACCATCTGCAAAGAGTGAGAGTTTGAGTTCTTCTTTGCCAATTTGGATGCCTCTTATTTTGTTGTTGTTGTTGTTGTCTAATTGCTGAGGCTAGGACTTATTAGTACTAGGTTGAAAAGCAGTGCTGATAGTCGATATCCCTGCCATGTTCCTGATCTTAGCAGAAGAGCTAAGTTTTTCCTCATTGAGAGTGATGTTCACTGAGGGTTTTTCATAGATGGCTTTGGTGATATTGAGGAATGTACCCTCTATCCCTACACTTTGAGGAATTTTGATCAAGAAAGGATGCTGAATTTTGTCAAATGTTTTCTCAGCATCTATTGAGAGTATCGTATGGTTCTTGTTCTTTCTTTTATTAATGTATTTTATCATATTGATTGAGTTGCAGATGTAGAACCAAACTTGCAGGTCAGGATTCAATCTTGCTTGGTCATGGAAAATAATCCTTTTAATGTACTGTTGGATCCTATTGGCTAGTATTTTGGTGAGAATTTTCGCATCTGTGTTCATCAAAGATATTGGTCTGTAATTCTCTTTTTTGATGGGGTCTTTGTCTGGTTTTGGGATCAAGGTAATTCTGGCCTCATAAAATGAGTTTGGCAGTTTTCCTTCCATTTCTACTTTTGTAACAGTTTCAGGAGAATAGGTATTAATTCTTTAGATGTTTGATAGAATTCCCCTGGGAAGCCATCTCGCCCTGGGCTCTTGTTTGTTGGGAGATTTTTTTTTAAGATTTTATTTATTTATTTGACAGACAGAGATTACAAGTGGAGAGAGAGGCAGGCAGAGAGAGGGGAAGGGAAGCAGGCTCCCTGCTGAGCAGACAGCCCAATGTGGGGCTCAATCCCATGACCCTGGGATCATTACCTGAGCTGAAGGCAGAGGCTTCAACCCACTGAGCCACCCAGGTGCCCCTGTTGGGAGATTTTTGATGATTGCTTCAATCTCCTTACTGGTTATGGGTCTGTTCAGGTTTTCTATTTCTCCCTGGTTCAGTTTTGGTAGTTTATAAATCTCTAGGAATGCATTCATTTCTTCCAGATTGTCAAATTTGCTGGTGTATAGTTACTCATAATATGTTCTTATAATCGTTTGTATTTCTTTGGTGTTGGTTGTCATCTCTCCTCTATTATTCATGATTTTACTAATTTGGGTCCTTTCTCTTTTCTTTTTGATAAGTCTGGCCAGGGTTTAACAATCTTATTGATTCTTTCAAAGAAACAGCTTCTAGTTTTGTTGAATGTTCTACTGTTCTCTTCATTTCTATCTCATTGATTTCTGCTCTCATCTTTATTATTCCTCTTTTTCCACTGGGTTTAGGCCTTCTTTGCTGTTCTTTCTCCAGCTCCTTTAGGTTAGGGTTAGGTTGTGTACTTGAGACCTTTCTTGTTTTTTAAGAAAGTCTTGTATAGCTATATACTTTCCTTTCAGGAACACCTTTGCTGTGTCCCACAACTGTGAACAGTTGTGTTTTCATTTTCATTTGTTCCCATGAATTTTTTCAATTCTTCTTTAATTTACTGGTTGACCCATTCATTCTTTAGTAGGATGCTCTTTAGCCTCCATGTATTTGACTTCTTTCCAACTTTCCTCTTGTGATTGAGTTCTAGCTTCAGAGCATTCTGGTCTGAAAATATGCAGGGAATGATCCCAATCTTTTGGTACTGGTTGAGACCTTATTTGTGACCAAGGATGTGATCTATCCTGGAGAATGTTCCATGTGCACTAGAGAAGAATATGTATTCTGATGCTTTGGGACGGAATGTTCTGAATATATCTGTGATGTCCATTTGGTCCAGTGTGTCATGTAAGGCCTTAATTTCCTTGTTGATCTTTTGCTTGGATGTCATTTTTTTTTTTTTTTGCTCATTTCAGTGAGTGAGGTGTTAAAGTCCCCTACTATTATTGTATTATTGTTGATGTGTTTCTTTGATTTTGTTATTAATTTTATATAGTTGGATTACATAGTTGCCTGCTATACATGATATATAATTTTATATAGTTGGTTTATATAGATGGCTCCTCCCATGTTAGGGACACAGATATTTAAAATTGTTAGATCTTCTTGTTGGACAGGCTCTTTGAGTATGATATAGTATCCTTCCTCATTTTTTATTTTAGTCTTTGGCTTAAAATTTGGTCTGATATAAGGATTGCCCCCCCTCTTTCTTTTGATGTCCATTAGCACGGTAAATTGTTTTCCACCCCATCATTTTCAATCTGGAGATGACTTCAGATCTAAAATAAGTTTCTTGCAGACAGCATATTGATGGGTTTTGTTTTTTTATCCATTTGATACCCTGTGCCTTTTGATCAGGGCATTTAGCCCATTTACCTTCAGGGTAACTATTGAAAGATATGAATTTAGTGCCATTGTATTACCTGTAAGGTGACTGTTTCTGTATATTGTCTCTGTTTCTTTCTGGTGTACTACTTTTAGTCTCTCTCTTTGCTTAGAGGACCCTTTTCAATATTTCCTGTAGGGCTGGTTTGGTGTTTACAAAATCTTGTAATTTTTGTTTGTCCTGAAAGCTTTTTATCTCTCCTTGTATTTTCATAGACAGCCTAACTGGATATAGTATTCTTGGCTGCATAATTTTCCTATTTAGTGCTCTGAATATATCATGACAGTTCTTTCTAGCCTTCCAGGTCTCTATGGATAAGTCTGCTGCCAGTCAAATATTTCTACCATTGTGTGTTACAGATTCTTGTCCTGAGCGGCTTTCAGGATTTTCTCTTTGTCACTAAGACTAGTAAGTTTTACTGCTAGATGATGGGGTGTGGATCCATTTTTATTGATTTTTCCAGGGGTTCTCTGTACCTTCTGCATTTTGATACTTGTTCCCTTTGCCATATTTAGGGAAATTCTATACTATAATTTGCTCCAACATACTTTCTGCCACTCTTTCTCTTCCTTCTTCTTCTGGAATCCCAATTATTCTAACATTTTTTCCTCTTATGGTATCACTTATCTCTTGAGTTCTCTCCTCATGGTCTAGTAGCTGTTTGTCTCTCTTTTGCTCGGCTTCTTTATTCCTTGTCCTTTGGTCTTCTATATCACTAATTCTTTCTTCTTCCTCATTTATCCTAGCAGTAAGAATGTCCATTCTTGATTGCACCTCATTAATTCCTTTTTTGATTTCAGCTTGGTTAGATTTTGGTTCTTTTATTTCTCCAGAAAGGGATTTTATTTCTCCTGACAGGGTTTCTCTTATATCCTCCATGCCTCTTTTGAGCCCATCTAGCACCTTGATAATCGTCATTCTGAACTCTAGATTTGACATATTACAAATGTCTGTAATGATTAAGGCCCTAGCTGTTGATGCTGCCTCTTGTTCTTTTTTTTTTTTTTTTTTTTGTGGTGAGATTTGCTGCCTTGTCATTTCATCCAGATAAGAATATATGAATGAGAGAATAAAATATTAAAAGGGTGGCAAAGATCCCAGAAAAATGTACACTAACCAAACTGGGAGGGGGGGGGAGGAAGGGGGTAAAAAGAAATTAAAAAAAATATATATATATATATATACATATATATATATGACTCGTGAATAGAACAGAGACACCCACTTGATTTAGGGTGTATTTTGGTCTCTTAGAAGAAACTACCTCCCAAAATTTTAAAGAAAAAAACATATATACAAAAATAAGGGCAAACATGGTGAAGGGATATAATACAACTGTAAAGATGAAAATTAAAAAAAAAAATTTAAAAAGGGAATTGATTAGATAAGTTGGTTGGAAAAAGAAAAAAGAAAAAAGGGGAAGAGAGAATATGCTCAGGCTGGAGACTAGAACAAAGCTTTGTGCCAGATTTAGGGTTTGTTTTGATCTGTTAGAAATTGTATCCCAAAATTTTTTAGAAAAAATAACCCTATATGTATACAAAAAATAAGGTTAAATACAATGAAGAATAAAATATGACTATAATGATGAATGTTTAAAAGGATTTTTTTACTAAGATAAACTAGTTAAAAATGTTTAAAGAAGAAAGAGGAAAAGTTTAAAAAATTAGAATAAGAAAAAAAATAAAATTAAAAAAATTAATTTAACTTTGCAAGACTAAGGGATCATGGGGAGAAAGCCATGAATTCCATGCACCACTTTCCCCATCTCTGGTGTTCCGCTGTTCTCCTTGATCAGTGAGCTTGGTCTTGGCTGGATGTTCTTACAGATTTTCTGTAGGAGGGGCCTGTTGCAGTGATTCTCAAATATCTTTGCCCCAGGAAGAATTGCACCACCCTTGCCAGGAGCTGGGCTAAGTAATCTGCTTCAGTGCCCTCTCAGG
Source organism: Mustela nivalis (assembly GCF_964662115.1). Lineage (NCBI taxonomy): Eukaryota > Metazoa > Chordata > Mammalia > Carnivora > Mustelidae > Mustela > Mustela nivalis. Next base: position 29,195,300 of record NC_139021.1, on the reverse strand, counting down.
AGCTTTTGTTCCCTGAACAATTTCCATAGAGCTCTGGAGGACGGGAATGAAAACGGCAGCCTCCCAATCTCTAGCCAGAGGAGCTGAGGGCTCGGGGCCCCACTCTTCAGTGAGCTCTCAGAGAAAAGCAATCAATCACTCTGGTCTCCCTGGTGTCTCGCTGTGCTCTGGGCTCACCTGGCCTGTAACTGAGCATTTATGTCTGTGGTCCACAGCCCCATTCGGAGTCTCCAAACCCAGCAGATTCCTGCCTCCAGTGAAGGAAGGTGAGTCTTCTTGGATCTGCCACTTGTTGGCAGATCTGCTCAAAGATCTGTGGCCCAACTGTGTTGAGGATCATGGTTTAAGGTAACCCCAAGCTGAGAGCTCACACCTTGGCTCTGTCTCTAGTCAGCTTCCTCACTCCGATACCTGGGAGCTCTGCCACACTCAGACACCCCCAATCTTTCAGTGGCCCCAGGTGTCCTGAGACTGCACTGCTCCTTGTGAGGGCTCCTCCCCCACTTATCCTCTGGAGCAATGTCCCTCACTGGAGCAAACTTCTGTAAGTTTGGATTTTGTGCTCTATTGCTCCACCGTTTGCTTGGAGCCGACACCTACCCCATGATCTATCTTCCCATCACCTTGGATTCACTTCTCTGTCCATGCTACCTTTAAGAAAGTGGTCAATTCTCTGTTTCTAGAATTGCTTCTCTTCTCTTCTATCTCCTGTGGAATCTGTAGGTGTTCGGAATGGTTTGATAATTATCTAGCTGAACTCCTGTGACGTGTTTATAGACAGTTTCAATCAGAATCTTTAATTTATATGTAAGGGAAGTCTTGAGTCATTCCAGGTTAGAAAGAGAATGCCTGGCATAGTTAAAAACTGAAATTCTAAGGTTATAATCCTGAACCATACAAGGTTCAGTCAGCTTAATTTAGCAAAAATTTACAGTGTAACTACCATGTATGAAGCATGATATTAGAAACTGGAGGATTCAAATATTGTTCAGACCTGGTCCTTGTCTCTGAGATTCTTAATGGTAATGCAAGAGTCAGATGTGAATTCATCAACCAACTGATCCTTCTCTTATGAGGCACCAGAATAACTAGCCTAGGTTTGGGCCAAATTGATTAATGCTAGGTTTGGGTTTCTAAAGTCTGAATCTTAGGCTCGAAGTACCCTGCACTAGGCAGAATTAGTTGACAATAAAAACAACAATAACAAAAACAGTCTCTGGAGAATCCCAAGGTCTATCTCTTTCAGACTTTAGGAATAGAATTTAATCCCCATAAATTAAAATCCAAAGGACCAGGACCAAGTAGAGAATGATAACAAGGCAGAAGGAAAATGAGAAGACCCATAATCTTTGCAGAGAGCAGGCTGGCCAGTCATTGACTCATTTCTGGTGGCTACTGCCCATGTGAATTGGGAGCTAAAGGCCTGAGTTGGAAGGACACAGCCAAGCACTAGATCATCATAGTGTAGTGGAAGAGGACAGGGATTTCAGAAAATCATGTAAGTTAGTTGTTATTTTCCTGAAGGTCAGTTTTTAGACTTAGTGCATGAGGCTTTTCCTAGAATATGCAAGTTTATACAGAGATGGGTTACTTACTTAAAATCAGCAAGAACACTGGGGTTTCCATATTCCTTTTGGGCTTCCTATCTTTGCTCTCTTGTATATTATGTGGTTCCCTGTAGATCTGGGGGTGAGTGAGAGCAGCCCCACTTCAAAGCATTAGGAATAAGAAGGGTCCATTGTTCTCCAAAAGGAATACTGGGTGCTGTTTCAAAATTTAAGAAGAACAGATTTCAGCCTGAAAAAAACAAATGTCCTGCATGAAGAGCTAATTCAAAATATCAAATGCAGCCAAGGACAATGATTATGAGAAAGAAAGAAGACAAATGTGATGCAATAAGCAGGCTGTTGTAGAAAAGCTTCACAGCCAGGCAGATATCATTCTGAATCCTATTCCTACCTCTTAGCAATTTTTTAATTTCTGGTAAGTTGAATCATCTCTCTGAGTCTCAATAGTAAAACCAAAATTATGTTTCATACTTAATAATTTGAATATGGAAGATTAGAATCCCCTCCCCCCAACTCTGGTACATTGGTGGTAGTTATTATTCTTAACAAACCAAAAAAAAAAAAAAAAGAATGGAGAAGAAATAAAAATAATAAGTTTATAGATCTGATGTAAGAAGGGTAATCAAATGAAAGAAAATAGAGAAATCAGATAATAGCTAGAAGATGGCATCATGTTAAAATTATTTTTACCAACCTTCCTCTCCCCTCCTCAAGATCAGGCAGATCTGAGACTTGTTTGAAATAGTCAACTGAAGAACAGATTATAGAGAAAAGAGCTAAATGAAAAGTCTATTTCTCTTCCAAAAGTAAAGATAAAGACACCTTCATAGGCCATCTCAAATGCTAATTCTTCTATAAAGTTCTCTTTGATGCCTCTTGCTAGGCTCAGTTTCTTCTCCTTCTGGCCCTCAATGTCCTTGACATATCTTACACCATAGCACTTATCACACTGTAACGAGGTCAATTTATACATGTCTTTCTATCATGTTGTAAACTTCAACACCAGTATCTACATGCTCAATGCCAAGCACAGTTCTTAGCTTATATTACCTAACTCTCTGAAATTTATCTGAATGACTGTATGAATAAGCACAAGGAATTGCTTTCCCTTTCTCCTAAAAACAATACTACTGCTACTGACTACTCTCTTAGGTTATTTGTTGCAGAAAATTAGTGATTGGCCAATTGTTTATATACTGGGACACATGAAAAACAGTTCTGTCTTATTAAACTTGAAGGTTAGGGTTTCATCTGTATCTGAAAAGCCATTGTCATCCTCCTTGCTGAATTGCAAGTTTACAAATCTCTCTCTTTATTTAACTATGTGCTCCTCCAGGCTAGAAACCAAATCTTATTCATCTTGGTATATAGATCCCAAATTTCACTCACACCCTCAACTCCATAGCAGAAACTTCCCTCAGTCCCTGACATTTAGAGAAATTCTATAAATGTATGGGTAATTAATAAGTGAGTAAATCCCAGGTAAGTGAGATTTAAACAATGCCTATAGTGGTATTATTTAAACAGACAATTGAACAGCTGTGCCTCTACTGCAGAGCATTTGTTTACAAAATGATTTAAGCACATCATTCACACATCATAAAGCTGCACCCTTTTAATTCCTTTGTTGTATTATATTGTGAAACAGTTAGCTGTGATATCCCCACTGAGGTTATTTAGTGTAGATAACTAAGTTCATTGCGAGAGGAGAAACGATTTTAACTGTTACTTATTTCTTATATTTGTAACTGAGTTGTCTATGCCAAAGAAAAACTACAATCATTGATTTTCTTATTTACTGCATATAGAACATGGAAAACTGTCTGTGGTGAAGGGGAATAACTAAATAAAGGAGGTTAGGGTCCACATTTGTGATGAAATGTAGTTTAGGATTAAGAAGGAAATCCTTAAAAAAAGGAAGAAGAAGAAAGAAGAAAGAAGAAAGAAGAAGAAGAAGAAGAGGAAGAAGAAGAAGAAGAAGAAGAAGAAGAAGAAGAAGAAGAAGAAGAAGAAGAAGAAGAAGAAAAGAAGAAGAAAGAAGAAGAAGAAGAAGAAAGAAGAAGAAGAAGGAGAAGAAGAAGAAGAAGAAAGAAGAAGAAGAAGAAGAAGAAGAAGAAGAAGAAGAAGAAGAAGAAGAAGAAGAAGAAGAAGAAGAAGGAACTTCTTCATTTCCAAAGATTGACTAGGTGATACATAGAAAAGAACCCCAAATGTTTAAATTAAGGGCTTTGAAATAATTCCACCCAACAACCTCCTCTAGTGTTTTCATTTGATTATGATTTGGATCATTTTCCTTTACTTTAAGCTCTTCCATTGGAATTACTTATTCCAAGATTCTTAAATCAGTGGCAAAAGAATTGTTGGCCAAAGTTATTTCCTCCTTTATACAAATGGTCTTTTCAAATTATGTGACTTTCATTTAAAAGTGGCTCTATGCAGCCATGATGTTTTCAGTTTGCAACTGTGCAAGAGCTATTTGTGATCATTGCCACTGAACCTGGGCTTTTTTTTTTTTTTTCTCCTCCTTTCTTTTAACTCTTGTCTTTTCTCTTTGCTGAGGTGATTTGAGAAACAGAAACATGGAGAGGTTTTTATGTAATTGCACATTGGTCTTTTTATTTTCAGTTTAAGGTTGACTCTTTCAAGGACAGATTGGCATGGATCACTGCTTATTGCTTAGAATTTCAGTAGTCATTGGACAGATATTTACAGAGCACTGGCTATGAGTCAGACACTGAAGGTACCTATATGTTGATATACTCTAGGGGCCATGTCTTATAGAGAAAATATTTAAGCCTATTAACATTTCCAGATCAGTGTGATGCGTCCTATAATGGTAAGCACAGGGAGCTTCTGAAGCTCTGACATCTAATTCCACATTGAAGGGAGTACCGTACATTCTGGGTGGGTGACACAGTCCTTAGAATAAGAGTAAAAAAAAAATAATAAAAGAGTGAGAGTTATCCAGAGAAGAGAAAGGGGTAATAAGATGGACAAGATGGACAGGCCTTTCTGAAGAAGTAGGAGTTTGGGAAACTGTTAAGAAATTCTATGTAGCCTATAAGGAGCATACAGAGGAAGAAGTAATGAGATGAGGCTAGGGGGGGGAAACAGATGATTAGATTATAAGCATTTACCATTTTTATCTCCAATCTGCTATGAAGTGTGGATACCAAAGGTAATAGTCCTTATTTCCTGGATGAGTGAGAGATGGTGATGGAAAATGAAAGAAGCTGAGGATCGCTTGCTGTACTAAAAGAATATGGATAGACCCATAAGGAGAGCAAAGGATTTGGGCAATAGAGCTTAGAGTCTCAGGTAGTCTGGATGGAGAAAGAAGCAGGTGGACAAGTTGAGGAGATGATGATGGAGATAAAGGGAAAGGGAGAGACCGAGAGAGAAAGATTTACACACAAATATACACATAGGACAGGGACACTGAGAGACAGACAACTGAGTAAAGTAGAAATACTTACAGAACACATGTCCATCAGTGAATGAATGGATACAGAAGAGGTGATTCACACACAGTGAAAAATTATTCAGCCATGAGAAAGAAGAAAATACTGCCACTTGCAACAGCATGAGTGGACCTTGGAGGCATCATGCTAAGTAAGGCAGTCAGAAAAAGACAAATACTGTACGATATCACTCATATGTAAAATCTTAAAAAGCTGAACTTATAGAAACAGTGAATAGGTAGTTACCAGGACCTGCAGGGTGGAATTGGCAAGATTCTGTCTAAGAGTAGAAACTTGCAACTAGTAGATAAATAAGTGCTGGAGATCTAATGTACTATACAATGATTATAATCAACAATGCTATATTATAAATATCAAAGCTGCTAAGAGACTAGGCCTTCACTGTTCTCATCACAAAAAAAGAAAGGAAGACATGATAAAGGTGTTAACCTGATGCTATGGTGGGAATCTTACTGTAATATATAGGTATGAAATCAACACTTTAAGCTTATACAATGTTCCATGTCAATTATCTCAATTAGAAAAAAAAATAAAAGAATGCACAAGACAGGAGACAGAGATAGTGAGAGAATAAACAGAGAGATAGAGATAGAGACACATTTTAAAAGACAGATATTAAATAGAGCTATAGAGAGCAAGAGATCGAGACATGAGAATCTTGGGACAAGAGGAGTGCTTATAGAGGTTTTTAAGAAAGGTTCTCTGTTTACTGTTATGTAATACTCTTTGTTTAGTAAAACTACCCTGCTTATGAATATCCTTAAAATTTGTTTTCATTTTAGAATATATGAACATGTTCAGACCGGCCTTATAGGTGCTGTTACATACCGCAGAGGTGGACAGGGATGGGAGCAGGGAAGGCATGTGTGCCTCATTCCTCCCTGTGATTCAGGTGGTCAGAATGTGACTTTTCTCTGTTCTGAACCCAGTATTCTAGCAGAGAGAGCTCTGAGGAATCTGGCTGCCTCTCAGGAAGAACAATTGGACATCACCTTGTCTGGAAAGTCTTACTAGATCTCACAGACCTGGGTGAATGACCTTCTTTTGTCTTTTACAGCACCCTGCTTCACCCTATCATATAGGTAAAAAATAGATGAACTTTAGTTACACAGTCACATGGGACCATGTGTCCTCGTTCTCCATATATTTTTTTGAATAGACACCATGAAATTTGATATCAGTAGAAACATTGGATTGTGACTTTTTGTAGTGAATGGGTGTGTATATGGAGTAAAACAGCCCATTTATTCATGGACGTGCTTTTACACAAGTGAGTCCTAGAGAATAGCTCAAATGGAGAGAAACTTCAGAGTTATTCACCTCAACTAGCCAAGCTAGGACAAATTCTCTTATTATTATTATTTTCTTTTTTTTTTTTTGCCTTTCTAACTTAACAAAGTCAAGTCTTAAAGGTTTAATGGTTTGCAGGTACCTGCTAATGAATGTTGTTATTCCCACGTTTCCTAAGAGAAGCAGCTAGGAGATGTTAAGACCGTCTGCTCAAGGTAAGAGTATTAGTCAATGGCAAATCAAGGTCTAGATCATAGATTCTCTGTTTAGGTCAAAGTAATTTTCACTCTACAATACTGCTTTCTCACTTTGAGGGAGTTCAGTGACTTGGAAAGAGCTCAGTTCACATACTGAACTGAGTTCACATACTATGCCATCTCTAGATTATCAGGAAGCCAGGTGGAAATTATAGGTGGCTGGAGCCAACTTAATACATTTTTTTGTGATAAACTACAGATTCTCACTCTTACTAATGGTCAAATACCTTGACATTCTTGTTTCTTCCTTAGGTTAGGCACAACTAACTGTGAATAGTAAATTTATAGTGGGACAGGCCAGGTAGAAAGGGTCCAGTACTTGGAAATGGTTTCTCCCACTGTGACAGGTATGTTCTGTGATGGAAACAGATCCATCCACAGGTAGAGGACAACTCCAGTTCAGCAAGTGGAACATAGATGTCAGTGAGTGAATTACATAGTAATTCACTATATAAAAGATAACAGCTAGGGCAGCAGTCTTCCGTGTTGAGAATGGGATAGGAGAAGTCTTAATGGAGAAATTGTTTCAACTGGGAGAATAACATTGTAATAAGGAATGTGAAGCAAGAATAGCCAAAGGCAGAGGCCCCACCCTTTAGTACAGGGACAAGATATCCTGGGCCAAAAGGACAGTAGAGAATGAAAACAAAGCAAGAAAGCTTTCAGTCCAGAGATGTCTGAGTGCATGAGTAGCCTAGGACCTTTGTGAGAAGAATATAAGGGCTGGATAAGCAGGAAGAATAATGATAACAAGTCAAAGAATGGTGAATGGAGATCTGTAAAGCCCATTTACTTGAAAAGTCGGGATTTGTCCTAGAAAATGTGGTTATCTAAGTGTGCAAATCAGGGAAAAGATGTAAAGAAAAAGGAGGAGTGCAAAGTCTAGGAAACAGCAGAGGCTTAATACTCGTTTATTGAATAGATAGCAGTACTACTTCGGAGCATCTGACTCAGCTGCTGATGCAGAGATGTGTGACAAGATGGAAAAGTCGCTCCAAAATATGCTTGGTTAAAAACAATATGCTTGCAGCATAAAAACAATAATGTAAAATGTCTGTAAAGACATGAAATATCAGGATAATGCTCAGAATATATCATTCAGTTAGGACAATGCTTAAAGAACAAATAAACACTTTCATCACTTGCATTTGCAAAAAAAAAAAAATTTGTTTTTATTGCCTTCCTGTTGAATAGAATACTGTGGAGGAGAAAATCTCACCACATGATACAATATTAAAATAATAAAAAACAACCAAAAATTTCAGGCACAAGTTTCATTTATTTGGACTAAATGACTCCAAACTTTCCAGTTGGAAGCTCTTTTTAAAAAGAGCCTAGTTATATATTCTTTCAAAGGGCTCCCATCTTCAAAAATAGATTCCATATATAATCTAATTAATCAGATAGCAGCAAAGGTGTTTACCTAAGATGAACCCATTAGACGTTATTTGCTTAATGCGTAAATCCACTAGACCATGGTAACTACAAGCTGGATATCCGTACACATGTTGGCAATGATCCCTAAGAGTTTAAAAGCATCATAGGCACAAGAGGTCTGAAGGAACTGATCATTGTTTTCTGGACTGCAGGCTAAATACTAGTCTTGCTGGGTCATCCCCATTCCCCACTATAAAGATAAGGCTGTAGTCTAGTTTAACTACAGCTTTTAGACACAGGAGTGGATATAGGGGAGGACCTTCTTCTACCTCTTCTATTACATAAAATCACTCGAATGGACCCCTGTCTGGCCTTATACTATAACTCCCTATATTCTACATTATCTCAATGTTCAAAGATAGGAGATTGGACAACAGAAAGAAGTGAATAATAGAGAATTTATGAGACATGTTGTGGTCACATCCTATCTTTTGGATAAGTTTTAAGGGCATCAGGGTTTTGAAGACCCAGTGGCTTAAAAACAACAACCAATTAAATAGAATACTACCTACACACTGCATTACATTTACCACATTACGCAGCATTATAAATAATTCAGCGCAAGTGGCACTTCTAGTGCAAATGAACTTAGGCCATTTTATAGCATTAACTTCATGATTTTGTTCACATTTACTTTCTAATACAATCTTGGCTCATCTGTAATGGGTTTCTTAGGTCATCTATTTAAAATAGCCAGGTTTATTCTGCACTCACACAGAAATAATTGCTCTTTCTCAAATTGAGAGTTGTAAAGAGAGGTTTAATTTCCCAATAGGGATTGATTTTTTTTTTTTTTTTTTTGGTGCAGTAAAGAGAATCTCTGTTTTTCAAGGCAGCCAGTGCCACAGTAGTCTAGATTAAAAACAGATTTGTGTCCTGGAATGCTGAGTATATGCCCTAACTGTGTGACAATTCTACTTTTTTTGACTAGGCAAACAAAACTGACCAATCTCTCAGGGTGCACAGACAGTAAATTAACACAATATTGTTAAGTATTTTTGGTCAATTGAGTATTAGAGTAAAATGATATATTTTTCCTTTATGATATTTGATGATGAATGTGGATTAAATGATGGAATTTTCTCAGCTAGAGGCATTATTAGTTGCTCCTTCTGAAGGAAGGTTTTCTTTTTCTTTTCTTCCTTTGTTCTTTTTATTCCCCAGGGTTAAAGATGCAGTCACAGCCATAGGTTTTCTAAAGAAAATTGTCCTGCTGAGAAGGTAGTTTCAGGCAACCATGTTCTGTAAAGAGGACATGTTGTTGACCCTGTGGCATATGTTGCATTGCCCAAGGTGATGAGACTCAATAGGGCAACTGATCCAAGGTTAGCCTTTCCATAGCATGAACAGCATCCCATGATGTGATATTACCCAAAAGTTCAAAAGTTCTGTTCCAAAAAAGATGAAAGGTTATTAGTTGAACACACTAAATTACTTTTGTTAGGATGTTGCACTGAAAAGAATAAACCAGAGGGTATCAGGAAGAGAATTAGACAGACAGAGAATAAGACATATGCAGAGAATAGCTGAATGAGTTGAAAAGTATATATTTGGACTGAGTATCCATGGGCTTTTGCTGCTAGAGATGCCCAAGATTCTGCATGACTCTTTCATTCCACCCTCCATGAGTGCTGTCTTGGTTTCTGCCCTTCCTGATACCTGGATCTTCATCTTGCCTTGCTTCTGGGAAGATAACTTGTATAAATACAATAAATGCCTATACAATAAGTGCCCTTTTCCATAACATAAATTTGAGTTAGTATCTGTCCTTATGATCATGAAAATAATAAAAGCAGAAGTAAATAGAGACTGTGAGCAGAGAAGTTCTGAAAAATCTGTTTTAAACTGGAGTCACTTTCTACTCTCCTAACAAGGAGAATAAATGGTGCTCTGAGATCTTAAACTTCCACAGCATTCATCTCAGTATTAACAGACTTAGGGACTTTCATTCTGTAGTTCTGATATCTTGAATTTCAGCTTACCCCCCTGCAAGGAATACAAAGCTCAGACTGGGTTCAATCTTTGATAAAGGGGAGTGTGTGCTGGTTGTTTCCACATTTGCTCTCAGATTATTCCCCTGCCTTTCTCTTCTTCCTTATGTAATAGAAAACTACATTTCCCAGACTTGTTTGCCAACTAGCTTTAGGTAGGTTGGAAGACAAAAGGAAGGAAGAAGCTAGAGTAGTTCTCCTTTTCTTGTTTAGCTATGGTTGGAGCACCAACATCTCCCTCAATTGCTTTAACTGCCACCAGACAGGTCTACCTTGTGTGATAGAGACTCCTGGCAGGACAGGCAAGTTTTCTGTGCTTCCAGATTTCACTAGATGACCCTCAGATTGTGGGCTGTAGGAAGATGACCCCTTCCCTTCTCTCCAATACTAGGGGCACAAAAGCTTCTTCTTGTTGCTCCTCTCTTTCTCATTTATTTATTCCCTATTTGACTTTATATCTCTTCTCTTACCAGTGTAACCAGTTTCCTGTCCTAGGTCAGTCATTTAACTGAGCATCCATTTCCATATCCACAAAATGGAAAAAATAAGACACACTTCAAAATGTTCTTGAAAGAATCATATATGTTCCAAAGTGGCCTCAAACAAATCTCAAGAGGCTAAGTGGGCTAATTAAACACTAAAAGATCCAGGCTCCTGAGGTAGAGTCTAAGTTGTTAATACACTGAAGTTAATTCTTCAGTCCTAAGAACTGAGCCCAGGCTAATCCAGAAACTACAGTTTAAAAACAGTGGGTGTGATTAAATTAAGCCATTTTTCAGAAAGGAAGCATAAGCTGATCCTCAGGGGGGTGGTATGCATAAGTAACTAGATACTTCCTATCACAGTGACTCTGGATATATGACCTAACACATTACTAGATTTACGAGTTTTCAGGGATGTCAAAGGAAAAAAGCTAATTAGCTTTTTCAACATGGCAGAAAATTTGACTACCACACCAGTTTAGAGAAGGAACTGTGCTTCCCACTTGCTGACCAACAAGCTATGGCTGAGGTAGTGGGTATGACTCATGCAGAATTAAGGAGGCAGCTTCTATGGAACCATTTGGAAAGAGTGGGGATGCCAACCAGTTCCTAGAGAAGGGATGCTGGAACAGGAAATCTCATAGGCATTCATTTAAAAGTATGCATGAGGTAAACAAAAGAATCTATAGGTATAAAAATAAGTACCTGACTAGTGGAGTATAACAAACTGGAAAAAAAAAGAGGATGCATTCCTTACTTTCACACAGCATAATAATCTCCAGTTTCATCCACATTGATGCAAATGGTAAGTATCCATCCTTTTTGATGGCTGAATAATATTCCATTGTAGATGTATACCACATTTCTTTATTCGTTCATCTGTCAGTGGGCATCTGGGATCTTTCCATAGTTTTGCTATTGTGGACATTGCTGATATGAACACTGGGTTGCAGATGACCCTTCAGATCACTACATTTGTATCTTTGGGGTAAATGCTTAGTAGTGCAATTTCTGGGTTGTAGACTAGCTCTATTTTAACTTCTTAAGGAACCTCCACTGTGTTCCAGAGTAGCTATACCAGTTTTCATTCCCACCAACAGTATAAGAGGGTTTCTCTTTCTCTACATTCTTGCCAACATTTGTTGTTTCCCGTCTTGTTAATTTTAACCATTATGACTGGTGTGAGGTGGTATCTCATTGTGATTTTGATTTGTATTTTCCTGATTCCAAGTGATGTGGAGCATTTTCTCCTTTTCTGTTGGTCATTTGTATGGCTTCTTTGGAGAAATGTCTCTTCATGTTTTCTGCCTATTTCTTGACTGTATTATTTGGTTTTGGGATGTTGAGCTCTTTATAGATCTTGGCTATTAGCCCTTTATCTGATGTCATTTGTAAATGTCTTCTCCCACTCCTTGGGTTAACTTTTAGTTTGTTGACTATTTCCTTTGCTGTGCAGAAGCTTTTGTCTTGATGAAGTCTCAATAGTTCATTTTTGCTTTTGTTTCTCTTGCCTTTGGAGACATGTCTAGCAAGAAGCTGTTGTGGCCAAGGTCAAATAGGTTGCTGCCTGTGTTCTTCTCTAGGATTTTGATGGATTTTGATGGAACACTACATCTGAAACTACTGATGTACTATAAGTTGGCTAACTTAATTTAAATTTTAAAAAAGAAAGGGAAAAACATGGTGTTGTAGAAGAGAGGTAATTTTCAGTGAATGGCAGATACAGAAAAAGAGGAATAGTCAAAGACAATTAGAAGATTTAAAATCTGAGTAAAGGAAAGAAAAATTTGTTTATACACTGATGTAGTGCTTATGATATGCCTGCAACTATTTTAAGCACTTTATATACATTAACTGATTTAATTCTTTTTTCTGATTTAATTCTTATAAAAACCCACTGTGGTAAGGAAAAAGAGGCACACACAGGTTAAGCAACTTGTTCAAGACTTCACAGTTAGTAGGTGGCAGAGTAGGGCTTCATATCTACCAAGCATGTTATAGAGCAACAAAATGACAGAGGTAGTACTTACATACCCAAACTATCCAGGGGCTGAGACACAGTCTCTGATGATTGCTGCCACAGAAGATGGCATGTGCTGTGATGAACACTGGGTGCTATACTTAACTAATGAACACTGCATCAAGAACTAATTATGTACTATACAGTGGCTAACTGAACATAATAATAATAATTTAAAAGGAAACAAACATCTCTTCATGACTCATTCATCTTGAATGGGTTACATGTCCATTCCTGAATGGGTCATTGTAAGGTTGTTAGGCTATATATATATGTTTTTTAGCTAATATATATTTGAGTTGGGACAATCCTACCTAAGCAACAGGGCTGATAAGGAATAAGAAGGAATTCCCAAAAAACAAAAATGTGGTTGTCATTGCAAGAATACAGGGAAATGGAGGTTGGTGACAAAAATAACAAATGAATACCACACAAAAGGAAACAAAGCAGAGGATTTGACTCTTAGAAGAGACAATGAAGCTGTTGAATCAGGAGAAGAGGAGAAAAGAGACCACAGGATAGACAAGAAAACAAATAAAAGCATGATTTGGGGTCTTGCTCAATTAGTTGGGGAGATTTCAGCAGGGACTAAGGTTCTCCACTGTCATTACTGGACCCAGGATGGAAAAACCCTGATCTGTCACAATTGTGTGGCTCCATTTTTATCATTATGTTGTTGACTTAGAGGAAATAAAAGTTGACCCTGAAGCTGAACTCCCATACCTCTCAGGTTGAAACATCTTTTTTCTCCTGACAGTCGTGCTGCATTTAAGTGTATTTATTTAAATCTTTGTTTCCTTTCATCCTCATTTTGAACAGAAAACCAAGAAGTGGGATTTTCAAAGATACTTTAACCTTGTATTTTTATATTTCAACTTTAAAAAGGCAACTCTTCTAGCAAAGTGATTTTGTCAAGGTTAAACAAAGGTAATGTAACAAAAAGACCTCTGTCTATTTAACTTTCTCCTAATTTTTGCCCCTCATCTCTATTCTCTGAGGTTGGTTGTGGTCGATCTTAGTTTAGCCTCAACATAGTCTCCTCTTAGTTAAAGGGTGTTAAAGCCAAGATCTAAACCTTGAGAGCAGAGGAAATATATAATATGTAAACACTAGGGTGCTGTGGCTCATATGTTTCTCAAAAATATGTAGTTTTACAAAAGGAGCCTTTCATTCAACATAAGTAAAAAAGGAAGAAAAGTTACATGTGGACTTAATTAGAAATACAGAGTAATTTTTGATGAGTCACTCTTTTTAGCTAATAAGGAATAAGAACTTCAGAGATCATGGAAGTTTCTCCCTGCTACATTAAAACAAAGATTTGTAGATTATTGGTAAGTGGTATATAATTTATTGGTTGTGCAGTGCTTAAACTGGAAAGGAACCACTTACTGAATTTTGTCATTTCTATAATAATCTGGTTATGATAAAGAAAATAGTAAATTATAGTCTGAGAAGATTCATATCCCATAGATACTTTCTTTTTTTAAGATCATTTATTTATTTATTTATCTGACAGAGAGAGAGAGAGAGATCACAAGTAGGCTGGGAGGCAGGCAGAAAGAGAGAGAGGGAAGCAGGCTCCCCGTTGAGCAGAGAGCCCAATGCAGAGCTCGATCCCAGGACCCTGAGATCATGACCTGAGCTGAAGGCAGTGGCTTAATCCACTGAGCCACCCAGGCGCCCCTCCCAGAGATACTTTTTAATAGTTTCATTCATTTCCTCTTTATATACATAATTTCTAAAAGTATTATTCCTACATGGCATTCATCTTTGAAATGAACAGGGCAGAGTATACCCCTCCTTTGACTCCTCCTCAACCCTCCCCTCAGATTTCAGCATATGTACATTCCCCTCTTTAAAGAAAGAAATTGCATGTTGAGTACCTCTTCCCATAATACTAAGAAGCAAAGCAACACTGTCATCTGCTTCATTTTATGGACACTAGTGATTTTCCTGTAGAGGAATAACTGTTGATTAAATATTTTCCATGCTCCTTCCACATTTCCTGGTTCTGCATCTCTTGTTTCCCTGACTTAAAGCAAAAATATTGCTTGGTTAAAACACCATGCTCTATTTCAAATCAGTTTGCTACCAACATTTGGTTATTAGGATATAATTTAAAAGGCAATCTACCCATATTTGAATATTACTCACATGGCCAAAACGAACCAGGACACCTTCTCAGTCAGTTTATTAATTTAATAAATGCCTTTTAAAACATCTCTTTACAGTTGTACTGCTTTTTGAAATATAACATCTAAGCTGATATGTAGTTATTGTTTGATAAATTTATCAAAGCATGTATAAATACATTAAAGCATATTTATGTTATCTGCAATATTTATCTGCATATTTATGTTATGTGCATCTTTATTTACATTTACCGGCTGGAACAATTATATCTGCCAATTGCTGTATTGACAGTAGTCACTGCGGATCTTATTAGAGCAACCATACCGTTTCAAAACATATCATAGTAAAACAAACAATAGCATCAACTCCTACCACTGCTACTACTATAACTCTTGGTAATTCTGTGTCTACTAGTTTTATGAGGTAAGACTGATGGCCAAGTTTATTCTCATCTTAAATGAGGAACCTGAGGCTGAGCACATTTTAATCACGTATTCAAGGTCAAAGGACATACCCAAGGCAAAAGCAGGGACAGAAACCAGGTTTTTTGGGGCACCTGGGTGACTCAGTGGGTTAAAGCCTCTGCCTTCAGCTCAGGTCATGATCTCAGGGTCCTGGGACCGAGCCCCACATCGGGCTCTCTGCTCAGCAGGGAGTCTGCTTCCCTCTCTCTGCCTGCCTCTCTGCCTACTTGTGATCTATCTCTCTGTGTCAAATAAATAAATAAAATCTTTTAAAAAAAGAAACCAGGTTTTCTAGACTGCAGGAATACATATTTTGGTATCCAGTATATATTGCATGTTGATACCTGATATATAAGAAACTTTACATAGGTATTTAAAAAATCTACCAGTAGACTTTGGGATCCTGATTCTAACAAATTATGGAAGAGAAAATAAAAAAGAAAACTTGCCTCATCGAAGTAAAATCAATAAACACATTTATACAAAAATATCACATTAAAATTGTTTTTGCATCAATCCTGAGAATCCAAACTTCTTTCTTGGTCACTATGGCTGGCTTTCCTCATCCTCTAAAACTTTGTGATTTTACTTGGTGCTAAAACACTGCAGCAGCATATTTGGTTATCAGTCAATAGTCTGCCACAGTTGAACTGCTATTACAATGTTAATCTAGTTTGCATTGCCAGGTCTGGAACTCTGTTGTTTGCGTATTGTACTTAGGTACAGAGCATATATATATATATATATATATATATATATATATATATATTAATGACCTGGGAATCTACAATCTGTGCCTACAATCCTGGCTCCTTAGACACATTACGCAGCCATTCCCTTCCAAAGTCTTGCCACCTTCTAAGGTTGCTGCCACAGAGCATATGTGCATATCACTTAGAGGGCTCACATGTCTCTTTCCCTTTTCAGGCTGTTTCAGCTTACCAAATGCATCATCTCTCCTTCCTTCTCAGACTTCCTAAACCTCAAAATATCATTTCTTCTCTGCTTCCCACCTTGCCAAACTCTCTAGAGGCTAGAGCTAGAAAAGATTGATATTCTGCTTGAGGAGAGTGGCTGTAGGGAGGATACATACATGTTATCCTGCCAAGCACATTACTACAAAAAGTAATCATCATTGGTCTTTTTAGTTACTTTAAAAAGCTACTGGGCCCCAATGCTTTCATCTTCTATTCTGGCCTGAAAGAAATTTTGGCTTGTGACATTTGTATTGGCCATGGGAAAGGGTAGAAGGAAATCATCCATCTTCTAATTCTTGGTAGTAAGAGGAAATTCCTTGTGACTCTGGGCAGACTCTTATTTGAAGCAATAATATATTAGTTTTATTTTTCTAATTTTAATAAGATTCCATATAAGGTTTTTCACCTTAAGGTTATCACCTTATCATTGATACGCACAAAGCAGGAAGTGCCGCTTTTCTCTAAAATGGAAGAACAGAGCATTCTCCAGAAGTGAGCAGTCCCATCTTCCTTTCTCATATCTATTTTTCTTGCACTCAGAAAGTTGCTGACATTAGAATCAAAAACAAGATGTTAACTCTGAATTTGGATAAGTTACTTGGTCTGTCATCAAAAGTCCTTTCTTTGCTCCACGACAAAATATACCTTAGTTTCATTCCAGTTGAAATTCATCTATGAACAAATGGCCAACAACTATAATCCTTCTGGTACTGTGTTCAACATTTACTGGGGTCACAAACACTATCTGCTTATGGAATGGTTGACCCTGAAAGGTCATCAGGAAAAAAAGGAGTATCTTAATTCAGTCTCATCCAGTAGCAGGCATTGTAGAGCGCAATATATGAGAGCTTTAGGTCATTAATAGGATTCTGATTCTGAGCCTTCCACATGCTGCAGTGCTGTGTGGTTATGGCTGAGTCTTAATGCACCCTATGATATCACTTCCTCATTTTAAAAACAAATAAAGATCACAGTGATTTATTTTGATACTTTAAGCTTGATTCCCTTTACTTACTTTCTCAACATCCCACAAAACCTTTAATAGAACTGGTTCATCTTCCAGATTAAGAATCCTTGAAAATAGTTACATCCAACAAAAAGTAAAGTACAACTGTTCTCTACTTTTGTGGAAGATCTAGATACAGGAATATCTGAAAGATGGATGAGTGCAGTAGTTTATGAGATGTTACCAGGAAACTCTCATCCTGTGTTCATTCTAGCATTAAGATCCAGCAAAATAGGAGAAAACAATACTTGAGGAATAAATACATTTTAAGTTAAGGAAAAAAGAGGGAAAAATGAAATTAAATAAAATATTCAAAATGTAATTGACTTACAAACCTTTACGCTCATTTTAGGCTTCAAAATCCTCCCAAGATCTGAATCAAAGTCCCAGCTAATGACCAAAAGTGTTTGTTAATAATAAAGAAGAACACTGGAGAAATTAGGAGAATATCATACCCGTGCTTATGATGTTTTTAAAGTGAGTGTACAGTTGGAATAATTAATAAAACATTTCATTAATCTTGTCAGAGGTGTTTTGAGCCAGGAAAGAACCCTGGGACCTGACAGGGTTCTATAAAAACCTTGGTTGAATATGATTGCAAAAAATATGACCTGAATTATTAGCAAACACAGATTGTGGCTGTTCTCACTCTCTGAAGTATTTTCTTTTACATTTGTCTAGGAGTTATCCAATTATTTGTAAAAGGCACCTACAACTGGCCTTAGGGCAGAGTTAAAGGTTAAACATTAGCTCAGGGTCACACAATATCTTGGTTTCCTGGCCATCATGGAAATAGGGTTCCCACTCTGCTCCACTGACCTCTGAGCTGTACCACTTTGTTGTCAAGCTGAGAAGGTCCTCATGGGCCAAAAGCAATCATCCTGTTTCTGTTTGTGGTTGGATGGAAGATGTTCACATGGCTAATGATCCTTGTGATCCAAAGAAAAACAGGTGAAGGACAAGGTTAATGCAATATTGAAGTGTTAAGAGGCTTTTCACAACTCAGGAAACTCTCTTAGCTGAGCTGGTTCTCCTGAAATGTTGAGTCCTGTTTTCCGTGGCATGGTGCAGCTGATGTTGTCACTCTGTGGTCAGGAGCAGGAAAGCTGGTGGGGTGGAGAGAGATTAGTGGTCTGAAAATATGTAATTGGTATCGCATAGCAGCAGGGAGTTGACAGCCCTCAGGGACCACAAACAGGAGAGGACCAACAGCTCCACTGAATTAAAACAAACTGTGATTTTGAAAAAGAGTAGGAGAGAAACATCATTGAGTATTTAAAAATTTGGTAAATTATAGATAAATTCTGTATTGCCCACCTTATAAGGTAAATTGTTACATGAGATACTATATGTAAGAGAGTTAGTATAGTGCCAGGATCATAGTTATTAATCAATTATAAACCTGGTAGTTTTTATTATTATTATGCATGGGGAGAGCAGGTCAGTGTAGCTTAATCTTAGAAGCAGTATTATTTCATTGGAATTTTCCTCCTTTTGCACTAGAGAATTTTGATCCTCGATTCATATCCTGTACCTGACATTGTGGGTGGAAAAACTCCACTCATGAATTTGGAGAGGGGAGGCACTCTGCTACGGCAGTTGCCATCCAACTGACTGTGGTTAGTTTGTATAATTGAAGCCAAGCAAATCTAAGGCAATGCGGGTACATGGATCCTTCTGTTAGACTAAATAAAGAACAATGAGACCATTTTTATGGGGGAGGAGGAAAAAAATGTTTTTAGCAGTAGGGAATGACTTAAGTCTAGGAACCTTAGGCTGTATCTAAATGTTACCAAATATTGAGAAGAAACTGCACAAAACTTATTCACCTAGATGTTTCCAGAAATCCAGTGTTTGATTTCATTGTAGATGAAAAGAGGGGAAGATTAGATTTTTTTTTTTTTCTGGCATTACGAGACATAGTCTCAGCATGTTTTCGGTTGGCTTATACGTCTTTTTATTTAGATCTATGTCAGGTCTTTATCTGGGACCAGCATAGCTACTTTCTGGGATGCCAGTCCAATGTTAGAGCCACTCTTCAACCTATAAAGTACTGTTTGCTTTGTGAAAGTGTGTACAGGAATGGAGCACAGTTTGATGTCTGATTCATTGGAATGAGCCAGCCAAGTATCTTGGTGGTTTTAAGTCAAAGGATTAAAATTTATAAAGCAATGACATTTAACTTTCTTTCCTATACCTCAAATCTAGCTCAAAGAGATCAATCATGTTCCTTCTGAAATTCAAAAAGCTTAAGTCAATTCAAATCTGTAATAGTGTCATCTTGAGCATCTGAGAATTTTAGCAAGAACAGTTCTTTGCTCAGGACAAGATGATAGAGAATGAGCAGAATAGAGATAGGTTTAATATAACACTTTACACAAAGCAGATGTTCCAAATGTTGGCTGTTGGGTGAGTGAACTGAAATATTTTAAATAGAGATAGTTTTGACATGAAGATCAAGAGTTAATTAAACACAACTTTCAACTTCATTTATCTTATGTAGAGGAAATTAAATGTAAAAGAATAACCTCAATAGTTTGAAGGACATGGATTCAAATCCTAAAGATATCACTAGTATTTTTCAAGTCTCTTCAACCATAAAATAAATTTTATAAACTACAAGAAGTTTGTGAATATCAAATCAGATATTTATAAAAAGCTATACCTAACTCAGACTAGGTGCTCAATAAATATTGGCTCTCTCTCCCTGGTTGTTCTTTTAACCCTCTTCTTAAGCATGACTTTAATTCCAGTCTTAAATGCTTAGCATGCAAAGCAATAAAAGGAAAATTCTAAGATGTATCTTTTAGAGATTCAATTCTACCAATCTGCTCCATATTCATCTTCTATGATTATGTCATAGATGGATTATGCGGCAATAAGCAATGCATTCAGAATATTGGCAATAATTGATCAATTTATGGTGATGAGTATACTTTATAAAGATTTTAGCAA
The DNA here is from genome assembly GCF_964662115.1 of Mustela nivalis. Lineage (NCBI taxonomy): Eukaryota > Metazoa > Chordata > Mammalia > Carnivora > Mustelidae > Mustela > Mustela nivalis. Next base: position 29,175,238 of record NC_139021.1, on the reverse strand, counting down.
GTTCCTCAAAACTCATGGGATATTATATGGTATTACAAGATCTACTTACGAAGTTGTTTTAGAAGAAAAAAAATCACACAATGGGATTGATCTTATTCCATGAAAGGAATTCCAGAGAACTAATGTTATGGATAAGCCAAGAAACTATAGCATTTGGAGAATTCACCAGTCTATCTAAAAATCCTATGAAGCTGTCTTTGTTATCCTCAAACACAGAATTAAAGTAAGACTCTTCTGTCATACTTAGTACCTATCTCTTAGAATCAGTACACACTTGGAGTACTTAGTATCTACCAGAAATGCTAGTTCCTGCCTTTATTATCACATGACTTCAGAACATTGAGCCTAGGGAGCAGTAAGCTGCTTTGAAGATCTACACTGGAAGAGTCTAGGCCCTGTGAAAGGAAACAAATCTTCAGGGCATGTAGATCTGAGCCATCCTTCGCTATGGCAGGGAATGTGGTCAACAGGGAGAACAGAGAGAGGTAGTGAAACAGCCAAGCAACAGGAACAGGCATTTTGCAGAGAACATTAGAGGGAACCAAAAACTCAAAAGCAACCAAAAGATAAAGACTACTTCAAACAGACTTCAAGTAAGCTCTCAGCATGACACAATCCCAATGCAGATTGTATGGGACAAAAAGCAAACATTGTAGGAGATACAGAATATCAGTAAACAGGCATAACTATCTTTATCACTCTTCTGGTCATTCCCTAGATGAGGAATAACCAAACATATCTCAGAACCCTACTGAATAGTGTTTGACTTATTATTAATACTTAATATTCATTTAAGTTCAAGTATGGAAAAGCATACAGTTCTCATATCAATAAATAGTTTCAAATATTTTCAAAATTTCCTATTGTTTTCACACAGTCCAAAGTTAAACAAGGGTGTGTAAGACTACATGAATCCAACTTGACTATTACAGTTAAATACCGTTATGCGGAATTTTCAAAATTAGATTAGCAGCCCTCCTTAAACACTGTCATTTCAACAAGGATTTACCACCATTTTGTACTATGATTGTCTGTTTTCATGTCTGTATTTTCCATATACCATGAGCTTAATGTGGGCTTATTTGTGTGAATATACTAAACATCAAACAAGTGGTATTGTTGGTGCTCCATGAATTTGTTAACCGGTGGTGTGTATATATGTGCGTTTCTCTGCATATTCGTAGAGATGGGAATGTGGCCCAAGATAAATAGTATATTATACTGAGAACAACTATTCTTAGCTTTTCATCTTGTCTGTTATAACTCATTAGTCTTTGCTTGGTTCCAGGAATATCATAGTAATTTTCATGGATTGTATATGTCTGGGTGATAAGACCAGTTGGTGAAAAGTAGTAATACCAAAGAGACAAAGGTCAAAAATCTGAAGATTCAATTTCATGTGGATCAATGGGCCTAATATTCTATGAAAGTTATTCAAAAATGTCTGTAATTGAATCATGGTGACTAAAGTTAGGCCTTGTCTATAGACTGCTATGATAACTAATTATGGGACCTGTGAGAGAAGTTGACGTCTGTGAGAGAAGTTGACAGTTTAACATGTCATAATAACCAAAACAACTAGTAGTTGTATCAGTTGAACTGGGCTCCAGATAGGCAGGGTCAAGCTGCATGATTCCAGTGGGGCACCACTCACATTGTCATCTATGTGAATTATGCCACAGACAACCTGTGAGTTATACATATCCCCCCAGGAGAGGGTAGATTTAGATGAGTAGCAGTTGCTATAGGTGCCCAACTCATATCACTCAAATATTTTAGTTTGCTCTGCCTGACTTCCAACTTCCAGATAAGCCCAGGACTTGTCCTCTCCAACCCTTTGTCCCAACTAAAAAGAGTACCATGCAGGAAGCACTGAGTTAATACTTATAGAATAGTTCTTGACCAATAAATTTTTGAAGTTGGTGTACACACACACACACAAATAGCATTTATTGATTGCCTTCCATTTCTTGTGTCACATCCCTACTTTGCTTTCATTATTGTCTGTACTTGTCAAATAAATTACTTGAACTTGACTTAGAATCTTCTAAGAGACTTGAAACTACAACAAAGTACAACCTATAACTGCTTAAAAATTTCCAGAATGTGGTTGCAATTCTGGTCCCTTTAGAAAAGGCCTCTTCTTTGTCTACTGGAGTTAGAGCAGTGGCCCTGAACACCTGCCAGATAGAATGGACATTCCTGCAAAATATAACTGAAATCTCCCTGTTACCGTCTATGCCCACTGAATAAACAATTTAAAATCCCAACTAGAGGGCCCTATGAGTCACAAAGTATTCAAATGAATGTTGTTTCTGTTTCTACCGAGTATGACAAGCTCTTTAAAGTAGTTCTGCTCATAATTTTATTATTCTGTTTTCAAATACATAGAAGCAAAATGGAAAAAAAAACAAAAATAAAAAACAAATCTTTTCTGTTAGCCACTTAGGGAGCTAAATGGTAGAAAATTTTGAATTTAAAAGAGGCAACACAGACTCTCAGAGGATGTGACACAGCAGTTAAAAATACATTAGGAAATGGTGAGTATGCTTGCACTTATACCAATGGAACAAAGACCTAGGCCAATGCTATCCACAGCTGCTAAAAGACACTCATTCCAGAGAATGTCACTCATTTGGAAATGAATGGAAACATGTCGTGCTGAATATAGTTTAGTATGGGGAATTATGACAAGGAGGTAATATTATTCATATTAGTTGTAGTAACAAAATAATTTGGAAGTAGAAAGAAAAAAAAAGAAGAGAAGAAGATAAACTAGCTCTTTTAAAAAGGAAATACAAACTATGGCAAACTTGTGTAAAAGGTGAGTGAATATTGAATGTGAAATACTGAAAGGGTATTCGGAAGGAGAATTATCCTAGATGAGAAGTGAAGAATGTCAGGATTGGATAGCAGAAATAGAAGATTGGAAGTCAACAGATTAAAAGAACATATATGAAATACCAGATCTTATGTAGGAATACTTTTGGGGACTTTAAATCAACTCACGTCATTCTTTGACTCAAAACCTTCCACTGTATTGCATGGAGCACTGGGTGTTATATGCAAACAATGAATCATGGAACACTACATCAAATCTGTATGGAGACTAACATAACATAATAAACTAACATAATAAACTAACATAACATAATAAAAAATAAATACATATATACATATATAAAAAGCCAGAACAAGCAAACAAACAAAACAAAACAAAAACGAAAAACAAAAAAACAAAACAAAAAAACTTTTACTGACTGCCAATCTCCTTCAGAATAAAAGCCAAAAATCCCTCCAGTGGGACCTTACCTGATCTTCCTTCTTACTTCTCTATCCTCCTCTCCTTTACAACTCTTCCTCTTTTTCACTCATCTCTGTATGCAGTGACCCTCATTCTGGGCCTCACACATGCTAAACATAATCCATCATATCTCAGGGTGTTTGCACAGGCTATTCCCTCAGCCCAAGGGGATAAGCACATGGTTCACCCCCTCTTCTCCTTCACATCTTTACTCATATGCCACCTTCCCAATGAGTCTTTCTATGATCATCCTGTTTAAAATGTCAATCCTTCTCCTGATCATCTTGCTTTATTTTTCTAAAATCATATTTTTCACCTTCTAAATAATGCATTATATATATAAGAAGAAGATAAACTAGCTCTTTTAAAAAGGAAATACAAACTATGGCAAACTTGTGTAAAAGGTGAGTGAATATTGAATGTGAAATACTGAAAGGGTATTCGGAAGGAGAATTATCCTAGATGAGAAGTGAAGAATTATATATATAATGCATTATTTAGAAGGCAACAAAAATAATAATTATATATATAATGCATTATTTAGAAGGCAAAAAAAAGATATATATATGTTTATCTTTGATTTTTTATATATATATATATGTTTATCTTTTATTTAACTCCTCTCCCCGGCCTTCAACTAGGTGTAAGCATGTTGAGGGTTGGAATTTTACCCAAGTTTTTTTTTCATTCATTCATTCATTCATTCAGATTGAGATATAAATCAATAAAAAATAGTTATTGAAAACTGAATGAAAGAATCAAACTTCTTGGGCTTGACTAGAAGAATCTTATAGGAAAATTTCAGATTAACCTTGACTTTGGTTGAAGACACTAAAATGTAAATCAAAATCTTATTCACAGGCTATTTTATTTTATTTTTTTTAGCTACTGGAATTTATAGTTCAGTCTTTAGCTGTGAGATATCTCATCATAAATCTATTAAATCCAACATCTCACTTCCTGGACTAAAAGCTACAAATTTTATTTAGGTGACATTTGTGAGATAAATACAATTTCTAGGAGATAATTTGTAATATGGCCTAGCGTGATGATCCAGCCTGGAAGGAAGATAATATAATCCAGGTTCTCTTCTTTTTTAAAATTAATGAATTAATTTTATTATGTTCAGTTAGGAGCATATAGTAAATCATAAGTTTTTGATGTAGTGTTCAACGATTCATTAGTTGGGTTTAACACCCAGTGCTCATCGCAACATGTGCCCTCCTTAATACCCATCATCCAGAGCACCTGGGTGGCTCAGTTGGTTAAGCGACTGCCTTCAGCTCAGGTCATGACCCTGGAGTCCTGGGATCAAGTTCCGCATCAGGCTCTCTGCTCAGCAGAAAGTCTGCTTCTACCTCTGACCCTCCCCTTCTTGTGCTCTTTCTCTCTCATTCTCTCTCTCTCTCAAATAAATAAATAAAATCTTAAAAAAAAAAAATACCCATCACCCAGATACCCCATCTCCCCACCTCCTCCTTTCTGTAACCCTCAGTTTGTCTCTTCATTCTACCTCAATGATTCCAAATAATTAGTCACTCAATCTGTATTTTTGCAAAATTTTAACTAATTACAAACAATGTAAAAATGCTAACCTTAACATAAACATAAAAACAAAAATATTAAACTTCTTAAGTAAAGATTATTTTTAAATAAGAAAATTAACATAAAATGAGTTGTGCATATCAGTGAGCTAGAAATATGTTATAAAATATTCTTACAAATATTTGAAAAGATAGTAGCTTCAATATAATATGAAAAAAATTGATTTTTAGTTCAAGTGAGTTTCAAAACAACCTTGGTATTTTGACCTTTTCCGAAACAAATGAATCATGCACAACCTGACCAGATGACTTTTTTCCAGAAATGGCTCAAACTCTAGCCATGTTTCCACCATTACCTTGTGGCAAGAGGGAATATTGACAAGTAATGACAGTTACTTTGACTTCTTATTTTTGCCATAAAATCCATCTTTCTGTACTGATCAGCATTTTATTTGTACTTAGGCATGAGACCCAACATGGCTAATTGGCTTTGGAACCGTGAGATTGGATTAGCCAAGGTCTTCTCCGATCCTTTTTATAAGACTTGCATTTAAGGGTATATAGATAAGTTGTATGTATATATATATATATCTATATAAATATAAGAGTATATAGATAAGTTGTGACAAGCTGCAGCGGTCCAAGTTTTGACATTTTGTTTTTACTCTTACTCTAGCACCCCCAAATTCAGTATAGCCTTGAAAGAAATCACCACAGATAGTGTTTTGACCATGGCCATACATAGATTTCAAGTTAAGAAGCCAGTTTTCACATTGCCTTTCTCCTGGAGATAACAAAAATGTTATCACTTCCAGAACAAAACACTAGACTATAAAATGCATTAATCCTTTTTACATTTTTCAAAGAAAAATTATTTTCTTTGAAAAAGAAAGGACTATATCTTTTCATAGAAGAGAAATTCTTTTTCCCCAGTTTATTGAGAAATAACTGACATACATCACCGTATAAGTTTAAGTTTAATGTGTACAGCAAGATGATTTGGTTTACACATATTGTGAAGTGATTACCAAAATAGCTTTACTTACTATCTACCATCTCATATAGATATTTAAAAAAAAGAAAAACAAAACAAAACATTATCCTTGTGATGAGAGCTCTTAGGATCAACTCTCTTAACAGCTTTTCTACATGTCATATAGCAGCACTAACTATAGTAATAATGTTGTACATTATAGCCTTAGTATTTATCTATCTTATAACTGGAGGCTTGTACCTTTTGACTATGTTTCTCCAATTTTCTTCCCCGTACCCTCAATCTCTGGTAACCACAAGTCTGATCTCTTTCTATAACCAAAGTTTCCTTTTTTTAGATTCCACATATAAATGAGATCATACAGTGTTTGTCTTTCTCTGATTTATTTCACTTAACATAATGCCTTCAAAGTCTACCCGTGTTGTCACAAATAGGATTTCTTCATTTTTATGGCTGAATAACATTCGTGTGTGTGCGTATATATATAAATATATATATTTATACACACACCACTACTTCATCTATTCATCCATAGATGGAATAGATGGACACGTGGTTGTTTTCCCGTCTTGGTTATTATAAATAATGCTATGAACATGGGGATACAGATATCTTTTTGAGTTAGTGTTTTCATTTCCTTTGGATGTATTGGATATATTCCCCAAAGTGGAATTGCTGAATAATATGCTAGCTCTATTTTTAATTTTTTGAGGGACTTCCATACTGTTTCCAAAGTGACTGTTCTAATTTCTGATCCCACAAAGAGAACACAAGTGTTCCCTGTACTCCACCTCTGTGCTTGCATTTGTCATCTTTTATCTGTTTGATCATGACCCTTAAAACAAGCATGAGGTGATAGCTCATTGTGGTTTTAATTTGTACTAATGACTAGTGATTTTGAACATCTTTTCATATACCTATTGGCCTTTTTTGTATCTTCCTTGGGAAAAAAAATGTCTATTTAGGTACTTTTCTCATTTTTTAATTGTTTCTTTTTTGTTGTTTTTTTGGGGGGTTTTTTGTGTGTTTTTTGTTTTTTGCTCTTGAGTTTTGTGAGTTCTTTGTATATTTTTGATACCAATCTCTTATCAGGTAAATGGTTTGCAAGTATTTTTTCCCATTTCATAGTTTGTCTTCCCTCCTGGTTTATTGATTTTTTTTTTTTTTTTTTGCTTTACAGAAGTTTTTTTTAGATGTAATCCCACTTGTTTATTTTGTTGTTCCTTGTGACTTTCAGGTGTGATTTCCAAAAAATCATTACCAAGGACCATATCAAGGAGCTTTTATCTTATTTTTTTTTCTAATATTTCATGGTTTTATATCTCACACTTGAGTCTTAACCAATTTTTTTTTCAAAACCATTCATTCTTTATTTGCATATAAACATTTCACTGTTTTTATTTACATAACCACCTTTCTCCTAGACAAGCACTGTTAGCAAACATAAAGCAAAGATGACTTGATGACAATCCTATGCAATTTTCTTTTTTGGAGGGTCTTCTCAGCAGCCAGTTATCACATGGCAATTTTCACAGTTTCAAAGAACTTTTCTTCATTTTTTTTTTAATTTATTTATTTGACAGAGAGAGATCACAAATAGGCAGAGAGGCAGGCAGAGAGAGAGAGAGGAGGAAGCAGGCTCCCTGCTGAGCAGAGAGCCCGATGAGGGACTCGATCCCAGGTCCCTGAGATCATGATCTGAGCCGAAGGCAGCAGCTTAACCCACTGAGCCACCCAGGCACCCCAGAACTTTTCTTCATTTTAAAACACCTGGTGGTAGTTATTGTCAAATAGTTCAATCAACCTTATATTCGCTTTTATAATATAACTTCAAGTATGTGTATTATTTAACCAACACAAACCTCAAAAACAAAATCCCAACAACCAAACACTATCTCATTTCTGGTGCCATGAGATGCGAGAGTACCACCTATTTTTCTGTTTTAGTGGTTAAAAATGGAATCCAGTTTTAGCACCCATCTACAGGAGTTAGAGGTTAACAACAACATATGATCTACTTACTGGAAGGTAGCAGTCTTAATATCCCCTCAGAAGGACATCTGTTCCTTATACTGCATCCTGGCTCATGGAAAAGAATAATATTAATGGGGGCAGGGGGAAGGACAGACTTTTAATTAAGGCTTTTTAGTTTAAATCACTTTAATACTAATGTCATATTTCCCTAAAGTATAGAATTATATCACATATAAAATATCTCAAGGAATTATGTGGTTGCAGATACATCAAGATAGACCACATTTAAAATGTTAAACATGGCTTAAATATAGAACAGAGGAAAATCAGAAAAATTAATGCCAGTGATCAAAATCCCATCTTTTTAGCCAAAATGCTATCTCATCACTCCATTTCAAAAATGAAATGAAAGATTCTAAACGAGAGATAACTTTTTACATAAAAACACACAAAACTGTGAATAACGATATCAGTTATTAGACATGGTAAATACAAGCAAAGAAAATAAAGTGCACCTTTACAATATATAAAATTATAGACCCAGTAATCACCTTTTAAAATTGGTAAATAGACTGAAATATAAAAAGTACCTGACATAGCAAAGTTAGATAGAAACGAAAAAAATTTCAGTTGAAAAATAACAATTTTTCAGTACAGCAGAGGGACAAATAACCTTTTATTAAAGCTATTAGATTTGGAGACTCTTGAATATTTCAATTTTGCATAGGAGAAAGGAAAGCCATTCTTCTAGAAGGCACTTACTGCCTTCAATGTGCAAGAAAATATGTGTCATAGGACTGCTGGTTCTTTTGTTTTATTCCTTACTCTGCAAGGGAGACTGACTGTGTAGTATTGCTGAGGAACTCTCAGTCAGCAGGCTCTCCCACATCCTCTTCAGGGTGCTCAGTCCACAGTGTCACAGATCTCCTTTACTTTCTGGTGGAAGTCTTCTGATTGATCTGCATATGCGTAATGCCCTGCCCCAAGAATGGCTATTGTCTTCACAAATGAATGTGGTTGTAAAGACTGGATGCTGTTGCCAGAATTGCCATCTATGCAGGATCGGGTGCCGTAGATCACCGAAACTGGAATGTCAGGGTGCATTTTACCAGTTCACTGGAGCATAAGGAAGAGTCATATTTTTGAATGCTGTCTCACCACTTGGAGTCTGCACATTACATGGTAGATGTATTCTGTCATGGTGTCATCTTCAAACATTGAAGAATACTTCCATTTGAAATCAGGCCTTAAACACTGCACTAGACTTAAGCCAAAGGGTCCTGTAATTCTGAGGCTAGGTAAAGGATTAAAGGGAGTCAGTGCTTCTCCCAAGGCTCTGATCCACACTGGGATTGGTCTGTCTTGATCAGCAAGTTCTAGTGACTCAGGAAAACCCCAAGGCTCCACTAAAATGAGATGATTAACCCTTGACAGGTACTTCAGTGAGTAAGCAGCAGCCAAGAACCCACCCAAGTTGTGCCCAAGCAAGATCACTTTGTCCAATCCTAGGGCACATCTCCATTCTTCAGTGGATTCCACAAATTGATTCTCCACTTCCGCATCATTGTCAAACCTAGCCTACTACTTTGTCCAAAGCCCGACAGGTCAAAAGCATAGATGGGTTTATCAGTGCAAAGATCTCCAAAAGTCAGTGCCCTAAATAACCTCATTTTACCTTAATTTCCTCTTTATAGGCCCTATCTCCAAATACAGTCATATTCTGAGATACTTAGGGTTAGGACTTCCAGTTTATGAATTTGGGGGATGGGGTGTGGTCACAGTTCAGCCAATAAAGAGGAGTGACTGCTTAATGGGTAGGAGTCTTTCTTTTAGGGTAATGAAAATGTTCTGGAACTAGATAGTGGTGGTGGTTGCAAGCATTGTGAATGTACTAAATGACATTGAATTGCACCCTTAAAATGGTTAATATGGTAAATTTTATGCTGTGTGTATCTTGCCACAATAAAAAGTCATTACCTAGTCATATTGATTTCATCTTGTAAAATGAATCATATCAGTGTACATTTGCCATCTCTACCACTCTAGCCAAAGCCAGAATTATTTCTTGCATGATATATGTCAAAAGTTTCAAACTACTCCTTGTTTCCACCCTCGCTCTGCTCCAATTTGTTCTCTGCTCTGAAGCCAGCCCGGTCTTTTGGAAATGTGGATTTAATTATGTCACTCCCCAAATTAGAACATTTCAATGATTCCTCATTTTATTTAAAATCAAGTTCCAAATTTCTGTCTGTGGCTACAGGCCCATTATGCTCAGGTCTTTGTCTATACTTCAGCTGTGTTTCTCCCCCACTGCCTAAATTTGCTCTAATCTCAACCTGTCATCTTTTAACTTTTATCAAGCCAGGATCTTTCTTATCTCCCGCTACTGCATATTCCATTCCTTTCACCCCCACTGCCCTGCCTCCACTCTTGGCCTACCTAAAATCCATCATCATTAACTTAACTTAAATGTCACTTCCTCAGATAGATTTTTCTCTGATTTTTCCATTTAAATTATTCTTTTTTATAACACCCTCTTTCTTTCTTCAAAGTACAGAGACAATTAAAATTACCTGTGTATGTTTATCTGTTTAATGTCTGTCTCTTCTACCAGATTATAAGCCCTGTGAGAACAGCAACCTGTGTGTTTGATTAACTACTTATCCTCAGCATGCAGTACATAGTTGGCACTGAATATTTTTCATTCAAAAATATTATTTGATAAATAAATGAAAATGTTAATAGATTTAGACTAGAACATTTCAAAAGCTTTAGCCACCAAGTGATAATGTGGTTTATAATTAAATTTTTCTTTTCCTTAATTTCAGTGACAGACTCAGTGGCTCTCAAAAACCTCTAGTAAAGCATACAGCAAGCACCAACTTCTGCTGAAACAAGAGAAGGACTCAAGAAAGAGACAAATGGGCATAAATAAAACAGAGTACATAATAGATTTAATCAGTAAAATGAGAAGTTAATCTTTTGTTTTCTTTGACAAGTGTATTAAATAAAAGAAGAAGATAAAATAATGTGAATGAAGGAAAAACATAGCTACAGATAAGGAATATCAAGAAATCTTGATAGAATGCTATGAATTACTTTTTGCTCAAAAAGGAAATATAATAAAAACAAAGAATATGAGTGATTAAGAAAGTATAAATTACTTTAAATTACTTGAGAGGAAGGTAAAATTGAATACATCAATAGCTATATTTAAAAAATCTATCCCTAGGGGTGCCTGAGTGGCTCAGTCACTTGGGCGTCTGCCTTCAGCTCAGGTCATGATCCTGGAGTCCTAGGATCGAGTCCCATATCGGGCTCCCTGTCCAGCAAGAAGCTTGCTTCTCCCTCGGCCCCTCACCCCACTTGTGCTCGCTCTTGTTCTCTCTCAAATAAATTAAAAAAAAAAAAAAACTTTTTTTTAATCTATCCCTATAAAAGATATGAGCTCAAAATGAATTTATAGGCCAATTCTGTTTAAAATTTTTTTAAGTTTGTTTTATTTATTCATTTATTTATTTATTTATTTATTTGAGAGAGAGAGATAGCATGAGTTGGGGGAGAGAGAGAATCTCAAGCAGACTCTGCACAGAACACAGAGCTGGATGTGGAGCTCGATCTCACAACTCTGAGATCATGATCTATGCCAAAACCAAGAGTCAGATGCTCAACCAACTGAGCCACCCAGGTGCCCCAAATTCTAACTTTAAAGAAAAGAAAAAGTACTCTGTTAAATAATCTTTTTAAGACATTAAGATGTTGAAAACTTCAAAACTTAAAAAAAAAAGAAAAAGAAAAGAATACCAAAATAGGAAAGCTATAGATTAATCTCATTTATAAACATAAGTAAAAATATCTTAAGTTGAATAGTCACAGATGAAAACCAGTACTTTTTGAGAGAATTATACAAATGCCCCAACATGATTATTCTAGAAGTGTAATAATGTTTTAGCACTTGGAAATATATTTATATAATTCAATCAGATTAACAGATTTAGAGAACATTATACAATTATCTTATTACAAAGGGCGTTTCTTATGAATCAATACCATTCTTAATAAAGCCAAACTAGGAATAAATATATTCCTTCTTAGTTTAGTTTTTTTAAAAATCTGTCAGAACAACTTAGCAAATACTATAAAGGTGAAATATTAAAAACATTCCCACTGAAATCTTGACCAAAATAAGGATGCTTAAAGCTATCATGACTACTAGAACCAGGAGTCCTAACCAATGTAACAAGACAAGAAAAGAAAATGAGTTAGAAGTATTGAAACAAGGGACTCAAACTTATTTGTACAATAGAATTGCAGAAGAGAAGTAACAAAATGATAATTTTAGTAAAATAGGCTGATATAATGTCAACACATAAAAATCAATCCCTCTTTTTTTTAAAGATTTTATTTATTTATGCGACAGAGAGAGTACAAGCAGAGGGAGCAGCAGGCAGAGAGAGAGGGAGAAGCAAGAAGCAGGCTCCCCTGCTCCTCCTGAGCAAGGAACCCAATGCAGGGCTCTATCCCAGGACCCTGGCATTATGAAGGCAGATGTGCTTAACTGACAAGCCACCCAGGTGCTCTGTATATAAGTAAAAAACTAATTAGAAAAATGGAAGATCTAACTCAATGAGAATAAAAATGGTTAAAATATTCATGAGTCATCTTAGCAGAGTATGTAAGACATTTATGGGGGAAATCATATGATTTTGCTCAAGTTTCTATAATAAAGCCTGAGTAAAGAAGTCTCAGGATAAGACAACTCAATAGTATAAATAAATGTGCACATAAATATGTAGTTTAAATGCAATATGAACTAAAATCCCAACAAGATTTTTTCAATGATAGTTTCAACTATCTTTTAAAATTCATCTGAAAGAGAAAACATGCAAGGATATCCTAAAAAGAAAAGCTGAGAAATAAAGATAAACAATGAGTATAAGATGGGGAGGATGGTCTTTCCTTTTTTTTTTTTTTTTTTTTTTTTTTTTTTCCTTAAAGAAGAAAGAATTTCTGCTCCTCCTTGGAAGGTAGTATTATTGGAGTAAATGTTTCAAGAAAATTGGTTTAAGATGCTGGCATTCTCTTCCTTGAACTGTTTGAGTAGTTGCTTTTCAGATCTCACCCTCCCCACAGTTAGATCCTAAGCACTATATCTGTAGGGAAGAAATAGAAGGCCTCACTTTGGCCCCAAGCCAGACTATATCCTCTTACACAATATATTGGAAGTTCTATATTTTGGGGAGATTATTAGGCACTACTCAGCCAGTGTAAACCTCATGCTGCACATTTTCATCCTCATTGGATTCTAAGTGCTTATTGTCAATTTTTGAGGAATCTAAAGAGGAGGATAGTGAGTAATCACCAATCCTAAATCTCCAAGAAGTAAGTTGCCCTATTGGAATCTCAATGAACCAAAAGGCAAAAAGATACCTGTTAATTTTAGATACAATTAGATTTCTAATAATGAGAAGATGATATTGAGGTAATCAGTTATCCATTTGTTCTTAAAAAAATTAAATCTCTACATCACAGAAAACATAAAAATAACTTGAATAATTAAATAAGTACAATTACAAAAACCCACCGATTTCTTAAAGGAATGTACAGAAGGTTATTTTGACAATCATGAAACTGAGGAGATCTATGAAAGCCATTAAACTCCAAACCCATAAAAAAAAATTAACAGCTTCAATCTTATAAATAAAACTGAATAATTTCTGGACAGTGAGATACAACAACCAGATTTAAAGTAACAGACTGGAAGAAAATATTTACAACAGATATGACAGAGAAAGAACCATCAGGGTTCCCATAGTTCAATAAGGAAAAACAAATAGCCTAATAAGAAAAATAAACAATAGTTACAAGCTGGCAGTTTTAAAAAAATGGCCAGCATACATCTGAAAACATGCTTAAACTGACTAACAGAATTTAAAGTGACAAATTTCCCGCATCAGATTAGCAAAACTAAAAAAAGTGTTGTATGTATGTCTAAAAAAGACTAGTATGTAGACCGGTGCTCTAATAAACTGTTGGTCAGTATTTAACTTAGTTCAATCTTTCCAAGGTCAACTTGACAATATTTTTTGAATTTAAGATTTACCTATTCTTTCACCAACAATTAATTCTGTCTTTAAAAATCCATGTTTAATGGGGTACCCGGGTGACTTGGTCGGTTGAGCCTCTCTCTGGCTCTTAAGTTTGGCTCAGGTCATGATCTCAAGATCCTGAGATCAAGCCCCAGTTCAGTCTGGCTCCATGCTCAGCGGGGAGTCTGCTGGAGATGCTCTCTTCTCCTTTCCCTCTGCCCCTCCCCCACCCTCGCTCTTTCTTTTTCGTTCTCTCTCAAATAAACAAGTTAATCTTTAAAAAAAAAAAAAAATCATGTTTAATGTCCTTGTCCTCCCCTGCAGTGATGTTCCTGCCGGATCTCCACCCCTCAGTGGGAAAGATCACAACTCACATGCTCAGTTTCAGCCAGGACAGTTCCGAGGCGACAGCTCAGGCTCTCCTCACCTGTTCAGCCGTAGCTTCTCATCCATACCCCAGGTGGCTGAGTTAAAAGGAGCTTCCATTCTCAGCCCCATGGTGTGATCGAATCAGAACCCTCTCCCACAACCATCTAGGCAAAAGATGAAAAACTCAGCTGGGTTTCGGAAAGTAAAAGAAATGAATGAAGCAAGGAGAGTAGAAGTATATATGTTAGTGGTAGACTTTGGAAGAAAACTGCAGAGCATCGACTCTGGCCAAAGTAACCCATATTAATATGTGAAATATCCTAATTTTTAAGTAGTTCACTAATTTTAGTTGGTTCAGTGAAACAAGGAAAATATAATTTGTGGAGAGAAAAGGAAACACAATTTGACTCATGAGCAATTTCTTGATAAGCCCCTAACCTAGCAGTGGCTACCCACCCACTATTACCCTCATTCATGATTAGTTTCCCATGATGGCTCTTAGTGCCCTGATTTGCCCACATACCTTAGATACAACCATCACAGTTCAAAGGAGGCTTTAGAATTACTGATCTTCCAAAAGAAAAAGGGTCTTATTAGGTTGCCTTTTTCAGAAGCACCTTGGCTCCTCTGCAGGCAGCATATACCTCTCTGTTGTGACAATTTTGCATACCAAGGAGAAATGGGGTTGTGGTTAACAGTATTTAATTAAACCACTAAGGGTCCTGGGGCTCTTCCCTCAAACCAGAATGACAGTTCATCCTTTTAATACAAAGTCACTCAAATGACTCAACCAGAACAATGTAAATCTCTTCCTCCAGAAAGCGATGTATATGATAAATCATGCATTGAAAAAATTAATGTTCTACTAATGCCCCAACCACATGACGACTAGTGCAAAAGCCACACATTTAAAGAGTAGGCAAACAACAAGCAAAAGATGTGTTCTGCTCAGAGATAACGAGTTAAGGGATCACAACCTCCAATTTAAAGACCAAGGTTACTTTATCCAGTTGAGAGAGTAAGGCACTGTTTTCAGAGTAATGAATCACATTTTTTCTGCCCCAATTCTAATTCTAATGCTGTCGAGTATGGTAAGATAGATGATCCTATTTAAAATTATATTTTACAAAGCAAAACAGATATAACTCAGTAACTGCATCTAATTGACTTAATTGACTCATTTATCACATGACTTAAGTGAGCTGATGTTTTCTACTCTGCTTCACCCATGTAATTCTTGTAATATAAGAGCTGAGACATGGTGCCAGGCATGAGCGAGAAATCCTCTCTCCTGAGAAAAGATATCACTGGAGTGATGTTGGCTTTGGGTTCCAGTTTATTGAAAAATCAATGTCCATTTGAGCGACCTACACATATGGCTTTCTTCCAAGCTGATGATGGCTTTGGGAGGCTGGCTATCACCTAATGAAGTCAGATCAGCTTACCCAGCACCCACGTTACAGTTGGCAAAGTGACTTTGTCATTAAAATCCAGTTTATCATTCCTGTTGGTGTTTTTCTTTCCATCTCACCCTCTGCTATCCGTTTCTCCTGAAGCCACAGTATTGTTTTTCTCTGTAGATAAGAGACCAATGGCTCCAGTTTTAACATTTCAAAGGAACTCTGTATGATGTTTGGGACTCAAAGGATAAACAACCTTTTCATATGTATGTGTCTGTCATTAAAGGCAGGAAAATACATACATGCCTAGATAGTCTCACTCAGTCTTGACTCATAATAGACATTTTTACAAGTCAGAGCCAGGTTTGTAATAGGCTCAATTGAAATTCATCAGTTTAGCTGTCGGTGGGTAAATCAACAAGGCTAAGTTTATCTAATGTGTTGATACATTCTAATAAACAGTCCAGCTGACGTTTTACATGAGGCTTTTTAAAAAAGTTAATTACCAGTAAAGTAATACCATTTCCCCATTATTAAATGAAGTGACAGTCTAAATTGCAATACTATTTCCCCCCAATGTTCTCTTTCCCTGGAGAATACCCCCAGACAGATAGTCACTGGCATCAGAAGCTCTGGTACGGCAGTGGTATTCCCTCTACCCCCCTGCCCGAATCTGCCAAAAGCAACAAATAATTCTGTTAGGAAGTGCCAGCCCAGTCACTAAGCATGGTGACCAAGTTCTTACTTGGGTCTATTATATGAAGACCTCCCTCTCTAATAGTTAGGAATATTTTGATCACAGGTAACAAAACTAACTGACTGATGTTAGAGGAAAAAATAAAAAGAAAAATTTATATATATAAATGTTCAAGGATAGCAGGAGGTCCCAGAATCAATGGGAAGATAAAGAACCAGGCATAAAACTGGATATGAACCAAGGCATTTTTACGCCAAGAGGGAAGAAGCTAAGGTCTTTTAGCCCAAACAGGCTGGTCTGGAGGTGTGGCCACAGGCAGGGCACTGTGGCTGCTTGCTGCTGCTGTGAAATAATCTAAATGTCTTTATGTCCCTTGCTAAAGAGTCACAGTTCCATGTTGGAGCCTCTGGTTGATTGGGATATAACTTGTAGTCAAAACAAGATATTGGAAACAACAGAGTACATAGTCATTTGTGTTTAGCATGCCTAAAGAAACAAGCATCTAAAAGTTTGCAATGGCTATAACATGTCTGAATGGATAAGTGGTATGAACTCTAGGTGATGATGGTCATTTTGAAGGATTCAGGCTCACCACCATCTTAACCAGTGAAGAAATGCAATCTACTGGGAGTCATGTTAAGAATTTTACATAAAGAAACATATAAAATGTTTCCTGTAGGAGGCATAATAAATAGAGAACCAAAGGGTAGGGGAATAGGCCAGTTAGGAAGCAGAGGCTCTAACAAAAACCTCAAGGTTAGAATAAATTTAAATAAGACATAAATTCACAGTGTTTTGTAGTTGTAGTAAGGCATGTCAGCAAATGATTTTAGTATACACACATGCACACACACATGATTTCGATACCTATATGGAAATTACTGTTCTTGCACAGTATTTTACTGAACCAATAACAAAACTCCCATATAGTCCTTGGTTAAAGCAGTATGTTTGATTCTGGACTACAGATTTATGTTAAAGGACTTCACGTGGGAGAAGTGAAAGGAATCTGCATTTATTGAGTGTTCATGGTATTTTAAGCATCTTTCTATGTCATATCACTTAATCGCCACAACATACCTTCAAGCTAAGTATGAACTGCTCAAGTTAAAGATAATAAAGATGAAGTTCAGAGAATGTAGGACGTTTGCCCAGGGTCACATAAAGCAAAAACTGATTTTGCGTGTATGTGTATATAAGAAAGTCGCATATACTCCTGGACCTTATGTTCTCATCTCCCACCCCTCAGCATGACTTCTGACCCCATCATTTCAGTAAAACAACTCTAACAAAGGTTATCAGCAGTTTTATGTGACTAAATTCAATGGATGCTTTTTAGTGCTCATCTTACATCATTTCAGCAGCATCTTACACTCTGCACAATTCCCTCTTTTTGGAAACACTCTCATCTAGGTCAACTCAGCTGCTATATCAAAATACCATAAACTGGGTGTTTTAAACAACAGAAAATTATTTTATCACACTTCCAGAAGCTGGATATCAAGATCAAGCTTCCAGCAGTTTTGGTTGCTGGTGAGAACCCACTTACTTGCTTTCTTAGGGCTACCATCTTGCTGTGGGCTCATATGATCTGTTCTTTGTGGGAACAAGAGAAAGAAGCCTCTTGTGTTTCTTTCTCTTCTTATAGGGGCACAAATCTCATCATAGGGGCTCTACCCTCATGACCTCATCCAAACCTAATTACCTCCTCGCCTCCAAATACTATCATGTTGGGGATTAGGATTTCAATAGATGAATTTTGGAGGGCACAAACATTCACCCCATGAGAACTCTCTTCTGCAGGGTGCCACATTTGCATGGTTACCCTTTTCCCTCACTGAGTACTCCTGTACCTTTACTAACATTATCCATTCTTATTTGCATTCCTCTCTTATTATTATTGCTACTCCTGGATAATTTTATCCATGCCTACCTTTAATAACTGCCAAGGAGCAGATGTCTCATGAATTTATCTCTAGACCAGACCTGTGTGGAAAAAGGCAGCCACATGACATTGTTGAGGAAGAATACTCCAGTAGAAGGAGAAGCAACTATAAAGGTCTTGAGATGGACATGAGTTTTACATGTTGAGGAACCTAAATATAAGCCAGTATGGCTGGAGTGTAGTGAAAGAGAAGAATAGTGGAGGGAGGTGAGGTTAGAAAGGTCTGCAAGACAATGACATTCAGATTATATCTCTGGAGTAAGAAAGAGGTAAAATTAAAAAAAAAAAAAAAAAGAAATCTGGGTTAGCAGTTAAAGGGAAAGTTATAAGAAGAGTTAAATAATGGGTTTTTATTGTATCTCCTGAAACACAAGGAATAGAAAGCTGGCCTGGCATATTCTAAATCTTGGTATCTACCTTCATACTTTCCCTTTTTAGGGGAAGTTTGGAGGCAGATGTGGTGGGCCTTCATCTGATGTCTATAAAATCACCCTATAGTAAAATGACAAAAACTGATGAGTTCAGAAAATTGTAAGAGGACTAGAAATTTTGGCTAAAATATTTCTTGTATACAAAGGATTGAACATAGAAATTCTATTGACATCTAATTGCTGGCATGTGTAGGCTGATAAGTGTTACCAAATGCCTTCCTAAATAAGTATGGGGTGGTGTGGAAAGAAATGTTTCTCTGTTGGCTAAATGCTGAAAGCAGTAACCTATTAAGAGAATTATTCTCAGAGACTGAATGCTAATTGATTTTATGTGCATGTCAAGAAGCCGATCAATGACAGGCTCGCCACAAAATAGCAGAGCAAAGAAAAATATACAAAGCAGATTGTAGTCAAATGTGGAAAGCATCTGATCTTATCACTGAAAATATCTAGTTTAATGAACATTTTACCAGTTTGGTATGCATAAATTCCATAAAATCTATAAACTGGAATCTCTTTAATTTCACTCTGAACAATTATAGATACATATAATTTTTTTTAATTAAAGGAAACCAACTTTTTAACTTTATAATCTTAAAAATTTTCTTATTGAAGTGAAATTCATATAATATAAAATTAACCATTTTAAAGTGCATAATTCAGTGGCATTTGTACATTTACAATGTTGTACAACCATCACTATCTAGTTTGAAACCATATAGTTCCAAAAGGTGGGAACAATCCAAATGTCCTTTAACAGATGAATGAGTAAACAAAATGTGATATATCCATACAATCAAATATTATTCAGGTGTAAAAAAGAGTGAAGTACTAATACATACCACAATGTGGATGAATTTAGAAAACATACTAAGTGAAAAAAAAAACAGACACAAGAAATTGTAATTATACAATTTCATTTATATGAACTTTCCAGATAGGGCAAATCCATAGAAACTTTAGAATTTCTTATATAATGAGTGATGGTTGACTCCTCCTTTAAGAACTCTGAACTTCTGTGTATGTAAGGACTGTACTTTATTCATCTGAGTTTCCTCAGTCCAAAATATAGTTCCTGGCACATAAAGAACCCACTATATCAATACAGTCTACTTATCATAGGATTAGAACCACAAGGATACATCTATATATCTATACATAATATTTGCAGGTATTTATCACAAAGACTTGACCTTACCCAATTAATGGAAATAAGAGAAATAGTCTATGTGATGTTTAGTTGCCAAGTCTAGTGCTGGAAACTGATGTCCACATGCAGGTAGTTGAGAAGAAAAGATGGTTGTGAAGTCAGGGAAACAAATACAAATTGGAACCTGTGAGTTTGAATTGGAATCCTTAAGAATGAACTGTAACCTCTATAGGTTCTTCATCACCTCCAAGTTTACAATTTTGATGAAGGTTTTCTTCAGAAGCTAGTGGCCCCATTCCCATAGAGCTAAACACACTCCTGGACCAGGAGTTAGAGAACTTAGAGCAGGAGGTGCAGTAGGATCGCCAGGAGCTGCTGCGGCCAACCTCCAACCAGGAAGCCAGGGAATTCCTTCCAACAGGCAGGAGTTGCAAAAGCATCCTGTGCCGCACCCACCTTCTCAGCACCAGGTGATAGCTGGGACTTCACTTCTGTCTTCCCTGTCAGCGTCTGACCTAATCCCATGAAGGAAAGATGGATGCTGGGAAGTATAGTTAGAGCTTAGCTAAACTGAGACCATGCTAAGCAATCCGCCACAATTGCCAGGAATGTTATGGAATAACTGAGTAAATGTGTGCAAGAAACAGTGCTTTAGCAAGCATTTCTGTAACTTCCTTGCCTGCAGAGTGTGCAAAAAATATTTTTCAAGTACCTGTATAAACCAGAAAATGGACTGGGCACTTTACTGACATGGTTGTTTCATTATACCATCTTAACAACCCTATGACATAATCACAATTTTTATTACACAATCACAATTTTTATTACACAGTTATTTCTTTTTAAAAATTTAATTGCATAATTATGACTTACAAAGATGAAAAAAAAGAAGCACAAATTGTTAAATAGCAATAGGTACTTAGCTTAGGTAGAAAATAAATGAGCTAGAAAAACCAGATTTAGATCTATCCCATTATAAAGCTCATACTCTGTCTACTATACTGCCCTGCTCCCCAGACCCACCTTGATTTTCTCTGCTTTACGTATAATGAAGTTTTCTGCTGCTTTCCCCTCTTTCCATCTTCTTCCTTTTCAAGAAAAAAAAAAAAAGTCCCTCCTTTTCTTCCCATGTAAACAGTTATGAGGATGACTGAGTTATATAACTTGTAATTGTTCAGTAGTGCCTGTCAGAGATATTATGAGGCTCAGCATCAGAAAATGACAGACACCTTTCCTTTTTTCCCCTAAGGAATGAATTATTCTCTCCTTCCTTGCCTTGGTACTCTGCCCTCTTCTGTTAAATCCACTTCCATGCTATCAATAATCTTCCATGAAACCATAAACAAGCCAAATTCTGAGGAATTCTTCTCATCTGTTTGTTGATAAGTCCCACATGTTTCAAAAAAGTGTGTTGTTTGGCAATGACATAATGCTCGATATTATGACAAAGACTGAATATACAATTAGCAGATTAAAGAATTGTATTATTTGCCTAAGATAAAGCATAAGCATGTTAATAGCTGGCATTTTTTTTAGCACTAACCATGAGCATAGTCTGAGTTAAGAGTTTTATATGTGTTCTCTCACTGACTAGCCAGTGGAAGAGTTAATTATGTATTGACATTAAAAAAAAAAATTTTTTTTTTAAAGAAACATGGCTCTGCTTCTTTGTGTACTTTTTTTCTTTTTTTTAAGATTTTATTTATTTATTTGACAGAGAGAGATCACACATAGGCAGAGAGGCAGGTAGAGAGAGAAAGGAGGAAGCGGGCTCTCTGACGTGGGGCAGAGAGCCCAACGCGGGGCTCGATCCCAGGACCGTGGGATCATGACCTGAGCTGAAGGCAGAGGCTTTAACCCTCTGAACCACCCAGGCGCCCCAACATTTTTAAAAAATTTTTATTAACATATAATGTATTATTAGCCCAGGGGTACGAATCTGTGAATCGTCAGGCTTACACACTTCACAGCACTCACCATAGCACATATGTCCATAACCCAACCACCGTCTCCCTACCCCACCCCCCAGCAACCCTCAGTTTGTTTTGTGAGATTAAGAGTCCCTTATGCTTTGTCTCCCTCCTGATCCCATCTTGTTTCATTTTTTCCTTCCCTACCCCCTAAACCCCTCATTTTGCCTCTCAAATTCTTCATATCAGGGAGATCATACAATAATTGTCTTTCTGTAATTGACTTATTTTGCTCAGCATAATAGCTTCTAGTTCATCCACATCGTATATTGACATTTTTTACATTTTTAAAAAATTTTTTATTTTTTTAATTTCTTTTCAGTGTACCAGAATTTATTGTTTATGTACCACACTCAGTGCTCCATGCAATATGTGCCCTCCATAACACCCACCACCAGGCTGACACAACTTCCCACCCCCCGCCCCTTCAAAACCCTCAGATTGTTTTTCAGAGTCCATAGTCTCTCATGGTTCATCTCCCCCTCCAATTTCCCTCAACTCCCTTCTCTTCTCCATCTCCCCATGTCCATTTTTTTAATGAAAAAAATCTGAGGCTTTGAGAAGTTAAAAAACTTGCTCAAAGGTACAGATTAGTAAATTATCAGGCCCATTTGATCTGAAAGCCCTTGTTCTTAATTATCAAGAAATGTCACTTAAAACTTCTTACCAATTTCTTCATTTTTTTCCCCAGAGGACTAGGGGGGAAGGTGGTGCTGGGAGGGAGGTGGGTAGAGAGGAGAGAGAGAATCTTAAGCAGGCTCTATGGAGTCCCAATGTCGGGCTTGATCTCACAACCCTGAGATCATGACCTGAGCCAAAATCCAGAGTCAGACACTTAACTAAGCCACCCTAGTGCCCCCAATTTCTTCCTGTTATTTAACAAATGCCATTGGGCACCTACTAGATGGTCAAGTATTAATGGGAGATTAAAACACCATGGTACAGGGCAAAGTGAGAAATAGAGTCTCAATCATATTTTTTATATTCTAATAGTTGTCTTCAAAACCAGTTTATGATATATGTAATAATATTTGGTGGATGGAAGCCTCTTTGGAAGGGTCTCTTCAAGAAAGCTGGGAATGCAGTCGTTTTCACCCCAAAGACATTGAGATTATTGATCTTGTTTCAATAAGCAGCAGTTAAGTCAATCTAACAACTGCAAGTTTAATTGACTGAATTTTTAAAATTCAAGCATTTTGTCAGCACATTTTATGCATACAAAGCAAACAAGGAAAGAATATGTCTTATTTTCATAAATTTTACCTTTTCATTACAATGCATTGTGAAAATAGGGACCTATAGAATAGAAGAATCCAACTTTTGATAGCAAATGCTTATGGAGATTTCTGCTGCTAGTACAGCAGATCCATTCTTGGACTGTAAAGATCATACTTTTGCTATCTGTGCTATTGATTCCTCTCTCCCTTCCTAATTTCACCCCCTTTCATCTTAGATCTTTAGTGCATCCACAGCAGAAAGGCTGTGAAACTCAACTAACTGGACTAGGAAATGTTAGAAACACAGAGCACAAGAAGACTGGAGACCTGGCCAAGGAATCTCAAAGGTCTGTTATCTACTTATTTTCACACCACACATGGGATTTCTGATTGGAAGAGCCAGTGGATATCTTGGATATCTTGGATATCAGTGTTTTTTAAAATGATGCTTTAGCCTAGAGCTTCATTTTAGTAACAGTAAGAATCACAGAGATGACTCCTTCACAATGTAGGGTGAGAACTATGTCTGGTTTCTGGTTTAACTTAAGCTACTTTTGAGGATATTGCATTATATGTGACAGACAGATGGGTTCTGACACAAGCTTAATTTCCCCTCTTCACTATGTGAATTAATTTGGTTTGCTATGGCTCAGAGCATAACATCTTATAATGGCTTGGGTTTTGCTTTCTTTCATTGTACAGCATCAACTG
Source organism: Mustela nivalis (assembly GCF_964662115.1). Classification (NCBI taxonomy): domain Eukaryota; kingdom Metazoa; phylum Chordata; class Mammalia; order Carnivora; family Mustelidae; genus Mustela; species Mustela nivalis. The sequence goes on along the minus strand of NC_139021.1, from coordinate 29,151,443 downwards.
ATTCTCTTTTTTTGTTTTGTTTCGTTTTTGTTTTTGCTTTTATGTTATTACCTCCTATCTTTCTTATTTGCAAGTATACTCAAAGTTTACTTTACCAACTGAATTGCTTGAGGGAAATTACTTCCTTCACTCTTTCTCAAGATGATCTACTACCAGTTATCCCTTATTACGGATATCTCTCCTGGGTGTCTCGGCTTTCATTGTCTGCTTGCTTTTCCTTTTTACAGTGGACCATCTGTATCTTGTCTCTGCTATGGTACCACTTCCCATGTATTAAATCGTTGCCATGTATTACCTTGCTTTCACAGTAATCCTGCAAAGAGGTGTGATTATCTGTTTTACAAATAAAAATCTATGATCTGAGAAATATAGCTACTTTTCTAAGGTCATGCATCATGATTTAAATCTATGTTTATCAGAATTTAAAGCTCAGAGTGACTGAAAAGATATTTTATCCATTTCCCATTGTAATGAGAAAAGACTATTTGAATGGAAGAAAATATTTAACTGTCATAAGACAGGGGGCTTTGCCATTGGACTGCTTAAACTCAAGCTCTGGCTCCACCTTTGTTATCTAACTAACTTTGAATAAGTTACTTGAGCTTTCTGGGATGTAGTTTCCTCATCTGTAGAAGGATATAATTCTATCAACTAATTTTCTGTGATATTGTGAGGACTAAATGTGATATATATGATATCACTGTTAAAGGACAGTGGCTGGCCTATGGGAAGAGCTTAGTACATGCTAGCTTCTATTATTATTACTGTTGTTGTTATAAATAACATAAATGTTTCCTAGCGGAAAAGTAGTTTACTAAACAGAAGCATTCATGTCATGGTACTTATTCTGAAACATCAGTGAAATTTCCTCAAGACTTTAGAAGTTCAGAGGCTAATGTATTTAGCTATTTCATACCCACAGTCATATGGGGCCATAGGTATGCTAGAAGAAAGAAAGGAAATTTTGTCTTTAAATGAGTGCTTTCCAAGCAATGGTAATATTACCCCTCTACTTCTGTCCTGACTCTGTTCTCAAATATGAAGTGGAATATTCATTCACCAGTTACCACACAATGCATGAAGTAGTCTCATCCTATAAAACCCTATTCCTGGAAAACAACCTTGGCTTGGCTTTGGCGATTCTAAATGTGAGGGTCAGAGTCCAAAACTGACTCCCTGGAAAGGCTGTTCAGACAGCAGTGAACAAATCACTCTCCAGCAGGGAGAATTCCCGGACAAGCTGGGCAGGGTCAAGTCTCTCAATTCCCATAAATCTCCTACCAGCCATTGTCCTTCTTTCTGGGAATCACCACCATTGTTTTCCCTCTTCTCTTAATCCCTTCTTCCCTCTTACCCTCTTCACCTCCCATCCACATTCCTTCCTCCTTTTCTTCTATTAGGGAATTAAAACTATCAAAACCAAATATAAAGCTAACACCTTGGTAGGTTCCATATCTTTATATTATGTGTACATTGTGTATTTAAAGTTGGGAAGTTAGGATTTCAAGGGGAGGGACCATGTCTTGTCCTGCTCTGAGTGATAACTAAAACACTGAGAATCCCACACTCTGCCAAGGCCATAGAGCCACTGAGGAGCATCATGTTCTCAAAACAAACAAACAAACAAACAAATACATATTCATGGGTTAATTTTATTCAGCACTCCATGGCATTGACCATAATATCTCAGATATATTTGTAAAAAAATTATATTGAAATAATAATTATAAAAACAATGAAAAAAATGGGCTTTCAATTTCAATTTCAATTGGTTTGTCTACAAAAGAAAAATGATGTCTACAAAAGAAGAAAAGAATGCTCTGACACCTCAACCAACAAACACCCTCTACTTTGCTGTAAAACATCTATTAAACGTGTGGTGCTCTGAATTATTTAAAATACTGACATTAGTTCAAACTGTCCTTTTTGAATTGAGTATTTCCTGCTGTTTGCCTATATTGGAACATTCCTCACCTTGGTGAGGTGAGTCAGCCGTTTCCAGTTCTCTGGCTTATTAACTGACTTGTCCCTTTGCCAGTGGTTTCCAAACACAGGAGTGAGGCAAAATTTCACTGGTATGAGGTAAAAGGAGAAAAAATAAGGAGAAGGGTAGGGACTTTTTCTTAGGGGTAAATTTATTTTAATTGAAAGGAAGACCATTTACTCTGAAATTATGTAATTTCTGTGTTCTGTGACAAAGAGATTTTTCTTTTATGAAAAGATCTACAAAAGAGAAAAATTGAGGAACCATAGCCTTAATGTGGGAAGTGTGAAATGGAGAAACTTCTCTAGGACACACATGGGGTGGGACAGTATATGTATGGTTTATAGCCATGCACCCACCTCAAGGAATCAAGTAACAGGACAGTTCTTCAAGGAGGCTTTTAATGGGGACTTAGTGGGACGTGTTAGCTCCAATCAGATGGTTGCTAAAGCAGAGGAGTTACTGAAACAGAAGGGGCAGCTATTCCATCCTTACAGACAAAACTTTATTTTTCATATTGCCTTTTGGGGTTGTATTTTCTTCCTCTGAACTATAGCTGGTGTCCTTTTTAACCTGATTTCACTCGAATAAAACTGTTCCCTAGGGACAGCCTTGATGAGTAGTCAACAAATTAAAACAGGAAATGAATGAAAAGAAAAAAATGCTGTAATGATATTTCTAATAGTAATGATACTTAAAATGAATATCATGGCTCAAGTTTTCTAGAAAAGAGAATGCAGGACAGGGCTTGATTGATGATGCTTTGTTTGGATGTGAAATTTCAGTACAGCAAAAAAGAAAAAAGAAGTGTTTTCACCTGCACAGTGCATTGAATCATCTCAACAGAAATAAAGCAAGTTAGCAATCTAATCAAAATTTTGAGAAGGTGCTTTTAAATTCCATTTTTGGATGTCCTTAGGGTTTCCATGATAACTGAGTGAGCGAATGTACGCAGACAGGTGAATGACTGGCCCAGGTGTATGTAGTGGGAGAGTGGCATAGGGGCATTCGAAATCAGGCTGGATTGCTGAGCTGATGGGGCCTTCATCATCCCTGCAAACTGGCAGCACAGGACTTTTAGAGGAATATCTGGGACAAGGATTTTTATTCTAGTTTTGGAGAAAGAGAAAAGAGATGCATTGTAGAGTTTAGTAATCTGTCCAAAAACAAGCTAGCAAATCAAACTCATTGTATGAAAAGAAAGAAGAAAAACCAAAGTATCATAATGGATGCAGAAAAGGCATTTGATAAAATCCAACCCATAATTATTACTGTTATTATTTTTATGATTAAAAAAAGCACAAACTCTCAGCAAACTAGGAATAGAGGAGAACTTCCTCAACTTGATAAAGAATATCTACAAAAAGCTTCAGAAAACTTCATATTCAATGGTGAAAGAACTCAAAGATTTCCTACTGAGATGAGGAATAGGCAAGGATGTCTCCTTTTCCTACTTTCTTGTACATTGCGCTAGAAGTCCTAGCTAATGCATTCAGACCAAAAAAAAAAAAAAAAAGGGAAATAAAAAGTATACGGATTGAGAAGGAAGAAATAAAATGTCTTTGTAGATGACATGATTGTCCATGTATGTAGTAAATACCAAAGAGTCATCAAAAATGCTTGGAACCAATATGCTATTGTAGCAAGGTTGCAAGATACAAAGTTAATCTACAAAAGCTAATTGCTTTTTTATATGCCAGCAATGAGCAAGTGTAATTTGAAATTAAAAACATAGTACTATTTGCATTATCACCCCTTCCCCAATGAAATACTTAATTTTAAATCTAATAAAATATGTACCAAATTTATATGAGGAAAAGTACAAAAATCTCTTGAAAATCAAAGAATAATTAAATGAACAGTTCCTTCATGTTCATTGATAGGGAGACTCAATATCATTGAGATATCTGTTCTTCCTAATTTGATCTGTAGATTCAATGTAATCTGAATAAAAAATCCAGAAAGTTATTTTGTGGAGAAACTGATTTAAGGTTTACTTGGAGAGGCAAAGACTCAGAATAGCCAATATGACATTGGCAGAGAGAAACAAAGTTGGAGAAATGATACTACTCAACTTCAGGACTTATTGTAAAGCTATATGGATCATGATACAGTGGTATTGGTGAAGGAATAAACAGACCAATAGAACAGAATGGAGGTGGTAGGAGCCCTGGGGAGCTGAAAGGGGTCCTCTTGACCCAAATTATCACCTTCTCTACCTGGTGGGTCCGGTATTAGTGACCCATTTTTTGTGTTATAAAGTCCATCTTTCTGTGTATTTTACAAGCAGATTAATCCCAGCCCTAACCCTGCTTTCGAATACAGTTACCTATAAGAATTATACCTTCAGACATAAGGTTCATTAGTGTGTATTTTTCAGGGCAAGGGAGGGAAACCAGAATCTAGTACAAATCAGGTGTTCAATATATTTGTTAAGTAAATGGGTGGATGATCAATAACTTCAAAGGAGAGTGGTGCAAGGATAAATAGAGCTGTAGGTGCACAGAATTGTGTTAGGGTTATGAAAAAACACAGGATATATGGAGAGAAGTTCCAAAGATAGATTTGCCTACTTCACACTTACACTTGAGACTTGCCCTGGAAACGCATTTCATCTCCATCTTTTTTTTTATTAGTCATTAATTTATTAAGTAACTACTATGTGCTACAAATTGCACTCAGTATCAGGGATTCAATGGTGAGTACACAAGGACTGAGGACTGGTTTCTCGCTAAATGCCCGCACAGCAAATTAGACACCAAGCTTCCACCCACTTACCTACTCTTGGCACTCTTATGTACGGACCCAAAATTCAAGATAGAGTTTAAATATTTCTTTCATCCAACTTCCCAACCTTTGCTGCTTTGAAGACTGCTAAAGTAAAAACTTTGTTGGTTTTCCTACTGTGAATAAATGCTGCCCCCTTCTGGAACACTGACAGAAATGTAAAAGACTGACTTGGAGCTGTGAAAACTTTATACAGAATTTGTGGAAAGTTAGAGTTAGAAAGGACTGTAGTTTAATCTCATTGTTTTATCGATGGGGAGTTAGACGCTTGAGAAGGTCAAGTTGCTGGTCTCTATCTTGGATGAGGAGAGAGAGGACTGAATGTTATGCTTTCAGACTCTTAGTTCATGATATCTCTTTTCAAGTTTACTAGGCTAGAGATATGGTTATTAATATTTTTATTGCTCCTACATATTATTTCCCTTTCATTTTCCATCACACTCAGTCATGATTTATCTCTTTCCTACTCCCCTTTCCATAGTCTAATGATGGACAAACTCATCTTGAGGAATCAAAACAGGTTAAGAGCTGTCTCAACCAGTCTGTGTCTATGTATCCGTGCATCTTCTGAATTTTTGGCTCCCTGAATGTCTTCTATCTTTTATAGATTTCTGAACAAGAGAGTTTAAAGCCCACTCCCTATTTCTGTATTTAAGTCTTTAGGATAAGCCTCACATTGTCTTCTCTTTCATTCAGATAGTCATTCAGCAAATATTTATTGCTTACCATTAAGTGTTGGATGTTGTGAACACATAAACAAAAAAGATAAGTTCTCTCTTCCCCAGAGTTATCACTAATTGGGGACAATAGAAAAGTAAACACATGATCAGAGGCAGCAGTGCAATGAGGCCATCCGAGAGAAGTCTCAGAGAATGGAAGGAGGCATCTAACTCAGACAGAAGGAGGGAGGAGGCTGCCTGGAGGTAGTGGTTCCTTACCTTTCAAATTTTTAAGGACCTCATGTAAGATTAAGAAGGAGTACAAATGTCAAACTGTAAGCAAAGTTTAATAGATATTCTTACTCAACTCTTCCTCCTTGAGAGACCTCAAGTATTTATAAATCTCAACGTACGAATATCTACTTAATGAAATTCAAGGTTATAAACATCTTATATAATAAATGAGGCCACGTTTTACATGTCAAATAAATCATTCAGAAACACTATTTAAAATAAAATTATACTATTTAATTTTCATTCCATCTACTTCCGTAATTGATATTCACATATTTATACAGCTTAAATTTATAAGGATCTCTAAAGCCCTTTGCTTTACTGAGAATCTGTATTAACTTGTGCAGCAAACTCTGTAGGCTGTCCAGTTAAGAAAAAGCCAAAATAAAACTAGAAGAAGACCTATAAGTGGGAGTGGAAATCAATTAACATGCTTGCAAGTGCTCGAAGAATAAAGGCTATTTATCTGTGTTAACAATGCCTGGAGAAACAACAACAACAATGCATGAAAGTCTGTTTCAGTATATTACAGAGGAATACAAACTTAGTTAAGAGACGTTTTTTTTTTTAGGAGAGAAAGAGAGGTTGCTGACTCCTGACTTGGGCAAGATTTTTTAATCCCTCCAAGATCCAAATAAAGGGCTACCTCTAGCCCGTGTCTTTGTGCAAACTGGAAAAGGCACATCCTTTGGGCCAGTGTATCCCCACAGACACTAAGCTTGGTGGACAGAATGTGAGAAGAATCTCAGCCCTCTCTTACCCCTTCGTCTGGTTTCCTTGTGTGGTGAGTGAACTGCCCAAGTATATGCAGATCCTGGGCCAGGTACATACATACACACACATACACATATATACATATATACATATATTACATAAGCTGTATTATACAGAATCTAATGTTCCATGTTTGGAAGAGAGATTATTGTCTCAGTGATCACAGATACTCTCATTAGAGATACAAAGAAGAGGAGAAATTTTAGCTGCTAACTAGACATCTGTTATAAATGTCATCCAGAATGGCCTGGGGCTGTTCATGTTCCATGAAGCACAACATTGATTTTTTTGGAAGTCTTCTCTTGCTTGTGACTGAGATTCCAAACAGGAAGCCACCGTCTTCTTAGAGCATTCTGAAGCCCAGAGCTTGAATTCACTCAGGTGGCTACCTGCAGAGGACTGTGTGGCCAGCTGATGACAAGAGGTGCTGAGACCATTCCTGACCCACTGAGCACACCAGAAGCACCAGCTCTTTTGTCTCTCTTTTGTATTCTTTCACTTCCCAAACCCTTGCTATTTCTTCTAGAAGAATAAGCTCAACATGTATCTTCCAAAAATATTTCCACTATGGTTCAGCTTACTTTAGGAAAACACCAATCAACACACAAGGTAAAGTAATTAATTTTTCACCCCTCAGGCCAAAGCCAAAGAAGATAAATTTTACACCTACCTACACACACACACACACACACACACACACACACACACTCAGACATCCTGGGTATGCTTCCACTTAGGGTGTGTGACCTGATAGTGTTTTCTGCCTGGAATGCTTTGCCTGGAATGATTTTGTTTAATGATGTTGATGTGCAATGAATATCTATTGAATTAAATTGAACGCTTGAAGGTGGTGGGAATTGCTGACCTGTAAGTTTATTTTAAATTTAACATTTTTTTGAAAACTACTAAAAAATGTTTCTTTATAACTATGCCTTCTATTTGAGGCTTTATTATCTTTCATTATTCATATGTAGTTTTAAATGAGCTTATAGTATTTTTTCCAAATACTTACACTGACCCCAAATCTGGCAGATAAGCCTGCTCCTATGCTTGGTAGTAACTTCTGAGTTACCAGATGTGAATGTGTGTGCACATGTGCATGTGTGCATATGTGTGTGTATGTGTGAAGTTCTTGGTGGTGTCCAAGTCACTAGAAGATGAGATCGCTAAGTGCTAGATGGATAGACAGCAACCTTGATCTAGACACTTTGGAAAGCTATTCCTCTAGGAGCCTTGAAATACTGCTTTCTCATGTACCTTATACTGTTTAATTATCCCCTGATTCCAGCCTTCTCCAAAGAGATTTTCAAAATTACTTGGAATGGCCAAATTGGGGTGGAAATCATCTTTGGAAAAGGCAAACACAAGAAAATTTTAGCACGAGGTTGAAAGTTTACATTGATAATCTTTCAAATCTTTCAGTAAACCATAAACTGGTTTCAAAGCTTACAGCTACATTCTAGGATATCTACAATTTTAAGACAGATTGCTCTTTTATTTTATATTTTTCTTAATGATACAGCTTCATGATTATGAATCTAACCACAATTAGCTGGATTATGTCTCAGATTTGCCACTTACCAGGAGTGTGACTTGGTTAAGCCACATTTATAATTAAGTTCTATAATTTCTCTAAGCCTCAGGTTAATTATAATTAACTGTAACTGTAACTACAGTTAAGTTAACTTATAGGTAAGTTCTATAACTTCTCTGGGCCTCAGGTTTTCACCCATCATTTTTTTTTTTTTTTTAAGTTTAAGTGTTTAATCATGATCCAGCAGGATTGTACTTTGCGACTGTAGCTGGAAGAAAGCCTGGTGATCCTGGTAGGCATGAGGAAAGGCTGACAAGAGAGCTTGGGAGAGCTGGTCACCACCAGAAGGTACCACAGGATTTACTTCCAAGAGTTACTGACAAGAGTTCATGAGATCCTTGTAAAGTGCTTCATGAAGCGAACTCTTAGTAAATGTCTGCTATAATTATATAACAGGATAGGATGTGTTTAATATATTCTTAAGTAGGCCCTCTGCAATGTTCCTTTGCTTTACTTTTCTATCTAGAAGTGTCACTTGGCAACTCTGTTGAAGCTTCCTTTGTGGACTTTGTGGATCACTGGAGGATGGTTGTAGAGACCATGATGTTGGCAGCAGGAGCCTGCTAGATTCTTATTTTAACATGTGATGAGTCCAGGAGATTGTGGCGAATTATACCAGAATTTTACTGTATTGTTTGAAACCAAACCAAATCTTGCGACCACATGCTGCCACTGTCTGCCGTTTGGAGCTGCATATGACCCCTGGTGTCCTCATAATTAATTTTCTTCCTCTCATTTCTTGGTTTTCCTTTTCAAGACATTAAATATTCAAGGTAGAAGGAGAAACAACATTTTTGGGTACCTACTCTAAGCTGGAAATAGAATGAGTCTCTAGCGCACCACAGCACTTTCCATCTCCATTTTACAAATGACAAGCTGAAGTGAAGAGGTTGAGTTATTTACTCAAAGTCGTACAGCGTTTAAGCGGCCAGTTACAGATTCCATTCCTGATCTCTTTTGCTCTGAAGCCCCCAACTCTTTGTGAATTAGAAAGCTGCCCTTCAAGGCCAAAGATGATTTTACCCTCAATGCCAAGACTACTGCTACCCCTCCTCCAAACACGCTCTGATATCTTCTACATTTCATAACCGTACTTATTTTTCAGGTGTTAGCACAATGCTATGTTCTCCATCTCCCTTATCATGCTGCAAATAATTTTCTTGCAAGACTGTTGTCCATCTAGCATGTAATGGAAGTTAGAGGCATGTCTTATTATGTGGCTAACACTCTTCTAGGCACTGATGAAAGAGGAGTAACACATGCAAAGAAAGCAAGGTTTCCTCCAGACGAAGAAGTCTTCCAAGTTTCCTATGGCCAATATTCCTTTGATTTGGAATAAAAATAGATTGACAAAAGTAAGAAAAAATTAAGCCATTTACTCAGCATCAGTTTTGTGGCCAGCCCTCTGTGCTATGTATATATCGACTCAAGTTATGTAACTGAGGTAGCAGAAACACAAGAAAAAGTCACCAAATCCATAACTGTGCATATTTAGAGCTGGTGCCTAGTCTAGGGAGTTAGGTGACTAGATAGAGGCAAACATACACACTCACTAGTGAAATAGATCTCGCGTCAAAGGAAAAGGGATTGCAAACAGGACTGCCACACACCAATTATATGCAGAGTTTTTAGAAGATACTATTTATTTGGTCAGAGAAAGTTCAGTCTCTTTAATTATATCTACAATTACCTGCCATTTTTCCCTAATAATTTTTCCTTCTTCTTTCTCTACCAAGCAAGTGCATTTTGACTTGAATGGATCACTCGCTCACTATCACAAAATGTTAGTTTTAACTGATCAGGTTTGCCAATTAGTCAGTCAGATCTCTTGAGTTCCCATTTTGTGTGGAAGAATGCAATCTTGCTGATTTTATAGGTGTAGAACAGTAATACTACCTTAGAAAAAGTTCTTTCCTAGGGAGATACCATGTTAGAAGACATTGAGAAGGAAAAGAGAACATGCAATTTAAGGTTACATTGTGTAAGAGCTTTTTGAAACAGAAGAGTGGAAAGGGAATTGGGAGGGTGAAGTTAAGAGTTGGTTTCTTAAAGACCATGGATTTTAGAACCAGAAAGACTTGGCTGTTTTAATTGTGATTTTTCCCACCTCTATATGACTTTGAACACTTAATCTTTCTACGTTTCAGCATCCTAAGAGTTAAAATATGGAGTGCCCTGAAGTTTATTATATTTAATATTTATCTATGCTTATCTACCAGGCATTGTACAATACCCAGAATGAACTGTAAATAAAACAGATAAGGCCCCAGAACTCCTGTAAGTTATTAGAGGAATAATCATATGTTGAGCAAACAATGAACTACAATCATGGAAATCCTGGAAAGGATAGAGACAGGTAGAGACAACAAGGAAACTACCTAATCTGGAGAAGTGCATTTAAGCTGAGACCTTGAAGCTTATCAAGGAGTGGAGGAAACATGTCTCAGGAAAAGGGAACAGCAAGTCCCAGAGTCTGTGATATGAAGGACCATCGTTGTAATCCAGGAACCGAAAGACTGAAATGTGACCAAGTAACCTGATTATATAAAAACTGTATCCTGAGGGCTACAGAATGACAGCTAGGAAGCAATTTTTACAGGAAGGAAAGACATGACCTGAATTGCATTTTCCTTTTTCAATAATCTTTTAAAATTCTAAAATGATCACAAACTTACAGAAAATTTTTAGGTATGGAAAAGAAACCTGCTTACTTTTTTGAATGGGAGGGGACCATTGGAGCAAAATTTGGTGACCTGTTGCTCTCTAACACATTTAGTATGTACTTCTCACAAACAAGACATTCTCCTACATAACCACAATACAACCTCCAAGATCAGAAGATTAATATTGATATATTGCTACCAACTAATCCTCAAAACCCAAACAAGTTTCACCAGTAGTCCCAATAACATCCTTCTGCTGTTAATGACTTAGCTGTCATGTCTCTTTAGGTTTCTTCCGTTTGGAGCAAGTTCCTTAGTGTTTCCTTGAATTTCATGACTTGGAGCCTTTTGAAGATTACAGGCCAGTTATTTTATAGAAGTCTTCTTAGTGAAGTTTGTCTAATGTTGCCTCATGATTAGAGTCAGGTTATGAGCCTTTGGCAGGATTATCAGTGAAGTGATGCTATATTCTCACTGTATCCTATTGGCTGTCACATGATAACAATTTGTCCCATTCCTAATAACATTCAGTTGACCACTTTGATTAGGGTGCTGTGTACCAGGCGTCTTAACTTTAAAGTTACTGTTTCCCCCTTATAATGAATAAATACTTTCCAGGTGATACTTTGAAACTGTATAAATATCTTCTTCCTCATCAAAATAATTGAATTACTTATTAATTTGTATCTCTGTTGACTCATAGTTTCCTGCTTTATTCAGTGTTTTATAATTTGTTAACATTTTTATTTAGATGCTCGAATTGTCCCTCTCCCCAATTTGTTCATGGAGCCCCTTTGGATGAGCTTTTGAATCCTTTTGACTTGTCCCCTTCATCTTTCGAACACTTGCTTACCTTCTGGAGCAAAGGTGCCTCTTGCACATTCCCTCATCCAGTGCTGAAACTTGGTGATCTCAAGGACCTCGGCTCATTTTGGACACAGTATTTGGACATTAAGTTATGGGACCTGGAAGTGCTCAGTATACTACTGGGATGTTTCTGTTTCAGCCCTCACAGTGGACAGAGCTAGCAGTGTGTGTGTGTGTGTGTGTGTGTGTGTGTGTGTGTGTGTGACATACACCTTGTGTTATTGGATTGGAACTGCAAGTATCAGTGTGGACTCGTGATTTTTAGAATATTTATGGATTGGGAAAGAAATAAAATAAATGTGTATGTGTACATGCATGCATATGTACACATACTCTAGTTTTCTTCCTTCTCATATTTGTACCTCCCTCTTCCATTAGTAAGAAGCTGGTTCACAGCACTCTTTCTGTGTTCATTTGATAAACCTGGTGTGCAGCAGATCTCCCAACTCATTGCCACCCCCTCCTGCACAAATTCCTCCAACCCCCTATTTGGGCCCTGACACCCTGTGACAATTCAAGGATGCTAACCTCATTCTGCTTTGGGTTCAACTCACAGTGCCAAGCCCCCTGTCCACATGGATGCTCTCCTCACCTGCTCAGGCTCTGACTTCCAGGGCCAGGCTGCTTCTCCCACCATAAGGAGACTTCCCCGTCCTGCTTAGGTACTGGCACAACATGGCAAGCTGCCCTTCTTGGTGGACACGTTTCTCATCCTGTTTGAGCTCTGATTCCCCACTGTAGTCTACTCCCTTACCCCCTCATAAATGCCTCCTCACCCTACTCTAGCTTTGACATTCCATTCTGGGGCCTTGAGTCAGAAATATGCCTTTTATGCTACTGGAATAACAAGGAGGCTAGTGTGCCTTAAATGGAATCAGTGATGGAGACCAAGAGGTGAGGACCAACTTGGATATGGCCTATGGGGCTATTTTAAAGACTTTGGCTTTTGTTCTAAGGGAAGTAAGAAACAACTGGAGGTTTCTAGTGACATGATCTAGCATGTTTTAGGAGAATCCATCTGATGCTGTACTATGACTAGATGAAAGAGGGACATGTAGATATAATGTGCAGTGTATTATTACAGCATACATACAACATATGGATATACTTTAAATAAATAAATAAACATACACTGGAGTGTGTTAAAATTTTATTATCTACAGTGGTGCTTAGAATTATATCTGAAAATCATTGTTCACAATGGCAAGAAACCCAGCAGCTGACTAGTATTACTTGGGAAGAAATTAGACTTCTTTTGCTCCTAGGTTCAAAGACCTAATTAGTGATAATACCTGCTAGAAACAAAACACTTACGATACACTAGTGTTTCTACAACACTAATGGGAAGAGAGAAATTTGGGTGGGATTAGGTTATTGAATGTGTGGGGATGCTCTGTGTAAAGATATGAAGTGGTAATGCTAGTATGTTTATGATTAACTTAATGTTGTTCTATATTCTTATGGACTTCTAAAACAACACTGAGGCAATCCAACATTTAGTAATTTGGTATCTATATGAAAATAGTACCTTTTCCATTCTTATTTACACATGTAACTTATATTTGTGTAGTTTATATTCCTTTTAGAAATAATCAGAAAATAAACAAAAAATAGATAAAGAAGAAATGTATCCATTATAGCATACTATAAAGATAGCTGCTGATAACACTTTAATTACATATTTATGTTCTTGTAATCATATTGCAGTGTCCCAAAAAATTACACAAATTATTAATGCATTTTTGATTATACAGTAGTATATAAATAAGCAGTTTTTAGATTGAGCCTTAAGTTTGTCTTCTAACATATTAAAATAATTACTTTAAAATGTTTTTATTCTGGGGTGCCTGGGTGGCTCAGTCACTCAAGCTTCTGACTCTTGATTTCAGGTCAGTCTTGATCTTAGGGCCATGAGTTCAAGGAGGCCCAACACGGAGCTTACTTAAAAACAAACAATCAAACAAATAAAAATAAAATGTCCTTACTCTGATTCTTTTATAAGGGTTCTACTGAAATATTCTAAAGGGGGTAAGTATATATTTTAGATTGGGGAGACACACAGGCATATATTTTGAAAAATGGGATAAGCTTTCTAAATTATTTGATTTGGGGGACACCTGAGTGGCTCAGGTGGTTAAGTGTCTGATTTTGGCTCAGGTCATCATCTCAGGGTCCTGGGATAAGGTCCTGCGTTAGGCTCCCCACCTACCGGGGAGTCCATTTTTCCCTCTGCCCCTCCCCCTGCTCGTGCTTATTCTCTTTCTCTCTCAAATAAATAAATAAAACCTTTTAAAAAAATAAATTAAAATAAATTGTTTTATTTTTATTTTTTATCTTGGTATTAGTTCATGATCATCTATTTTTTTTGGTAATTAATACACAGTCTCAGTAAAATTTTTAATTGGAGTATAGTATTCCACAGTATGATAATTTAATAGGCCATTATTTTTTGGCAGATCTTTGTTGCTTAGGATTTATATCAATTATAAGAGCACTGTCATTTCTATCTTTATTGGCACATCTTTGTGCACTTGCCTAATTTTATTCCTATTCTGGCTCTAATCAAATAGAGGCTATATTTTCCCAGATATCCTTATTTTGCAAGAAGTGATAGAATGAACTTATTGTTTTTATGTTTAAAATATATAACTTTGTGGTGGAGTAGATGCAAAATATGCATACATTTTAAATATGAAACTGGGTTTCAAAGAAATTTCAAGCTGTTAGCAGGTCACTTCAAGAGTGGGAAGCATAGGGGCACCTGGGTGGCTCAGTGGGTTAAAGCCTCTGCCTTCAGCTCAGGTCATGGTCCCAGGGTCCTGGGATCAAGCCCCACAGGGGGCTCCCGTCTCAGCAGGGAGCCTGCTTCCTCCTCTCTCTCCTGCCTCTCTGCCTATTTGTAATCTCTGTCTGTCAAACAAATAAATAAAATCTTAAAAAAAAAAAAGTGTGGGGAGCCTAATAGGTAGGGGTAAGTGAAGGGTGTGAGAGAATGGGAGGAAATTTACTTGCATCATCAGTTTCTTTTTGAATAAATTTGAGAAGCATTTAAGATATAGGACTAAAAGAATTTTTAGATCAAGTAGCATTTCCATTTTTATAACTTTTTATCCGTATTGCAAATGTTTCTCTAGACAGGTTATACCACTTTGTCCTATATTTATAAAAACTGTGCAAATTTGCTGAAGGGTGGTATAATCTTCCAATGATTATATTTAAAGGTATATTTTAACAAGAAAAACATAGTGGGCACAAATGTCTATTACTTAAGATTTCAACACTTCTCTTTCTTATCATCCTATTTATGTCCCCATCTCGAGATGTTATTCATATACAAAGCCTCTTCGAATACTTAGCTACTTTTTAGTAAATAAAATTTTGTTCTCTCTCTGACTCCATAATTAGGAAAGGATTAAGTAAATTTCAGAATTACTCCATGAGGGTGGTCATACCAGCTGCACCCAAATTTTTTTTTAAAACTGTTTATGAATATCCAGTTTTATTTTTAAATGAAATCATCACATTTCACATTGACTTTGATTAAGGAGAAGAAAAAAAAAGCTTCTCCAGCTTTTCAGACAGCTGTCAGCCTGATTACAGTTTGAAATGCATATTGTTTTGTGAACATAGCAATGAGAACTATTAAATATTCAGTACTGCAGGAAATGATTAAATAATGGCCAATATTCCAGTTTTGAATTAGAAAGAACACAAGTACTACACCTGTTGTGAGAAAAAACCCCCTTTTGTAATTCATGAAGGGCCTTTCCCATACCAGTATAACTTTTTTAAACTTCATGAATAATTGGCTTAATTGTATCTATAGTCACTGTACAGATGTTTTTTAAGCTTACAATTATGATGTAAAATCTAATAAATTAGGTAGACTATAAGCTCTCTGCAAGTATGATAGTCTTATCTTTGCATCTCTAACAATTAACAAAATATCTGGCATAAAAAAGAAACCAATATAAGGGTCTTAAATAGGTGAGATGTGGCATGTAGCCCCCAAATTAGGATATAAAATTAAAATGTCCACTTCAGAGATGATTTTCAAGTCCCCTAATTTAATCAGTATTAATTGAATGTCTACTATAAGCTAGGTACTGTGGATATAGTGGAGAATAAACTAAACAGAGTGCCCAATATGTATATTCAAGAAACTTAACTGTATTTGTGTTAATGAGACTAGCATGTTTCCCAAATCCCATCTTTCTCTATCAAAAAAGATAATCTTCTTTCTCAACTCATAATTGAGACCCACTAGCATCCATGTTCATCAGTGATGTTGATCTGTAATTCTCCTTTTCAGTAGAGCTTTGTTTAGTTTTGGGATCAAGGTAATGTGGGCCTCATAGAATGAGTTTAGAAGTTTTCCTTCCATTTCTATTTTTTGGAACGGTTTCAGGAGAATAGGTATTAATTCTTTAAATTCTTGGTAGAATTCTTCTGAAGCCATCTGGTTCTGGGCTCTTCTTTGTTGGAAGATTTTTGATTAGTGCTTCAACTTCTTTGCTGGTTATGGGTCTGTTCAGGTTTTCTATTTCTTCCTGTTTCAATTTTGGTAGTTTATATTTTCTAAGAATGTATCCATTCCTTCCAGATTGCCTAATCTGTTGGCATATGATTGCTCATAATATTCTAATTGTTTGCATTTCTTCAGTGTTGGTTATGACCTCTTCTCTCTCATTAATTTTTTTACTTCTCCTTTTTTTAAGATTTTTATTTATTTATTTGACAGAGAGAAATCACAAGTAGATGGAGAGGCAGGCAGAGAGAGAGAGGGAAGCAGGCTCTCTGCTGAGCAGAGAGCCCAATGCGGGACTCGATCCCAGGACCCTGAGATCATGACCTGAACCGAAGGCAGCAGCTTAACCCACTGAGCCACCCAGGCGCCCCTAACTTTTTTACTTCTTTGGGTCCTTTCTCTTTTCTTTTTGATAAGTCTGGTAAGAGGTATATCAATCTTATTTGTTCATTCAAAGAGCCAGCTCTTAGTTTTGTTGATCTGTTCTACTGTTTTTTTTTGGTTTCTATTTCATTGATTTATGCTCTAATCCTTATTATTTCTCTTCTCCTGCTGGATTTAGGCCTTATTTCTTGTTGTTGTTGTTGTTGTTTTTCCATCTCCATTAGGTGCAAGTTTAGCTTACGTGTTTGAGACTTTTTTTCCTTCTTGAAGAAGGCCTATATTGCTATATAATTCCTTCTTAGGATGACCTTTACTATAAGCCAAAGGTTTTGAACTGTCATGTTTTCATTTTCATTTGCTTCCTTGTATTTTTTAAATTCTTCTTTAACTTCCTGGTTTACTAATTGATTCTTTAGTAGAATGTTTTTTAGCCTCCATATATTTGTGGTCATTCCAAACTCCTTCATGTGGTTGATTTTAAGTTTCATAGCATTGTGGTCTGAAAATATATGCATGGTATGACCTCAATCTTTTGTAACAGAGACCTGACTTGTGACCCAGCATGTGATCTATTCTGGAGAATGAGCCATGTGCACTCAAAAAGAATGTGTATTCTGCTGCTTTAGGATGAAATGTTCTGAGTATAACTGTTAAGTCCATCTGGTCCAGGGTGCCCTTGTTTCCTTATTGATCTTCTGCTTAGATGATCTGTGCATTGCTTTCAGTGGGGTGTTCAAGTTGCCTACATTATTGTATTATTATCAATGGGTTTCTTTAGTTTTGTTATTAATTGGTTTATATATTTGGTTGCTCCTAATTTGGGGTGTAAATATTTATAATTGTTAAATCTTCTTGCTGGATAGATCCCTTTATTATGGTATAGGGTCCTTCTTCAGCTCTCATTACAGTCTTTGGTTTAAAATCTAGTTTGTCTAGTATAAGTATGGCTACTCCAACTTTCTTTTCATGTCCTTCAACATGATAAATTGTTCTCCACCCCCCTCACTTTCAATCTTTGGTGAGAATTTTTGCATCCATGTTCATCAGTGATATTGATCTGTAATTCTTTTTAGTGGTGTTTTTGTTTAGTTTTGGGATCAAGGTAATGCCGGTCTCATAGTATGAGTTTGGAAGTTTTCCTTTGGAATTGTCTTTGGGTCTAAAATGTTTCTCTTGTAAACATCATATCAATGGGTCTTGTTTGTTTGGTTGTTTGGTTGTTTGAATCCATTCCGATACCCCATGTCTTTTTATTGGAGCATTTAGTCCATTTAAATTCTTAGTAATTATTGAAAGATGAATATAGTGCCATTATATTACCTGCGAAGTCACTGTTCCTATAGATTTTTTCTATGTCTCTCTGATCTTTGTTACTTTTGGGCTGTCTCTCCACTCCTATTTACTATTTCTTGCATGGCTGATTTAGTGCTCAAATTTAGTGCTCCTTTAGTTTTTGTTCATCCTGGAAACTATTTCTCCTTCTATTCTGAACAACAGTCTTGCTTAAAGTATTCTTGACTGCATATTTTTTTGCATTTAGTACATTGAATATGTCATGCCAGTCCTTTGAGGCCTGCCAGGTGTCTGTGGACAGGTCTGCTGCCAGCCTTATGTGTCTACCCTTGTAGGTTAAGGACCTCTTGTCCAAAACTTCTTTCAGGATTTTCTCTTTATCTTTGTAATTTGCAAGCATCACTACAATATTTTTAGGTGTTGATCTATTTTTGTTGATTTTGAGGGGTTTTCTCTGTACCTCCTGGACTTGAATGTCTGTTTCCTGCCCCAGATTCAGGAATTTCTCAGTTCAGATTTGTTCAAATAAACCTTCCACCTCTTTCTCCAACTCCTCATCTTCTGGGACTCCTATAAAACAGATATTTTGTTTTACAGAGTCTTGAGTTCCCTCAGTCTGAGGATGAACTAATAGGTTTCTTTCCCTCTTCTTTTCGGCTTCCTTATTTTGTCTAATTTTATCTTCTATACCACTGATATATTCTTCTGTTTCATTCATCCTCATTTTTATGACCTCCACTTGGGACTACATCTCAGTTATAGCATTTTTAATTTCAGCCTGACTAGATTTTAGTTCTTTTATCTCAGCAGTAAGGGATTCTCTAGCGTCTCCTATGCTTTTCTCAAGCCCAGCTAGTATCCTTAGAATTGTTGTTTTTAACTCTAGTTCAGACATTTTACTTATATCGGTATTGATTAAATCTCTGGCTTTCATTTCTTCCTGTTCTCTTTTTTGGGGTAAATTCCTCTGCTTGTCATTTTGGAAGGGAAAAAAATAAAGAAAGGAAAAAATAAATAAGATAAAGAAAAAATTAAAATTAAAAAATAATGTAAGATAAAATAAAATAAAATACATATAGACAGTGAGATACTAAGTGTGCTTTGTTCTGCTTGCTAGAAAAAGCTTCCAGGAGTCGTTTTTCTGGTTTGTAGATGTGCAGCTTCATTCTATAAGACTTTTGACTTTGTAGGTGTTCAGGATGATCCAATCTTTATCTAACTGTGTTCCAGTGAGGAGGCAGGCTTAGGGTTGCCCTACTCCACTGCCCTCTAACTGTTCCTCCTGTTTTTAATTTTTTTAGGACCTTCTCCTTCTTGCATTCCTGATTTTATACTGCTTATGTACATTCACAAGATTTTTATTTTCAGGAGATGATGAACGGGATATAAATTCTTCAGTATATATACAGCTGAAAATTACTTCATTTTGTTTATACTTAACTGATAAGTTGGCTAATACAATTTTTCTATATTCCAAATCATTTTTTCATGACAGCAAATGTATTTTTCCTTTGAATTTTAGCATCAGTACTATTGCTTGGATCCTAATCTTACTCATCTCCCTTCACAAGTAACTCTTGACAAGAATTTTGTCCTAAAAAGTTTTAAAATTTCATGAAGATGTGAACAGGTGTGAATCTTTTCCCTTCTTCTCATTTATTTTCTTTGGCCCTCAGGAGGAATTTAAATATGAAGGTTAAAAAATGTCTTTAACTTGGGAAAAACATTTTTTTAAAATTAAGTCCTGTCATTCATTGTCTCTGTCCCCACTCCCATGACCTTAGGAACTCCTACTGTAAGGATGTTATAAGGAGCAAACAAGAGGATTTGAAACCCTCCCAATTAACCAGAAAGAAAACAAAACAAAACAAAATTTTAAAAGCCCACCTTTATTCTAGATCACTTATGGAGATCTGAACTTGTCTTAGAATCTGCTCTACCTCATTTCCCAACTTCAATATCAACATTTTGAGGTCTACCTAGGAAAAATTTTGAAATTCTAACTGTAGCCAAAAGTTATAGCTAACTGCTAGGATGGAGGGGAGAGAGGACAACTGGTCCGAAGTGTTCCTCAGTTAAACACTTTGATGATTGATTTAAAGTCCAAATAGAGCTTGCAGCCTATGGCTTGATTTAGAGCTCTTCAAAGTAGAAGGCTCCTTAGTGCACTGTAGTGCTTTAGCTTCCATGGTTCTTGCCTTTCCATTAGGATGACCCATTTAAATTCTATGTCCCAGAAATCAAACAAGATCTCTAATATGTACATGATACACTCACTCATTTTCAGTGTTGACATAGAATTATTATGTTCATTATCCTTTTTACTGAAGTTTTAGGGTAATATGAAGAACAATGAGAAGTAAAATATATCCTCAGTCTGCTGACTGAACCAGACATCAACACAGGACAAATAGATACAGGGTTTTGAAATAGTATTTTTAATGTGTTGGGCTATTTTTATATAATCTATATCAAAATCATTACATTTTCCATTATTTAAATTCATAAGAAATATGTTTAACACGTACCTTTTACCTGATCCCTGAACCTTTCTTCAAGCTTCACAGGAATAGAAATAGAGTAGTAATAATGTATCAAGACCTCCTGCCTTGCTGTTAATAAGAGTGTACTCTTCTAGCCATTGTAAGTGATTAACTTCTGGGAGACAGAATTTGGATGGAATCATAAAGAGGTAATGACACAATAGTGTGGTTAGTGCTAAGATACGGCCAGAGAATTGTTCTTTCCATATATTTTCATTTCTTTTATAGCCACAAGTGCCCAAATGTACTTTGCCTTTGAGGCATATCCAGAACACTATTATTCTTCTGCCAATTAAATTATTTTTACTTCCTAGACTTTTATTGATCCAATCCTCTGATTTCAGCACTTCAAGACTTGTCTAAAATCCAAAATTCTTCACAAAGTTTTCCTTAATTAATTACAAAAATAGTTAACAAAATTTTCTCATAATGACAGGAATGATTTTTGTTGTACTTTTTTTTAAAAACAGCTTGAATGAGATATAATTCACATACCATACAATTCACCCATTTAAGTGTATACTTCAGTGGTTTTAAATATAGACACAGAGTTCTGTATCCACTGTCACAGTTAACTTTAGAACACTTTTATCACTTGAGAAAGAAGCTCCATACCCCTTAGCTGTCACTCTCTTGTTGTACCATCTCTCCTGCCCCTAGACCTAAGCCAGCACTAATTGTCTCTATAAAGTTCCTTGTTCTAAGCTTTCATATGAATGGACTCATATAATAAGTGATTTTTGTGACTGGCTTCTTTCACTTAGTACAATGTTTTCAAGGTTCATGCAAGTTGTATCGTGTATCAGTGCTTTATTCCATTTTATGGCCAAATAATAGTCTATTGTATAAGTATAGTACATTTGAATTATCAACTCATCTATTGGTGGACATTGGGGTTGTTTCCACCTTTGGTTATTTTGAATAATGCTGCTACTCATGTGTAAGTGTTTGTATGAACACACATTTTCATTTCTTTATGAGTTGTAATTGCTGGGTCATATGGTATCGCTATGTATAACTGTTGGAGGAATGACCAGACTGTTTTCCAAAGCAACTATACCATTTTACATTCCTACCAGCAATGTTTCAGGGTTGTGATTTTCCTACATCCTCACCAACATTTGTTATCTGACTACTTTTGATTCTAGCCATCCTATAGGGTATGAAGTGATATCTCACTGTGGTTTTGATTTTCATTTCCATCATGACTAATAATGTGAGCATCTTTTCATGTGTTTATTGGCCGTTTATATATCTTCCTTGGAAATATATATACATATTCTTTGGAATATATAAATTCCTCAGAGAAATGTCTATTTCAATATTTACCCACTCTTTAATTGGGTTATAATTTTTATAATTGAGTTGTAAGAGTTCTTTCTATATTGTCTATACAAATCTCTTATCAGATATATGATTTGCAAATGTTTTCCCCATTCTATGAATTGGCTTTTCACTTTCTGTAATGTTTCCTTTGACACACAAAAGATTTCAATTTTGATGAAGACAAATCTGTCTATTTTTTTCTTTTGTTTGTCTTACTTTTTGGTCATATATGGAAACTTTTTTCAAATCCAAGATCATTAAGATATACCTCTATATTTTAGCTCTTAAATTTAGTTATTGCTACATTTTGAGTTAATGCTTATATAATGTATCAGGTAAGGATTCAAATTCATTCTTTTATATGTGGTTATCCAGTTTCCAAGCATTGTTTTTTTGGAAAGACTATTCTTTCCTCATTGAATGTTCTTGATACCCTTAATTAAAATCTGTCAGCCATAGAACCTATTGTATTCTTATACTCTACAATGTACATTTATCTCTCTGCCTGCACATAAAGATAATGCTTGGTTTACTTCTGGGGAATATTAAAAATATCTATAACATTTACTCAGGCAGATAATCTGGAAAATATCTGTTACTTAGCTACATGCATAACAAACAACCACAATATCTCAGTGGCATAAGTATGTATTTAGCTTATGTAGCTGGAAGTTGGCTTGAGATTGTCTGATGTATACTGGATCTGATTGAGACAGCTTGGGTGGCCAGTTATTCGGCAACTATCTCTCATTTCCTGTCTAGAAATAGAGTGCCAAAGTGAGCATGCTTTTCTCGTGGTTATGGTAGACCTTAAAGGGAACAAGTTTAACTGCATAGACACATTTCAAGCTTCTGCTTTGTGAAGTGCACATCTACTCTGTTCAGTGTTTAGTCTTTCCACTCCCATCCCTAAGTTGTTCACCATATTGTGAGATGCCATAATGTGAAATGCCAACATTTCATTAACCCAAACAAATCACATGGTCAGGTCCACCATCAAAGTTGCAGGGAAGAATACTTCTGCTGTGAAATTGAAGGAGAGGTGTTGAATACAGAATAATACTTCAACCTTTCACTCCACCCATTATGCAAAGCATGTTCCAGGAAAGAAAAACCCCAAAACTTTTACACTAGTTCCTCCATACTAAATCACTTATTACTTCTAAGAATTTTGTTTTGTCTATTTCATTGAGTTTTCACCATCCTGTCATGTCGTCTGTGAATAACTACAGCATACCATATTCTTCTCCAATATTTATGTCTTCTCTTTTTCTTGCCTTATTACATGGGTTAAGAAATTCTAGTTCAATGTTGAATAGAAACAGTAAGATAAGGCATCCATCCTTTCTGTAATATTTCACCATTAGTTGTGATGTTGGCTGTAGGTTTTCTTTGATACATTTTATTATATTCAAGAACCTTCAAGTTTGCTGAGAGCTTTTACCATGAATGGTTGTTGGATTTTGTCAAATGCTCTTTCTGTAACTATTTTGAAATGATGATTTGTTTTTCTCTTAAGATATGAATCACATTGGTTGATTTTCTTACAGCTTTACTGAGGCATAATTGACATAAAATAAACTTCACATATTTAAAATGTGTAATTTGATGTTACAGTATTTGTATATATGCCTGTAAAATCATGTCAGTAATCAAAATGCCACACTTATCTATCACTTCCAAAAATTTCTTAATGGACCATTGTAATTCCTCCTACTTACCCTCCTACCTGTATTCTCTCCTGATCTCTACACACCTTTTTATCTACCTTCCAATACCATATGTTATTTCTCATTTTCTAGAATTTTATACAGATGGAAGCATAAGGTATGCACTATATTTTGTCTGACATCTTTCACTAAGCCTATTTATTTTGCAATTTTTCAACATATAGTATGTAACAATTTGTTTTCTTGGATCATGCTTTCAGTGTTGAATCTAACAAATCTTTGTCTAACCACAGGTCAAATATGTATTGTTGCAGATTTTTATAATTTTTAATTGAAAGATAGTTGACATATAATATTATATTAGTTTCAGGTATGCAACATAGTGGTTTGACAGTTACATACATTACAGTATGCTTACCATGATAAATATAGTTACTATTGGTCACAATACAAAATTACTACAATATTATTGACTATGTGCCCTAAGCTATATTTTCATACCACTGACTTATTTATTTTATAACCAGAAGTTTGTACCTCTTGATCCCCTTCACCTATTTCATCTATGTTCTTAGATTTTACATTTATGTCTATGGTCAATTTTGAATTATGGTGAAACTTTGTGATTATATTAGGCTACCTGGATAATCCAAAGTAGTCTCCCATCTCAGAATCCTTAACTTAGTTTTTTCTGAAAACTCCCTGTTGCTTTGTAAGGTAAACTCTTCACCAGTTCAGAGGATTAGGACTTGGACATCTTTGGTGGGTGGGGGGTGTTTGTTATTCTGCCTGCCACAAATAGAGTCTTCTAAGCAAACATCGCTGGATTTCTGTATTATTCAAGTAGCCTCCATGTCACTCTAAAATAGCTTAACTGATGAACAATTGGGGACAGAGTGGAAAGACTGAACACCAAACAAAACTTTATCACCAAAAACTCACCCAATTTGTACTGGAAAGAACATCAGCTTTAGAATAAATGGGATTTGGATTTGAATCTCTAATTGTTTCTATTACTCGCTCTACAACCTTGAACAAGTTAACTTATTCTCTACCTTCAGGCTTTTCATTTAATAATAAGGTAATAATGATTATCTTATAGGGTTATTTTAGGAACTAAACAGATAATGTAAGTTAAAATACCTAGACAGAACCTGGCATATAAAATGTATGATAATTTACATTTCTCCCAGAAACCTTTGCTTCCACTGGGCTATATTTTTCTGACTAAAGAGCATGCTGTATTTATTCTTGATGTTTATGTGCACTGAAATCATTCATCTTGATAGTAACATCATTGCTAGGAGCACATTAGCAGGGAGGTTAAAAGTTGTAGAGCCCTAGATCTAAACCTTGATATCGGTAAATGTAAGCTGTGTGAGAATAAGTATTCTTATATCCGGAATGAGGAGAATAATAGGTCTTGCCTAACCTAGTGGTGTTGCTGTGAGGATAATGGATGTTCCTGTGAGGTGCTTCTCACAAAGCTAAGTACATAGACAGACGTCTCTGCTGTGCTGGGTAAGCTTTGTGGTGCAGTAATTGATTTGGCCCTTAGAGGGAGCTCCATGTGAGTGAGAATCCTGTGAAGCAGACCAGCTATGTAGGGCTGCTTTCCTTAGATTCTGTTTTTAGCAAAACTGATTAAGGGGTAATTTAAATTGCACGGATTCACAGTCATGTGATATTTATATGCATTTTTAAAAAATTTTGAAGCGGAACATAAATTTAGGTTCATTCTGGGTTAACAATAATTTGAAGTATTTCATAAAATGCTTTTAATGTCTTTGGCAAGATCATAAAATTTGAATAATCTCAATACCAGAGTATCCTTCAGTGGCTGACCGAGATTGTAAATCCCATAATTTACAAAATGTATTTTTGGCTCATACACAAACACACATATAGATATGAATGATTGCACTAAAATAGGCAACACAGCAATCATTTTTGAATCTTTCAAACCATAACCTTTCAAAGAAATTAGTTCTTCCTGTGACAAAGATTGCTGAGGCAATAAACTATAAATGGCTTTTACGGAAGCAAATCCAAGCAGAAGAGAGTTACAAGTAACATCAACATTCCGATTAACCCAGAGCAGCCTTAGACTTATTTTCAGCCTTGAAAAAATAAAAATATAAAACAGTAAAGATGTCACATTCAACTCTAAAACCAGAATTCAATATCAATAAGTCTAAAAGATGAAACATTAAAGGGGAGATTAATGTGAAGTTTACTCTTCATGTGGCAAGAAATAAGATAATGCCATTTATAACGTTTCTCCTAAGAAAGCATTAAACTCAATTTTTACAACTATATATGAACCATCCTAAAGTGAAGGAAGGAAATAATTTCTTATCTTAGACACCATGAAACTTTATTTTACTGTCAACTTACATTTGCAAAAGTTTAATTAATTTCCTTTAGCGTGCTAAAGCATGGTCCTGGACCTGAGCTCCACACTATGACTTATTTCCCTGACACACTTTGCACTTTTAAAGTCTCCATGCTTTGCTTTGTGATTCCTTCTGTAAAGACTCCATTCTCTCCACCTATGTTTGCTAATCTCAAATATCCTGTGTTCACAATAATCCTCCCTAATCTTTCCACCCCTCCCCCAACCCATGTAGAGTTATTTATTTCCTCACTATGTTTCCTAAAACATACGTTCTCTGCCAGTTACTGGTTTACAGTCTTCACTCCATGACTGAATTTTGAACTTGGTGTGTGCATAGACTGTACCTTATTTACTTGAGTATCCTCAGAACTTTCCAGGGTGCTCAGAACATGTTATAAAATTAAGATGGATTTTGGAGGGCTAGAGAGTGCCATGTATCCATGGGCAAATTAAAATCTGTGAGATGAAACCAGAGGTGGTTTTGATGGTGATGTAAGTACATGGAGAATCTAATATACCAAATTAAGAGACCATTCTATCTTTCCTTTTCTTTCTTTTTTTTTTTTTAAAGATTTTATTTATTTATTTGACAGAGAGAAATCACAAGTAGATGGAGAAGCAGGCAGAGAGAGAGAGAGAGGGAAGCAGGCTCCCTGCTGAGCAGAGAGCCCGATGTGGGACTCGATCCCAGGACCCTGAGATCATGACCTGAGCCGAAGGCAGCAGCTTAACCCACTGAGCCACCCAGGCGCCCTATCCTTTCTTTTCAAAAATAAAAAAGTTACTCATTATTATGTTCATTATAACAAAATCCATTTTTTTCAAAATGAATTTTTAATCTGTTAGACAAAAGCAGAACAAATTAAGATTCCTTATGCTTAGACTCAAGTCTTAGGCATACTCAGGGAACTCTTAGATACCGAGGTGCACTGAACAGAGTCCGCTTGCTCAAATTTCCTCTTATCGTCTTCCCTTGGCTATCCAGTCTCCACACAGAAGCCAGAACCATATCCCTTCTTTTTCAAAGAAGAAATCAGACCATATCATTTACCTGTTTATCATTTATATCTCTGGTGGGTTCCCAGTTCACTCAGCATAAAACTCAAACCCTTTCCTTTGGTCTCCAGACCCTACAGGTCTGGCCTCTGATGACCACTCTCATCATTTCTCACATGTTCTGCTTCACTCACAAGCTCTAGTCACACTTTGCTTTCCTCTCTTGAAGGTGTCTTGAAGACACCAAGTTTAGTTCCACTTTTGGCCTTTGAAGAAACTTCCCTCCTAAAGAACTTTTTCCCTTAGCTCTTTTAAGAGACTTACTCTCTTGCCATTTAGATCATATTAAAAACCTTTCTCTAGTCCTCCCTGATTTCCTAATCCAAAACAGCTTCTTAGGTCTTTCAAGTACTTTATCTTATTTTATCTTCATTATAGCGTTTAGCAATACCTGGCTGCTTCTTGCTGTTTGTTCATTTTTCTTTTCCTCTTCACTAATATAGCCCTTAAAAATAGATACTTTTTCAACTCTGTGTCCCAGACCTCTAAAAAACAAATAGAAGTCCAAGAACATTTCCATTTGTTTTTAGTTGTTTTTTTTTCATAGAAGTATAGTTGACACACAATATTGCATTAGTTTCAGTTGTACAACATGTTTTGCTCACCACAGTTATTACAGTTTCATTGATGTACCCCCTCTACTGTACACATCATCCCCATGACTTCTATATTTTTTAAATGGAAGTTTGTGCCTTTTCATCTTCTTGACCTATCTCATCAAAATAAGAATTAAATAGAATTAACAAAAACATTTCTTGAACAAATGAATGTACTGCAAGGAATCAAACTTGAAGCAATAACAATACTTAACCCCTTCATTTTCCCTTGATAGTCTCTTAAAATATTGGCAGTACAGGCTAAGAACACATTCAGCTAAGTTATCTCAATCTATTATCATTAGAAAATGAGTAGATTAATTGAAAAGATCAGCATCTTGAGAAGAAATTGCTGGTCCTGAGATAGCCAAAGAAGGTATGTAGATTCTGCTAAAATCAAGCAGATACATGGAGAGTGTATAAACACAGCTTTTCCAAGGAGTTTGCTGAAAATGAGATCAAAGAAAAAGTGAGAGGGAAGTAGGGCCTAGAGAAATATTTTGTTTTTCTTTTTCAAATAAAGGAAATAATTAAATGTCTTTAAAATGATACAGTGGCAAGATCATATTAATTAATCATTAGGATATGTATTGTTAGAGAAATCTGGGATTTTTTTTTCATTTCTAAGCTGCTATAAATTACTCAGAGAAAAATAATCTCTTTAGGAGGAGATGCTAATATGTAATTAGTGTCATAATTAAGGTGAGTATGTTAGATATATACGGAGGAAGGGATCAGAAAAGGATTTTGGTATAACGTGATAGCTGAACAAGTGAAAAATGCACCTGGGTGAGTTTGGTATAATACAGAATATACTACTGTATTTATCCTGGACATATGGGGCCATATTTTTTGGCCCTGCTTTATGGGGCTCCAGTAGTGAGAGCTTAGGCAAAAATCCTTTTGCTAGGGTGCCTGGGTGGCTCAGTGGGTTGGGGCCTCTGCCTTCGGCTCAGGTCATGGTCCCAGGGTCCTGGGATCGAGCCCCGCATCGGGCTCTCTGCTCAGCAAGGAGCCTGCTTCCGCCTCTCTCTCTGCCTGCTTCTCTGCCTACTTGTGATCTCTGTCTGTCAAATAAATAAATAAAAATCTTTAAAAAAAAAATCCTTTTGCTGACTAGGTTTTTTCAGTTTTGACATAACACGACTGTATATGATCCTCTCTAAGGTCTTTAACAGGTCTAAAAACTCTGTAACTAATTGGAATGTTATAGGTTTCAGAAGTAAAATAAGGGTACAGATGAAATCAGTCGAGATAAAATTAATCTGCTTCAAATCTCTGACTAGATGGCTTTACATGCCACTTGGAAGCTATATTCCTCTTTCAACATATAGTAAAACAATTAAAAAATAACACCAAGAGGCCATGCTTAGCAATTTAAAGTTGCAAAGCATTTCCTGATGGAATTACACATTTTGTAAATAAGAGATCTAAAAAAATTACTTGATTTAGCTTTTCTTAAAACTGCAAAATGGGTGTTTTATGAAGTTAATAGGTATTATGTAACAAATTAATTCTGTGGTTAAGTAAGTGTGGAGAACATGCACAGTATATTTGATGAGATGATTCTCAAATCTTATCGGTATATTAAAGATACTGAAAAATTCCTCATTAAACAAACCCAATTAACTTTAAATGTACATTTCATTTCTTAACCAATATTTATTAGGTGCCTACTATGCAGCAGGCTCTGCCAGAGGTACATGGGGTACATCAGTGCCAAAACAGACTTTCTGGTCCTCCCAGGGCTTACATGCATTGGAGAGTTGCGATAAGGAATAAACAATAAACATAAGAATAAGTCATCTATAAAATATGGTATATAATGATAAATGCCATGCAAAAAATTAGGGGAGTATAGGGTGAATTAAGAGGGCTTGTGCAGGGGCGCCTGGGTGGCTCAGTGGGTTAAGCCGCTGCCTTCGGCTCAGATCATGATCTCAGGGTCCTGGGATCGAGTCCCGCATCGGGCTCTCTGCTCAGCAGGGAGCCTGCTTCCTCCTCTCTCTCTCTTTGCCTGCCTCTCTGCCTACTTGTGATCTCTGTCTGTCAAATAAATAAATAAAATCTTGAAAAAAAAAGAGGGCTTGTGCAGGGATGGGAAACAGATCTCATTCAGCATTCCATAGAATGGTCAAAAAAGGCCTTGTTGAGAAGATGACATTTGAACAAAGACTTGATAGAGGCAAGAGAATTATATAAGTAGATATTTGGGAGAATAGCATTTCAGCCAAAAAGAACAACCAATGTTAAGGCAAGAGCAGATCTGATGTTCAGGCAAAAGGGAAGGGGCCACTGTAGCTGAAGCCAAATAAGCAAGAGCACAGTCATGGGAGAAGAGAGGAGAGAATATCTTATGAAGATACTTATGGGACATTTAAGGCTTTTGGCTTTTTCTCTAAGTGAAATGGGGAGCCACAGCATGGTTTTGGCCTAGAGAAGTAACTTGAATTTGTTTAAATTCTAAAGACAGTACTGTGTTGAAAAATAGATTATAGAGTTGCAAGGACAGAAGCAAGGAAGCTCACTAGGAGTCCATTGCAGTAATCCACATGAGAGATCATTGTACTTTTGACTAGGAGAAGAGCAGTGAAGACGGTGAGAGTAGTGATATTTTTGCACATAGAGCCAAGAGAATATACACATTACATGTGGTGTATGACAGGTGTCAAGATATCTTCCAGGCTTTCAGCCTGAGGAACTCAAAAAAAGGAGTTCCCACCAATTGAGATAGGAAGAGTCTATATGTGGGGCTCCCTTTCTAAGGAAAGATTAGGAATTCAGTTTAGGGTTTGTGATTATGCATAGACATAGCAATAGAGGTGCTGGGAAGGCAGTTAGATATATAAGAATCAGAACTTCAAGAGGGCGGTCTGAGCTGGAGATACAAATTTGGGAGCAATCAACATATTAATTATATTTAAAGACCTGAAAGATGAAGAGGTCACCATAGTGGCAATAAAAAATCAAAATGGACAGAAGAATACACCTTGGACTCTCCAGCATTACAACAGCCTTAGGAGAAGGGGGAAAAAAACAGCAAAGGACACTGAGGAATAGGCAAGAGGACAGAAGGTAAAGAGAATATGGTGTCCTCACAGAAAATGATGACACTAGATCAAGGAGATGGTAGTGACAATTATGTCATATGCCCCTGACAGGTCAAGTAAGGTGAGGACTGAGGATTAAACATTGGCTTTAGTGATGTGAAGTCATTGGTAACCTTGACAAATACAATTTTAGAAGAATGGTGGTGTCAAAAACCTTATGAAGTGCTTACAAGAAAATGAGAAGAGGGATAATTAAAGATAATAAGTTTAGAAATTTTCCAAGAATATTTGTTGCAAATGGGCTCAAAGAAAAAGGTGGGAGTAAAGTAGGACGAAGGGTAGTGTGTGATTTTTTTTCTTTTAGGAAGGAAGAAATAGTCATAGGCTTGTATGCTTATGACTCTGATCCATAAAGAGTGAAAACTGATGATGTGGAAGAAGGGAGACCCGCTAGAGCATTCCCCATAGGTATAAATATGATTCTGACTTTAGATATCAGCACAGAGTCCCTTTTGGTAAAACAGGTAGGAAGGTAGAGTCTGTGCAGGCAGATACTGTTAAGTTAGTGGGACAGGTGGTAGGAGTCTATAAAAGTCCTCTTCTGATCATAGAAGCTTTTTCTCTGCTTTCCCAGCTCCAATACAATACTTACCTTCTATAGCCAGGTGTACCAGCATGCTGTAGAACACTGAGAAACATTGATTGATTGATTGATTGATTGATTGATTGATTTTTATTTTTATTTTTATTTTTTTTTTGCCATGCCTTCCCTTTAGCAAAGTACAAACTACATCCAGAGGGATGAAATGGTTAGTCCTAGCTTACACATATAGTTAATGTAGGTAACACCTCCCTTTTTCACAAACTATCTGAGTACTACGTAATCTAATTCCTTCCAATTCTTCACCTAACGTCGTTGGTATAATCTGTGTTGAAGTCATAATTTATAGACCCCTCCTCATGCCTGACATACAGAATTTCAATAAATACTTATCAAATGAATGAATATATTGATAAATCATATATTTTTTAATGAATCAGGAGACCAAAATGTGGCAATTCACTTATTTCACTAATTATGTGAAATTAAGAGCAATTAAACTTTAAGTACCAAATTATTTAGAAATGTGAGCATTGTATGAGTTAATACATTATTTCAGTTTTCTATTGCTGTTATAACAATTTGCCAAAACTGAAGCTGTTTAAAACAAGAGCTCTTCATTATCTCACAATTTTTTGTGTCATGAGTCTGACACATCTCACTGGGCTAAGATCAAGTTGTCAACAGGGTTGTGTTTCTTCCTGAAGGCACTATGGGAGAAACCACTTCTAAGCTCATTCAAGTTATTGGCTTAATTTGGCTCTTTATGTTTGTAGGGCTGAGATTCCTGTTTTGTTGTTGTTGTTGTTGGTGGTGGTGGTGGTGGTGGTGGTGATAGGTTTTGTTTGTTTGTTTGGTGTTTGTTTCTTGTTTTGTTTTGTTTTCATGACTGACAGGAGCTGATTTTTGCCTCTAGACACTACCTACATTCCTTCACTATGTTTTCCACATGACCAGCAATGGTCAGCCCAGTCCCTCTGACACTTGGAATCTCTCTGATTTCAACCAAATTAAGTTCTTTGCTTTTAAGGGCTCATGTGATTAGAGTCATCCAAAATAGATAATCTGTAACTTTATCATATGCCTGTAACTTTAATCTCACCTGCTAGTCCTTTTGCCATGTAATTTATTCACAAATTCCAGGGATTAGGGTATGGACATTTTTGGGAGGCCATTCTACCTTAACCCTCCCCCCCCCTTTTTTTTTAATCTTAAAGATTCTAGGTGTTTTTCAAAAGATACTCCTATAAAATTATGTTTTGTCTATGAGATAGAAATGCCAGATATTTCCCCAGGGGCTCCTGGGTGGCTCAGTCAGTTAAGCCTCTGACTCTTGATTTTGGCTCAGGCTCTGATCTCAGGATTGTGAGATGAGCCCCATGTCAGGGCTGTTTAAGATTCTCTCCCTCTTCCTCTGCCCCTCTCAACCCCCCACATGCACACACTTTCTCTCTTTCTCTCTCTCAAAAAATGAAAATGAAAATAGAAATAAAAAATGAAAAGTTAAAGAAAGAGATGACAGATATCACCCCATTAAGAGAATCAAGAGGCAAAAATTTAATTATAAATATCTAAATTTGAATAATTTTCAAGATATCTTTCCATTCTATCTCTTCCCTTTCATTTCCATTTTATCCCATTCCATTCTAGGAAGTTTAGTTGAACAACTTCTATGTACCCGACACCAGTGCTAGTTGCAATGGATACACACACACACACACACACACACACACACACACACACCTTCTTGGCTCTTAAGGAGCTAACAGCTAAGTTGAGGAAACCTCATTTACAGCAACAAGGTATGGCAAATGAACATTAAAGAAGGAAATTAAGATAGAACTTCTTATAGTTAGTTACCTAATATACCCTAGAGTCATTATTGCTATATTGGACCACAGGAATACTTCCAAAGTAAGTAGGTAGTAACTAATACTGGTTACTAGCTATAAGGTATAACTAATACTTCCAAAATATCTTCGACTGCTTAAATAAAATCTTCTTGGGAATAGCCTTATGATGAAAAAGGAAAACATTTCAGAGTTGGCATGAGCCTGCTAGTCTTTCTATAACTTAACTTTATAAGGTCAAATAAAAGCCTATAAAAAGCATGGCTTCCAGTCATGATCAATAGGGTTGGGGTGGGGAGTCAAGTTGGCACGCTGGGCTGGGGTCTGCATATATGTCTAAATCCCCCTGAGACATCCCGTCTGACTATTTGGCAGTCACTCTGGCTATGTGTTGTAGAAGACTACTGAAGCTCTCCTTGGCAGGCTCTGAAGATTTAAACAGTAGCAATTTGTTATATAGACCCCTGGCACTGTGCTTCACAGACAAAAAGGATTCAATCCTTTATCAACACAGTCAATACAACTGGCTCCACCATTGTCTTGCTTTTTGTTGTACTTTAGGAAACCGATATTTCAGGGAAAATGTGCTTTCTCCAGCTCAGAAAGTTTTTTTCACATTTCTCATTAAATAATTTATTAATGTGTTCACTTATTCCTTTCTTTGGTTGTGTACATCCAGAATGTAAAACCGTGTAACCTTTGGCTTTAAATGCATGCAGACTTCCCTAATTTTTTAATATTTTTTCAAAGATTTTGTTTATTTATTTGGACAGAAAGAGAGAGAGAGTGAGTGAGAGAGAGAGCACAGGAGCCAGGGCAGAGGGAAAGGAGAACCAGACCCCCCGCTGAGCAGGGACAATCAGTTAAGTGTCTGCTTCAGCTTGGGTCATAATCCTGGGGACCTGGGATCAAGCCCCCGATTTTTTTACGGGAATGAAAAACTTAGTTTGACCTAGCATTTACTATTGAGTTAACCATCAGCTTGCAGGGTAAGAGGAAAGCAAGGGTATCAGCCATATATTTGAGCATTCAGTGACACATTGAATATCCTCCCCACATTCGCCAGAGGTCTTGGACAGTGTCTTGGAGACCCCTTGCTGTACTCAGTATGGCATTAACTTTTTAGTTTTTGGAAAGTGGGTAGGTTCAGAGGGTCCTAGATGTCAGAGGAGGATATATTATCAATTGATAGGAAAATATTTAAATATATAAACAATTGGTATATGCATACTGGTCATTAGAGCTAAACATCAACATAGAGAAAGAGCATGCTTGTGAATTAGCAGTTAAGTTTGCTGTGGGCAAAATCTTTGGGTTATTTTGACCCATTCACTCTTCTAAAACTGCATCTTTAAGCATTCTTTCTCAAGTCTCCCTGTTATTCACAGTCACCCAGTGAACTTTATTTTTTCATTTTACTAGGATTTAAAAATTACTGTAAAAATATATCATGTGCATATGTTTATAAAAATCAGACTGAATAGAGGGCTAGAAATTGACAAGTCACTTGTCTGACACTACTTCTACCTGTAAAACCATACACTAGGGGCTCCTGGGTGGCTCAGTGGGTTAAAGCCTCTGCCTTCGGCTCAAGTCATGATCCCAGGGTCCTGGGATTGAGCCCGCATCTGGCTATCTGCTCAGCAGAGAGCCTGCTTCCCTTCCTCTCTCTCTGCCTGCCTCTTTGCCTACCTGTGCTTTACCTACCTAGAAGAATTCACTTTTGACTGATACAGTATTTAGTTTTCCAGTCCTCTCTGTAACTAATGACAATAGTTTTACATCTGTGATTCTTAACAACTTTAAGCTGCACTCATTTAATTGGTAGACCTTTTAAAAATAGAGTACTAGGAACCCCCCTGTCGCCATTTTTAGACGAAATTTTTTTTTAAAGTTCTGATGTGAGGGACATCTGTGTGACTCAGTTGAACTTCCGACTCTTGATTTCTGCTCAGGTCATGATCTCAGGGTCGTGAGATCAAGCCCCATGTCCATCTCCATGCTCAACATGGAATCTACTTGAGATTCTCTCTCCTTCTCCTTCTCCCCTCCCCCCATTTGCATGCTTACTCTCTCTCTCTCTCTCTCTCAAAATAAATAAATAAAATCTTAAAAAAAAAAAAATGTTCCGATGTGATCCTTTTGTTCAGCCAGAGCCAGGACTAATTCAGCAAAGAAAGGAGAATGTGGATTATAGCATAACAATGTGCTTTATAAAGATCTTTGCTCAGCCACCATGGCCATGCTTGTGAGATTTTGCAATCTGCAATTTCATTTCACTCAGAAAATATCTTACCTTGCTTTCCTCATCCCTTTGTATTTTCACATCCTTTTTTTTATTCCTCCTCTAAATCTATTTGCCTTATTATAAACCTTTTTGTGTGTCCTAGAGCTTATCTGTTAACCCTATATTCCCTGCTTTTTTTTCCTCTATTCATATTTACAGAGTAGAATAAATTGCTGTCTTACATCATTATCCAGAGAAAATGGACATGTGAAAGGTCATTCAAATTGTAGAGAGCAGAGTTCTCAAAAAAGATGATCAGAATTTTCTGGGAAAATGTATAATCTCATGATCAATTAATAGGATACGTGTTCTTCATACTTGGAAACTGAGCATATTGATTTAACATAGCAATTTATATTTAGCAAAAATTACTCATCACACTCAGGGACATAAAATCTCTATCCTTATTTCTGCCTGCCAAAGCATTTAATGCCGCTCCAATTGTTTATAATGAGGATGCTGCTGACTTTTCAAATAAAATTTTTTTCTGTAGGATATACTAAATCACTGGGAGTATTAGGTGATAGAGAGCACAAATATATGTTCAAAATAGGACATGACATCTGTCAGAGTCTGCTTGCTAATAATTTTCTGTCCTTGGGCTAAAGCTCTGAGCATTATAAATATATTTATCCAGACTTACATTGTGGGTGAATGAGCAAGCAAGTCAGTTCAGTCTGGCATACAAAAACCATTCTTAATTGAATTGCATCTGAATATTTTCTCAATTTTGAAATGTTGTTTTGTAGAATTTTCAAGTTCAATCATTATTTTCTACAGAAGGAATTGCTCCTCCCAATAATTACAAAAGGATCCAAAGCTATTGCTAAGAATCTATACCAACAAAAACAGATGAAGGGAAGTAATTTTAAAAAGGAAAAAAATTCTCCTAAGCCAAATTCTTTCTTTCAGAATTGAACAGCAGATTTTTGTGATCTCCAGGATGCACAGACTTATATTTGATCCTCTATTTCCAGTTGCCTCCCACTCTCAACTCCTGGACACAACAGTTCTCAGTTCCACCAATTCTTCCTTTCAAATATCTTAGACAGTGAATAACTGGAAATGAAAAATATTTAAATACCATTTACAATAGCATTGAAACTACAAAATAATAAAGGATTAATTTTACACAAGGTGTATAATATTGCTTCACAGAAAACTATAAAACATGCTTAGAGAAAGGTCAAAAGACCCATATAAATAAAAAGAAATACTGTATTTATTAACTGGAAGACTCAATATTGTTAAGATGTTTATTTTCTCCTAAATGTGTATGTGTGTGTGTGTGTGTGTGTATTCAGTATAATCACAAATTACCTAAATTCCCTGTGGGCTTTTAAAAAATACCAACAAGGGGCGCCTGGGTGGCTCAGTGGATTAAGCCGCTGCCTTCGGCTCGGGTCATGATCTCAGGGTCCTGGGATCGGGTCCCGCATCGAGCTCTCTGCTCAGCAGGGAGCTTGCTTCCCTCTCTCTCTCTCTCTCTGGCTGCCTCTCTGTCTACTTGTGATTTCTCTCTGTCAAATAAATAAATCTTTAAAATAAATAAATAAATAAATAAATAAATGAATAAAAAATACCAACAAGCTGATTGTAAAATGTATTTAGAAATGTGAAATATCTAGAATAGCAAAAAATATATATATAAATTTTAACAAAGTTAGAGGTAACTGACTTCAAGTTATGTTATAAAGCTACAGTAGTGAAGATAGTATAGTATTAGTAATATAATAGATTAAAATATAGAATCAAAAAAATAAAAATAAAATACAGAATCTAGAAATAGATTTACATATATATGCTCAAGTAATTTTCAACAAAGGCATCGAAGTCATTTAATGAGAAGTGGAAAATCTTTTCACAAATGGTGTTAAAAAAAGGGGATATCCAAATAAAAAAAGCACTTCAACTTCCACCTCACTCCATACTCAAAATCTAATTTGAAATGGATCATAGGCCTATAAATAAAAGCTGAAGCTATAAAGCTTCTAGGATAAAACACAGGAAACTTTTCGTGGACTTTGGGTAGGCTAAGATTTCTTAGTGTAAAGGGACTTAGTATAAAGTGGACTTTATTATAATCAAAAGACACTGTTAAAAAAATAAATAGATAACAGCTGGGAGAAAATATTTATAGCAAATACATTTGACAAAAGACTTACTTACATATTAAGAATTCCTACAACTCAATAATAAGGCATGTAATTGAATTAAAAATGGACAATATACTTGAGCAAACACTTCACAAAAATAACACATGAATGACTAATAAACACATTAAAAAGTGTTCAACATCATTAATTCTCAGAGAGATGCAAATTAAAACACAAATTGAAATAAAATTGACAATACCAAATGTTTTAAAGGATGTGGAGCATTTGGAACACTCATGTCCAAAATGGTACAACCACTTTGGAAAATAGTTTGGCAATTTCTCAAAAATTAAACATGTATATGTACTCTAGGACTTAGCAACTGCACTCCTAGGTATTTATCTAAGAAGACTGGAAACGTCTATCCACAAAAGCTTTGCTCTAGAATGTTAGAGCTACTTTATTTGTAGTAGCCACTATGTGGGGAAAACTCAGGTATCCATCAACAGGAGAAGAATGATTAAATAAACTGTGATATTTTCATACAATGAAATAAAAAGAAACACACAAAAACATGGATTAATCTCAAAAATATTATGTTGAGTAAAAGATGCCAGAAACAAAGGAGTATATAGTTTATTATTCTTTTTCTAAGAAGTTTAGAATAAGCAAAGTAATCTATGATAAAAGAAATCAGATGAGTGGTGTTGCTTCTGGAGAATGGGGTAGACAACTTACTGGAAAGAGATTTAAGAGAATTTTCTGAGGTAATGGGAATATTCTGACTTGATAATGGTGTGGGCTCCACATGTCAAACTGTGTGTACCTTTGTATACTCATTTGTCAAACTGAACAAACCGTACCTTTAAGATCGTGCATTTCATTGAATGTAAAGTAGAATTTATAACAATTTTTAAAAGCTCTTCCACATCTCTCCATTATCACTTACTATATGAATTCAGGCTGTGAATATCCCACATCATTTTTTGCTGCAATATCGAAAGGATTCTTTAAATACAGAACTGTGTTTTATTTATGTTCATGTCCCAGTGAATGGCCTAGTAAATGGCACATTTTTTTAATATATTTTTTAAATTTATTTGACAGAGATTACAAGTAGGCAGAGGCAGGCAGAGAGAGGAAGGAAAGCAGGCACCCTGCTGAGCAGAGAGCCCGACGCGGGGCTCGATCCCAGGACCCTGGGATCATGACGTGAGTGGAAAGCAGAGGCTTTAACCCACTGAGCCACCCAGGCACCCCTAAATGGCACATTTTGTTCCCTCACCAGAAGTCCGCCCAGGTACAAGGCAGTTGCCGAAACATAGCTTTGGCTTAGCCATTCAGCAGACATGAAGCATTATCTAGTCTGTTCCTTCCAAGCTATTGCTACTTCAAGGTATTGAAAAACCAGTGAATCTCTTCATTCCTCTCATCATGTCATCCTTTGGCACCATTCAAAATACAAGTTACTGCAGTTTTTGTCTTTTCTATTAAGCTCAGTGTTTCCTCTCCTTCTCAACTCCAAATCATCATTCCATTATTTTCCTCTGTGCTCAATTCTTTATAGATTTTGGAACTTTTGTTGTTGTTGTTGTTCAAGAACAAAAGAAGAAGAGAGAAAAATTAAGGAAATAAAAGGAAAAAATTTCTCCCAAAACAGCCTAAATACCTTCACAAAGTGCCCTAGGTTTATCCTTGCATTAATTGAACTGGGGGACATTTAAGACCTTGCAGCTCTCTCAACTGAAGGCTGTTTGTTATCCTACTCTTTGTCCTATGTAGGGCCCTGGACATCGTTATTATTTTAATTGACCTATCTAAACCATATGCTTTTTATTTATTTATTTTTTAAAGATTTTATTTATTTATTTGACAGAGAGAGATCACAAGTAGGCAGAGAGGCAGGCAGAGAGACAGAGAGAGAGAGAGGAGGAAGCAGGCTCCCTGCTGAGCAGAGAGCCCGATGCGGGACTCGATCCCAGGACCCTGAGATCATGACCTGAGCCGAAGGCAGCGGCTTAACCCACTGAGCCACCCAGGTGCCCCAAACTATATGCTTTTTAAAAAATTTAACAAAGATACAAACAACAAGCACCACTTATAATGAAACTCGACCATTCTCTTACACCGTACACAAAGATAAACTCAAAATGGATAAAAGACCACTTATAATTCAATAAAATATAGTTAACCATCACCCTTTCTGCTTATACTCGTATCTGTTGATATCCTAGTGACTCGCCTACATTCATTAAGGACTTTGGGATCTGAGTCCATATGTATCTCTACTTCTAGTTCCATCATCATCCTCTGTCAATATACATGTAGATGTCATTAAGTATCTTAGTTTCTGGGTTCCTGGATCTCCATTTTCATCCTACTTTAGAAGCCCACTTCCATGTCTTCATGATGGACCCATCCATTGCCTACTTCTTTTTTATTTACAGCTTTATTGAAATATAATTCACATAAACATAAAATTTACCCATTTAAGGTATACAAATTACTTTTGGTATATTCACAGGATATGCAACCATCACCACAGTCAACTTTAGAACATTTTCATCACCTTAAGAAATAACCCCATGTTCCTTAGCTATCATGCTATACATACAATTCCCCCAACCCACAGCCCTCCAAAACCACAAATTCTACCTTGTCTTTATAAATTCCCTATGAATGGTATCATTCTTTTAACAAAATGTTTTCAAGGTTCATACATGCTGTAACATGTATCAATGCTTCACTCTTTTAATGGCCAAATATTGTCTTATCATATAGATATACCATATTTTTGTTTATACACTTATCCATTGATAAATATTTGAGTTGTTTCCCCCTTTTGGCTATCATTAATATTGCTTCTGTAAATACTTATGTACCATTTTTATAGGTGTATGTTTTCATTTCTCTTGGGTAGCTAACTCAGAGAGCAATTGTTGGGTCATATAGTATCTTTATATATTGCCCACTTCTTAATATTCAGTATCTGTCTCTGACCACAAATCAGGCTTTCTCATTTTTTTCTTCCCCATATACCTTCTCTTCAACTGTATCTAATTTCTTTTTTCCCCAAACTATGTGATCTCTTTTAACTTTATTCTCTTGCTTACATGCCCAATGGTCCATTATTTAAATTACTCACTTGACACTATTCTCAATAATCTCTTGCCTTCTTTTTTTTTTCTGTTATTACAGAATATAGAGCTCTAGCTTTAGGTTAATCTAACCATTTTCTGCTCTTATACAATGTCCTAGATTGGCATCATTAAAAAATCTCTAGTCTGTAACCTCAGCTGGACTTTTTGTGCTGTTTGTCAATGTTTTAATTTGTCCCAAGTGAGTTTGCCATTTAATTTCCCATAAAACACCTATTTCAAACTTCGACATCTCTTTTCAAAAACCTACTTAAAAAACCCCTGCTGACTCCTCGAAACTCTGATAATTTCTAGCCCTCTCCCCACACTTTGTTCTACATGAGCCCAGTCCCTGTTTCTACACTCTCAAAAAACATTCCCACTTCAGGGTCTTTGTTATTGCTGTATTTTATGAGTGGGAAACTCATTATTTTTATTCTTATTCCCGAACTTCACTCAGGTCTCTTCTCAAATGTCAACCATGAAAGAGGCCTTCTTTTTCTTTTTTTTTTTTTTAAGATTTTATTTATTTATTTGACAGAGAGAAATCACAAGTAGATGGAGAGGCAGGCAGAGAGAGAGAGAGAAGCAGGCTCCCTGCTGAGCAGAGAGCCCGATGCGGGACTCGATCCCAGGACCCTGAGATCATGACCTGAGCCGAAGGCAGCAGCTTAACCCACTGAGCCACCCAGGTGCCCCGAAAGAGGCCTTATTTTTCTAACCTAATTAAATTAGCATCATCTTCTAACAACCCTCATGTCATTATTCTCTACTACTATGCTTTGCTTTTCTTCTTACTTCTTATCTTTACCTGTTTTATTTCTTATTTGTTTGTTTATTGTCTGCCTTCCCTTGCTAGTATGTATATATCATGAGATCAAGGCATTTGTGTACTTATAATCATTCATGTATTTTGGCACTGGGAAAAGCTGAGATATAGGAAAGGCTGAATAGATTTTGTGGAATAGGGGTATCTGGGTGGCTCAGTTAAGCAGGTCATGATCTTAGGGTTGTGAGAATGAGCTCCACATCTGGCTCCATGCTCTGCAGGGTGTCTACTTGTCTCCCTCTCCCTCTGCCCCTCCCCCTGCTCACTCTCTTTCTCTCTCAAGAAATAAATAAATAAATATTTAAAATAAATAAATACATTTTCTGGAATCAACATGTTGTAGAAACCTTCCATTATGCCACTTTTCTTGCTTTTTCTAAAGATTAATATGACCCACTACTCTCATTATGCACTCAATCTTTTTTTTTTTTTTTTTTTAAAGGTTTTAGTTATTTATTTGAC